>NC_142589.1:26272595-26572595 GCF_965207765.1 Zootoca vivipara
TTCCTTTTTGAAATATGGCAACCCTACATTAAGAAAATTGCTTTGCATAAGTGTGTATTTTTTGGGGGAAATGTACATATATAAATACAGGGACCCAGGTGGCGCTGTGGTTAAACCACTGAGCCTAGGGCTTGCTGATCAGAAGGTCGGCGGTTCGAATCCCTGTGACGGGGTGAGCTCCCGTTGCTCGGTCCCAGCTCCTGCCAACCTAGTAGTTCGAAAGCACGTCAAAATGCAAGTAGATAAATAGGAACCGCTACAGCGGGAAGGTAAACGGCGTTTCCATGTGCTGCTCTGGTTTGCCAGAAGCGGCTTTGTCATGCTGGCCACATGACCTGGAAGCTATACGCCGGCTCCCTTGGCCAATAATGCGAGATGAGCGTGCAACCCCAGAGTCGGTCACGACTGGACCTAATGGTCAGGGGTCCCTTTACCTTTACCTTTACATATATAAATGTGTATATTAGGAAGAATTGAGACCAAATGCTGATAAATTTCCACAACGACTTTTAAAATTGCAAATCATTGTAGAAACGTGGGGAACTGAACTTAAAGCTACAACAAAATGGAAATGAGGTAAAGACCAAAATTGACAGATCCCACTGTTCATCACTGACTGCTTTTCTTACTTTTGTTCCTTGTGTCTCTTCTACCTGCAATCTTTTGGTTTGAGAGTCTCATCTCTCCATCCCTATTTTATTTCCCCCCTGTCAATCTGTGACTTTGTAAGCTCCCTGGGGCAGAAACCTTTTTCTACCACCACCACCACCCTGTCAATTGTTATCATTGGAGTTCTACCTCCAATGATGGCACTGCACTAAAACGATCACAGAAAAAGAAGTCCTTGCTAATTATCATATCTTTTTGAATTGAATCCAACAGTAAATTGCATAAAGTAGTGGACTCAACTGCCAGGTATAGACTTTTGTGTTACACCATTAATTCTGCCTTGCTGCAGAGGGATCCTTTTAAGGATTCCTCGTGGCACTGAAAAAAATATTCCGGTAGAGCATTAAGGAGTTTGCTTCTGAAATGTGTTTAATGTAAATATGCTGTCAGATACCCTTCAAGTAATTGACAAGAGCAGATGATTAGCAGTGTTCTCAATAGTGTTTTTGCATAATCTTACATTTTGACAGAACTCTTCAGCGTTGCCTTATTGTCAGCACTCCGCAATCAGGAATATTTTTCCTCTTTTTCTTCTTTCCTTGACAACGTTTACTTTGTCATTACAAATCTTGTAAATGGTCATTTAACTTGTTCAGTGTGCATGTACAACTTCCAATCGGAACACATCGGCGGGATCTTCCTTCACAGGGAGGAACTGTCAGCAAAGCAAACTTGGTGCATCTCGAAAGAAAGTAGGTTACTGGCAGTTTAAAAAAAATAAAGGCAAGAAGGAAGGAAGGAAGGAAGGAAGGAAGGAAGGAAGGAAGGAAGGAAGGAAGGAAGGAAGGAAGGAAGGAGACTAGCCCACATCTTTGAGCCTTTCATATTCTCTGTGTATGCTGATCCAATCCTAAAATACCTTCGGTGGAACCATGGGCCAGTTCAAACCTATATTAACTGCCCATGATTTGTCGTCCTTTGATTTCTGACCTTTTCATAACTTGTACCCGAATGTGTTGACTGATTATCTTGAAAATTATTGCACTTGAAGGCTCACCTTGCCCTGTATTCATGTATTTATTGGCAGCATTTGTAAGCCACTTTTCAGCATTTTGTGACGTTCAGTTAAATAGTGTTCAGTAATGTTCTCTTTTATTTGAGTGCGGATCCTTACACAGCTGAGACAGTGCCATCCATACACAAGAGGGAGATATCCTCTGGCTGTTATCTCCACTGTGCAATGGCTGATTCACTTTGGAATTCCTTGCCCATTGACATTATTCAGGCATCGGCAGTATTTTCTTCCTTTAGATACCTGCACATGATTTGGTTTTTGTTTTTGTTTATTAAAGGTTTTCTTGGTTTACAACGATATGTGCAATGTCTCTCATAACATTTTTACAAATCAGCACATGGTTTGCTGATGACGGTTTTTAAATCTGTTTAAAACATTTCATTATCATTTCAATTGCTGTAAATATACTTCTATTTTTTAAAAAGTGGTGTGTGTGTGTGTGTGTGTGTGTGTGTGTGTACACACACCATAGATGTGTTTGCTGGCCAGGGCTCCTTTGGAAAGAAGGGTGGGATATAAGTTTTAGAAATAATAAAGCCATAATAATCACTCAATGTTACAAACAGAAACGAAGAAGAATGTGTGAATCATCTTTACGAGAGAGCAGAGCTGGCCATTGCTCAGGCCATGCTTAGACAATGGTGCAGAAACTTGGACTGTCCTGAATAATGCTGGGTGTATATTTAAAACCACTGATGGATATTCCATGCTAAATGTTCTAAACCAGGCAGCAGATCCTGGGTTAAGGCAGAGGGCAGCTTTTGAAGCTATTTGGGCAAAGTAGCTTAAGAGCAACAAAAGGAAGAAGTGAACAAAGTAGGCAAGGGAAGGACATGGCAACTGCAGTGCCATTTTCTTAAAGACCGGCTGCAGTCAAGAATGAGTAGCTCAGTGGTAGAGCATCTGCTCTGCATGCAGAAGGTCCCAGGTTCAATCCCTGCCATTTCCAGGTAGGACTGGGAGAGACTCCTGTCCGAAACCCTGGAGAACTGCTGCCAGTCAGTGTAGACCGTACTGAGCCTGATAGACCATTGGTCTGAGTCAGTCTAAGGCAGTTAGTTCCCTGTGTTACACTGATGGGCCAATGGTCCCATGGAACAGGTGTGTTTGAAGGTGGGATCTGAAGGCAGGAGAAGAGGTGGTACCATATGCAATGGACATGGATTTTATTTTTAAGGACATTAGAGCCTATGCTACCTTTTCCATCACCATGCAGCTCTAAAATCCAGCCTCTGTGATTCATAATGGTGTACTCTCTACTTTGTGTAAATAGTCAATATGATAAACTTTCTCCTTTATTTGAAGCATCACTCTTGTATCCTCAGCCCCTCTTTAATCTATCTCAATGGATTTCCGGCTCGTATAGATTTGGTCAGTGACAAGGGTTAGAGTAGTCTTGTAGAACATTTACTTGTAGCTGTGAAAAAGCCCACATTCATCAGGGGATTAAGTCGATCAGATTGTCCCAGGGATCAATGGGAGGCTTGCGTGATCCCTCTTAAGGCTCTAATGCATTCAACCTTCTTTTGGTGAACATTCATACACACACTCACACACATTTCTCCGTCTTAAAGCCATTTATCTCAGAATGTCAAATCGCAATAATTAACCATTATTGATCTTAAATTCAATTAACTTCATTAACACAGGTCATGATGAGGGTGTTTGCAAGGGAAAGGCATTGGACAAGTGCCTTTTTCTTCTGTGACATTGAAGCTCACAACTGGAACTGTAAAGTGTTCTCTTCACATACTGTGCTGAGGACACCTTTTTATTTTTGTATTGTTATTATTATTATTATTATTATTATTATTATTATTATTATTATTATTTTTAAAAAAGAGGTAGCTGTGGTTGGCACGATGGAAACGACATCTTCATCCCATTCCTGGTAATCTTTAAAAACCTGGTTGCCTCACCTCAAATAGGGTATTGTAAAGTTGGGAAAAGGTTCAGAAAAGGGCAACCAAAATAATCAAGGGCACAGGGTGACTTTTCAGCTTAGAGTAAAGGCAAGTAATAGGGGACAGGGTAGAAGTATATACAATTAATAATAATATATTTGTTTATGGTTGCAGCTGTATTGACCATCATGGTCATTTCAGCCACAGAACAAAATATAGATTATGCACTAATGATTTATAAAATTACACGTGGCATGGAGAAAGAGGATAGAGGATAGTCTTTCTCCCTCTCTCATAACATCCGATGAAGCTGAACGTCGGAAGATTCAACCTAGATTGAAAGCAGCATGCTGAGGATGAGCATAAACAATTCCAGATTCAGGGAAAAAAAACTTAATTTTTGCACTGAAAATGGGTTGATATGTACACAGCTTCTATCTCTTATGGTTGCCCCTCTTCCTATTCTGGTTTAGACACAAATTAAAGTAAATGATCCTGAATTCCTGAAAGACTGCTGCCTTCCCTACAGACCTTCTCGGGCACTGGGATTGGCTGAGGGGGCCCTCTTGGTAGTTATTCCTCCCTTGGAGCCTCATGGGTAGTGATGGTGGCTTGGGAGAAGGCCTTCTTTGTGATGGCCCCTACGCTGTGGAACTCCCTCCCCACAGCACCTTCATTGTACAGCTTTCTTTGAATGCTGCACCTCTTGACCTTGGCTTTTGACACATGCGGTGTATATTTTTAGGATGCAAATTATTTTTATGGTTGCAAGTTGTTTTAAACTGTTTTTAATATTCTGGGACGTTTGGATGAAAAGAAGGAATAAAATAATAATAATAATAATAATAATAATAATAATAATAATAATAATTGCATTGTTTTGTTTTGTTATGCAGCTGGCATGTCCAGTTCCTGAGTTCATATCGTCCCCTGACTAATTGGCTTTTCATCTGTGGAACTAGTTCCTCATCATTTTGGATGTGTGATAACTTGCTGTATGTGTCTTTAGAAAATGGTTTCGCCAATATCATGAAAAGGGTGCCCACCTGCCTAATGTCAATTACATCCAGTTTGCCTCATTTAGGTTTTCAAATACTATAAACGAGCAGAAATTGTGGGGCAATTGGCTGGGCCGAAGTGGGGTGATGGTGGACAGAACGTGAATTTCATTTAGAAGCAAGAGTGCTAAGACGTTTAAAGGGTCATTTTGCTGCTTACCTTTCACGTCTCAGTCCTGCCATTCCAAACATGACAGTGGTGAGACAGTCTAGAAGCAAAATGGTCTGAATGTCCCTTTCTGAGTGGATGGAAGAAACAAGAGTTTCTTCTGAACATCTTGTGAAGAATCATAATAATTAAGAGTCCTTAGAGGCATATTGAGTGCCCTGATTCTTGGGTCTGCTTACATCCTAATGTTGGCTGTTGGCCTTATATCCGTTCCTTTCAGTGGACTGGCATTTTCCAGAGTGATTAAAACATGCCACCCAAAGACAGGCATGAAATGGGAAGTGATGGCATTTGGTATTTCTGGAATCAGTTCAGAAGACAGATTTGGTGACACATTTATCTACTCTTCCTCCTGCTTATTGAAAAACTTGCACCAGGAGGAATTTGGGGTAGCCTGAGCTGGTCTGACCCACCGATCTGATGGGTGGGTCTCCAAAGCATACCCTCGGGGAGGGGGGGGGGTGAAGAACCACCTGCCACTGATCTTTTATTTTAAAAAAACCCAGAAATATTCCTATTCTAAGAAATGCTTATTTATGTGGAAATGGTGTTCACTGAAAAGCTTGGTGTTCTTTAGGTTTATTAAAAGTATTTATTAGGTGGGACAAATCTGTGCTCTAGAGGGGGAGTGAATCCACTGGAACATAAGGACAGCCTACTGGATCAGGCCAATGGCCCATCTAGTCCAGCATTCTGTTCTCACAGTGGCCAACCAGATGCCCCAAGGGGAACCTGAACTTCAGAGCACTCTCCCCTCCTCTGGTATTGAAATCCCTAGTACTTTGACCCCCAAGAAGCATGTAATTATTTATTAATTCTTGCCTTCCCCAGGCACAAAAAAATACTAGCAATTCCTTCCGATCTTATCATTTGTGAAGCATCTTGATAAGCTGTTTTCAGCTTGGTGGGCTAGATAGATTTGGTGTTTACAGTAAGCCTGCAACTTACGCACATTTAACTTGTGTGCATTCGGCATTTCATGTGTGGCAGAATTTTAAAAATAAAAGGGGACGGGGTTCCAGAAAAATGACTTTGGCAATCCCACCCGACATTGAACCCAATGTGTTTTGACTATAGGCGATTTTGGCTTTGGGCGCGATCCTCGGAACCTAGCACACACATAAGTTGTGGACTTACTGTATATCATTCTGACTCAATCATTTCCTACTAGCCTGCCAAAGTTTGTCTTGGATTGCAATGGGCTCAACTTGGCACTAGCATATGGGGCCAGCCCAGAACGTTTTGCTCCTTCAACCACAATAGCAGATGGTGCCCAGTCCCTGAGTCAAAGTACTCAAGGTTGAGACAGTTATGATGATACCCGAGATAAAATAATCCCACAATTGTGTGTTTAGACCTTTAAACCTCCCCTTTAAATAAATTCACACAAGACCCAAATTTTTGGTTTGGTTTTTTGCCGGATAAAGGCCACAACTTTATTGATTACAGCAAGTGAGTGGTTGCATAGGCTCTGGTTCGACTAGCTCCCTGCACCCTTGCCTAAGGTGAACACCCACAATGGCGGAAAGCCGGGGACATGCTATGTCCACCTGGACTCAGATGTCCCCCTGGACTCAGGCACAAGCACAACCCCTCTCAGGGTTGACCAAACCATTGAGTCCCTGGATTCCTTTAACGGAATACCCCTTCACATAGGGATGGCAAGAGAGTTCCCCCATCCCTATCACCTAAAACAGAGCTTATCCACCACACAAGCCCCACGCTCACCGCCAACCACTCACACCTGTAAACAACCCCTAAATCCCTTAACCCCACTGACATGGAGGTCAGCCATAAATCATTCCCAGTCACAGACAGATGAACCCCATCAAGCCTGTAAAGGGACGCATTGCAATAGGTAATGCCTGGGTGATGGATCACCGTCCCTCCCAAGGCTAGATCCTCCTTGGTCACTGCACTCTGGACACGCCTCCTGGCCCTCTCGGTGGCAGCCGGGCAACAACTTCCTCTCCATTCGCGTCGCGGCAGCAGTTGCAACCAGAATATTTTGAATCCAGGAAGAGCTGCCTTCAACTCTTACCTTCCCTGGAGGCGCTCGCGCCGGAAGGCCTCGGGGCTTCCCGGAGCCCTCTCACTGGCAGCAGAGGCCAGGTAGGCGCGCCATGGAGCCAGCGGAGAGAGCCCCCCTGGCACAGCGTTAGGGCCTGGCGTGCCGGGCGACGGGGGGAGCCTCACGGTGGCCCCCGCACCTCACAGCGGGGCCACGCTGTGCCGGAGGCCGCCTGGCAGCTTCTCATGGCCCTGTCTGTCTCCCATGGGGCCGGAGATGCCGGATTGAGTGGGGAAGAGGGCTTCGCTGCTCCACGCTGCCTTCTTCCCTTCTTCCCTTCTCCCAGCAGGCTGGGGTGCCTGGGTGGGCCCGGGCCGCGGCAGGGCCTTCCCGGTCATCTTCTGTGACTCCGCTGCTTGCTGGGTCCACGCGGCCTCCCCCCTTCCGAGGGTGGGCCACAGGGCCTGGGTGGGTCTGGGCAGTGCCAGGGGGCCTCCTGGCCGTTTCCTTGTGCCAGCAGGGCGCTGCGTTCCTTCCCGCCAACAGGGCGCTGCATTTCATTGGTAGAGCTGCTGCCATGATAATGTAGGATAAGGGAGGAATGGAAGAAGGCTGAATATTTCTTTCTCAGTAATTTTTGATTTCCCCCTGTCCCTGCTTTCCTCTCAGCTTGGAAGAAGTTTAGAAGCTATAGTCTGATATCCCTACAGAGCACATCTAACACATAAAAATGAAGTTTTGTGCAGCGGTAGTTTTTAATGTGCCATATTTTCCAGAGACAGAGGCCCCCTGAAAAGCTAGCCAAATATTCTTTTTGAAATGAAAAAGGTGTGATTCATAGCCTCATTCTTCCCACTCTAATCAGTTAGCATATACAGCCCAGAGCACAAACTCTCTACTGGGCCAAGTCTTGGTAGCAAGTGCAAATTGATGGCACTGTGCAGAATCCTCCATTTGATTCCAAATCTAAGCAGTGTGTGTCCAACGTTTCAGTCACTAAATCAATAAGGAATCGCTTGTTTGGGCTTTGCAAAAATCCACATAGTCTGGAAATTTTCCCGGGCGACTGCACACATGACACATGTGCACAATTCTGTGAAGCTGAGGGAAGGATTCCAATGTTTTGGCTTTGTTCTGCAAAGGTGAAATAGTAATAAATAGGGCCATGATTATGTTCATATCATGGCAGAATTTACACGGCATTTCAATTGCTGCTTTATTGGCCCCAAAGGGTGGAAGATAGAAGGCAACTATGATGATAGCAACCTTTGTAAGAATTCCCAAACTTGCATGTTAACCTATCTACAACCCCTCAAAAGCCTGGTTTTATAAATATGGAATCCCAAAAGATGCGCACTCGAACTTCTTTTTTTAGGGGAAGAGGTAATTATTCTCACAAATCCACCATTAACAACCTTTTTACTGCCTCTTTTGACCCTACTTCTAAAACCAGAAGAACAATCTTGGGCCCAGAAAGATTCCAGAACAGGTAGTTCATTACTGTTAGTAGGTGTGCCAGCTGACACTCTTATACAAATGTTGCCATGCAAATTCATGTAGTGTGCCTCGGTTTCTCTGCTGTGTTTCTCTGCTTCTCTGTTTCACACACAGAAAGAAATCCGAGCATATTGTACTAACTTGAATAGTGGTGTATTCGAGTTTAGCTTCAGAGAAAGAGGTCCTCTAACCAACAGGACCAGCCTGAGGAGATACGCTGCCTGAAGCGAAAAGCAACGATGGCTTCCCTTTTTCAATTTCATTTACGGAAGCTGGATGAACTGGCAGCTGCGGACAGAGTTCTCCACTGTATCCGAAGGCAACATCCTAGCTTAGGGGCAATAGGGCAAAATGTGCATACTTCCAGGACTTTGAAAGTTACTTTTGCCCATGAAGGTGGTAATCTGTGGCCCTGTGATAGCAGTGAAATATGCAGGACAGGACATAGAGTTGTATAAGAATCAGACTAAATCGTGATTGGCTACAGCAGAAAGTGGGGTGGGCATGGCAGTAGGGTAATGGTATCACTCCACATTCCACCAACCGTTGCTGACAGAATGGTCTTCTGTCAGGGTTAGGAAGCACCACAACCTCTGTCAGGGTTCAGAAACACCTCAACCACCTGAGCCAGGTGCCCAGCGTCTCACTGGGTGGCCAGGGTGAGAGATTCCAGCCATTCAGGGGCCCTAAACTGAGCATGCCATGGCCAATCTCTCCCCTTGCCACAGGGGGGCTTCCTTCACTATTTTGATCCTGCCTCATGACATCTCCACCAATATGCAGAAGTCCAAGCATCACCTAGCAAGAGTAAGTCTGAAATCATTGAGGGAATGGTGTGTGTGGGGGGGGGGGAGATGGAACCAGGCAAGAGGGCAGTTATGGTTGGGAGAAAAATTCATTTCTGGTCCTGTCAACCAGCAACCCAACTAGCTCAGTGAAAGACTAAGATTGAGGGTGGGTGGGATGGGAAGCTCACTAGGGGCAATATGGCCCTGAGTGCATGTGAGTGAAGCCTTTGAAGGCCTTACCCTTCCTCCTTCTCACGAGATCTCACAGAATGACGCCACCCTGCAAGACCTCGAGATAGGGCAAGGGAGATGCCACCCCCAGTGGGCAAAGTCAACCCACACACAGTGG
Organism: Zootoca vivipara; assembly: GCF_965207765.1. Taxonomy (NCBI): domain Eukaryota; kingdom Metazoa; phylum Chordata; class Lepidosauria; order Squamata; family Lacertidae; genus Zootoca; species Zootoca vivipara. The sequence goes on from NC_142589.1 coordinate 26,282,056, forward strand.
TGCCTGGAGCCAGGCTAAACAGTTATGGAGAATCCTAGGAACTGCTGTTTGTTAAGGCTGCTAAAAATTGTAGCTTGGGGTGTATGTGTGTGTCTGTGAGCACCCTTAAACTACAGTTCCCAGGATTCCCCCATGACAGTTAACAGTTGTATAATAGTGCTTTAAATGAACGGTTTGGATGTGACCTAGATTATGCAAAAATAAAATAAGACGATAGGTGTATTGGGGTGTACATTCCTCATCACAAATAACCCCCGTGCCCTGTCAAATCTGCATTCAAATAGAATTGTGTTTTCAAAGAGGTTAGAAACTACAACCGATTATTTGCAGTTACAAATCAAGCACCCTAAAATGAACAGTTGAATCAAACTTGTGTCACTTCATACCACACACTTTTCATTTGAGGCGGCTTACACATTCAGCTCCAAGTTTTCCAGTGATTATCCATCAAGTGATGTGTTACCGAGTGATATGTGTGAGAGACCGCAAGAACAGGCTCTAAACTTTCTCAACCTGGGTGGCTTCAGGCATGAAAATTAGGAGTCCTTCTCTTGAATACATCAAAACAAAGATGGAAGGGATTGAAATGGAAATTAGATGCATAACATAAATTTGCAGAGTTCTGTGTTTTGGGGGATGGTAACTGCTGTAATAGAAGAAAACACGTTTTCTGTTATCGCTCCCATTGTATCCTCATCTGTGTAATTGTCTTATTTGAATGCATAGCATTAACACCTTTGACTTGAACTTCCTGAATGCAGTACCAATCAGGAATCATAGGATCTGGCTTGTTCAGTACGCCCAAGGCATGGCTGCAGCTCAGAGTTCCCAGATTCAGTCCCCTACCTCTCCAGGTAGGGTTAGTGTAAAATCCTGGGAAGCCACTGCTAGCCATTGTAGACCAGCTGTTTTCAGCCTTGGGACCCCAGATATAGTTGGATTACAATTTCCATCATGCTTGACAATTGGCTGAGCTGGCTAGGGATGATGGGTTTTTTTAGTCCAAGCGACAACTGAAGATCCAAAATGGAAGAACTCAAGCATAGACAATGCTGCTCCCACCTTTGAGAGGGCGTGGAGGCACATTTATCACATCCCAACTACTTGTGCCATAACCTGTGTGATCTCTGTGCTTCAGGTAGCCATCTCCTTTTCAGGGGATGGAGCATAGATGCAGTGAGGGCATGGTTTGTGCCTAAAGTGAGCTTTGAGGAGGAGTTTGAAAGGTAGAGTTGGTGCAACCTCACAATTCTGTCGTAGCTTCCATTAGAAAGGAAAAGAGAGACCTTTAGATGGTTGAATGTGGTGCGGCTGGAAGAAGAGGTAATATGAGTTCTAGGTCTGAAGGTGGCAGGGAACAAGGCCACAGAGGGCTCCGAAGGGAAGGTTGAGAAATTTTTGGCAGTTCTGGGAGCAGGCAAGAAGGCAATTTTAATGATGGGCATGCGCTGGGCTATGAGAGAAGTGAATGGTTTTTGTCATCAGAGTCAAAGGTCTGGAGAGAGGTGAGAATTAAGATGGGGCAGTGGAAGAGAGGAAAAGATAGAAGATACAGAGCATGAACCTGTTTAATTCTATTCTATTCTATTCTATTCTATTCTATTCTATTCTATTCTATTCTGTATTGCCAAGAGGACAGGGAAGAGGAAGGGCCTTATCTTTGCAATGTTGGAAAAGGAGGAGCAACTTGACCTGGAGATGAGGATGGACTAGTATCCAGATTGCAATCTAATGCTCTAACACTTCACTGAATTTTGCAGTGCCATTATCGACTGAAAATGTACTGGAATATGTAAAACTGAAGGGTATCTTAGGCTAAAATATATTTAGAAATGCATACATTGAGATAAAATACACATTAAAATATTTTGTGAAAAAATATGCATTTAAACACATATCCAAATATGGATTTGCATGTGGATTTGTGAAAAGAGCTTCTCAAGTTCACCCAACTCTCCATGATGCGGACCCTTGGAAATGAACACTGGCCCTCACTCAGCCTGGCGCCCTCCAGATGTTGTTGGACTACAGCTCCCTTCAATTCTGACAGGTGGCTGGATGAGTCTAATGGCAGTTGTGGTGGTGTTTTTGCTGTCATTATTACTTAAAGCATTTGTACCCTGCTCTTCAGCCAAAATAGCTCCCAGAGTGGTTTATGTACAATCAGGTAACACAAGCAGGCAAGCTTACAATATATGTAAAAATGACACACAAGGGAAAGGAGACAAGGAGGGAAGGGGGGGGAGCAAACTCAAGGACCAGTTCTTAGATAGTAGCTTTTATAATGACCAACTGGCATAGAAACAATTCAGGGTAGGAGTTACCTGATGGAGCTGGTCTTTCGGCAGACCTGTTGGAACAAGGCCTTCTTCTCATCTCTCCCACCGAAGCAGCCTGATGGAAAAACATGAATTGAGTTTGAGGGTGCTGCCCCAATCATAGCAGTGTGGTTTGTCAATGATCTTTCAAATCACAATTAGTGCAAACTGTGATCTGAAAGGTGGCTTCAGACTGACTTTTGAGCACCCAACAAACCATGGTTTGAGAACTGACTCAGATATGTACATGAAAATTAACTCTTTTTGTGCCTGAATCCTGCCATAGTGTTGTAGACCGCAATGAAACTCCCTTGTGGAAATATCAAGAAGGTCACTTGGAGAGGTGGGGTTGTATAGAAGGGTAGCATATTGTTGTTATTCTTGTTGCCCACCCTGAGACCATAGAGTGAAGGGTGGGTAATTAACAATAACAACAACAATGATACTAGTCAATATAATGTTGGCAGGTTTAGGGAGTGTGAATGATGGAAGCCACATTGGAAGGCAGGGGAAAAAGGAGTGCTTGGTGGACTTTTGAGACAATGAGAAGGAGGAATATGTTGCATGCCACTCCCTGCCAACTCCACACACACACACACACACACACACACACCGACCTCCATGTGTTGGGTAGAAGATCCCAAGGAGGAGACCACACGCTTAGCTGAATGCAGAACTTCTGCTCAATGTGTGGAAGACTGAGGGGTGATGGGATGAGCAGGGGGAGATGGGGACAGCAACATCAAGTGCGGGACTAGGTGCTTGTAGACCATTTCTGTATAACCTTCGAATGTGTGATACCTCATTCCTGAAGAAAGCTATGAAGGATTCTTAGAATGGTGGGGTTCAGGGCAGTGAAGCAGTTAATGTGACTTACTCACATTTCTGTTGGCTTCAGAAAGACTTCGTACAAAAGAACCAGGAGTTAGCAGCAGTTGTAAAGCATGAATCAAATCAACCCATTCATTCAAAATTAATGTTCCTGACGTTTCTGGTGAACAGAGTAATAAGCATTGCTATCAATCCATCAGTCCTTGGGGTAAGTCTCCCTGCAACCCACCCACCCAACCAAGCACACACATACATACATACACAGTATTCAATACACTTCTGATACTCTTGCAAATTCCAACATGGGGATTCCATGTAGATTCCTAATTATTCAGAATCCGTTGATTCTACTACCTGCACACATTTAGAGTAGCAAGTCTCATTTGCTATGATCTGAGTTTGAAAATAGTTGAAGATATCTTAATGCATATTTTTCCCCTGGTTGCGTTGTCTGGTTGTGAAGAACAGCAGGGCAGGGATGCAGGCCTGGTGGAAATGTCAGCTGGCTAAATTCATGAGGAACAGATCTATCAAGAGGCTATTAACACTGAAAGGAACATGTTCAGGAGTAGCAACTGTTTTGGATAGGCAACAACAGTGGAGAAGTGTTACCTTCAAACCCTTCTCTAGGGATTCCCAGAAGTACAGTACCTCTTTGATCACTTTGGAACAAGATGCTGAACTAGTTGGAGAGTTGGCCTGTTCCACTGGGGATCTCTTATGGCAGCCTTGGCCAACCTGGTGCCCTTCAGAGGTGTGGGACTACAACCCCCAACAGCCCCAGCCAGCACACCCATGCTGGTGGGATTTCAGGACAAAAGGACACAAGAGGAGCTTCCTGGATCAGGCCAATGGCTCATTTAGCACTGCTTCCTGTCCTCACAGTGGCCAACCATGTGCCCACAAATGGAACCCAAGCACAGCAGCACTTTCCCTGCAACTGGGATTCAGAGGCATTCTGCTTCCAACAGCAGAGGTAGAACATTGCAGTCATGGCTAGTGGCCATTGATAGCCATCTCCTCCGTGATTTTTTTTCTAATCCTCTTTTTTAAGCCATCCAAATTGGTGGCCAGCGCTGGGCAAGTTTCATAGTTTCAACTCTGCGCTGTGTGAGAAAGTACTTTCTTTTGCCTGTCCTGAATCTCCCAGCATTCAGCTTCTTTACATGACCCCAAGTTCTTGTAGTATGAGAGAAGGAGATTTAATCATTTTAAATAGCCGCCTGAGTCACCGAAAACCTTAGTGCAACCTCAGACCACCATTTCTCATCCTTGAAAGAAAACACAGTGCAGTGCAGGTTCTCTGTTGGGTACCCCTGTAGCTTATGGTGAGTAAATATTGACAAAGTAGTCTAAAGAGCAAACACTTTGACATTTGTAATGTCCACTGGAAGATCTTGTATATATTTATTCTGGAAGAATAAGGGCAGCATACAAATTTTCCCAATCTCGCTTCGGCTGTCATTCTCCTTGTTCTTGCTTCATGTCAAGAAGTCTTTGCAATAGTAATTGGACATTTGTAGCACAAGTAATAGAGATGTTGGATCTCTGTTAGGATAATATTTCCACATTGATTCACATGATGTCCCCTCCTAGCTTTTCCCTATCTGAAATTAATTCCCATTTAAGAAGAAAAAAAGAAACTCAGGACTTCAGGTCTTCCAGGAAGTCCTTATTACTGAATGTTGACTACTCTTGTACATCTTATTACTTACCTAGTAAGTACCTAATACTTACTATAATCAATAATCATAATCATAATAATTTATTACTTGTCCTTTACCCTAAGGTCCCAAGGCATTGAAATACAATATTTAAAATGGTTTAAACAAAAAAAAAGCAACAGACATAACATAAAAAGAAAGAAAACAAAGAATCAACAACATGATTTGTTTGTTTATTTATTTAGGGGGGAAATAAAAACAGCTTACAATAATAAAAATGCAATAACAAAAATAAGGTGTGGCAATTTGTACAAAATTTAGAAATTAAGAAACTGGGAGCATGGAGGGCTGTAATGAATGGTTCATGGTTTACGTTCTGGAAAAAGTACTGTATCAGGAAATTCAGAACTCCAAAACCCAGAGCAAAATGAGGACATAAAAAGATTTGAACTTGTCGCTACTTCTGGGCTCAAAATGCCTTCTGCGGCTAAGCCCTCACTCTCAGTGTAATGCCTGCTTTTCTAAGCAGCCCCAACATGCAAATATGAGCTTTTAATTTTCTTGTAATTGAGGCACTTTTGTTGTTGTTGTTTGTGAGATTTTTTCCTTTATTGATGTTTTTATGTTTTATTAAAGATTGGTTCTCAAAAATGTAATGAGTAAAAAAAAAAAATCTGGCTTAATTTAAATTGTGAATCTGTCTGTTAAGAAATACATTAGGGGTAGGAGAAGCATAAGACATATTAATTGACAGACAGGAACTGCTGTCTCTGAGGTTGATACAAGTAATTTATTACTTTAGAAATGAATGCCACCTCCAGAATGTGCTTCATTAATTTCAAATTTAGTTTTAATTTCAAGCTGTTGCCCCTTGAGAAGAATAAGGTGGCAAATTATGTTCGAAGAGCAGATTTCTCTCTCTTCCCCCCCTTTCCTCTTGCTTGGAAGAAACACTAAATTTTAACTGTTTAATTTTAATAAATAAATGTGGTTCTTTGAGTGAAATATGCCAGCTGCTGATATATAACATGAGACCAGCATTTGCTAACGCCAATTTTCTCTCTCTGCTTTTCCTTCCTCTTTTTTTACTCTGCTAGCTTACGTTTCGGATGAGCTGAAGGCAGCAGCAATGGCAGAAGATGACCTAGAACCTGACGACAACGTGGTCGACGGAGAACCTTCTGCCAAATATGCCTGTCCGGAGAAGGACTTCACTAAGAACTGCCAGAGCTACCAGAACTCTCCAGCTGCTGAGTTTTCCAGCCATGAGATGGACAGCGAGTCGCACATCAGCGAAACCAGCGATCGCATGGCCGACTTTGAGAGCAGCTCCATCAAGAATGAGGAGGAGAGCAAGGAGGTCTCCATCCAGCTGGAGGAGTCCGTTGTCTCGGACAGCTTGGAGCAGATGAAAGCTGTCTACAATAACTTCCTCTCCAACTCCTACTGGTCCAACCTGAACTTGAATCTCCACCAGCCAACCTCTGAGAAGAACAACAGGAGTAGCAGCAGTAGCAGCAGTAGCAGCAGCAGCTGCGGGAGCGGCAGCTTTGACTGGCATCAGACGGCCATGGCAAAGACGCTGCAGCAGGTCTCACAGAATAGGCTCCTTCCTGAGCCTAGCCTTTTTAGCACAGTCCAGTTGTATAGACAAAGCAGCAAGCTTTATGGCTCCATATTTACTGGGGCCAGTAAATTCCGCTGTAAAGACTGCAGCGCTGCCTATGACACGTTAGTGGAATTAACGGTGCACATGAATGAAACGGGACATTACCGGGATGACAACCACGAAACAGATAACAATAACCCTAAAAGGTGGTCCAAGCCTCGTAAGCGCTCTTTGCTCGAAATGGAAGGCAAAGAAGATGCCCAGAAAGTCTTAAAGTGCATGTACTGTGGCCATTCATTTGAGTCACTTCAAGACTTGAGTGTGCACATGATCAAAACAAAACATTACCAAAAAGTGCCTCTGAAGGAACCCGTAACCCCTGTAGCAGCAAAAATAATCCCAGCCCCAAGAAAGAAAACATCATTGGAGCTAGAACTTCCAAGTTCTCCAGATTCCACTGGTGGGACACCAAAAGCAACAATTTCTGATGCCAGCGATGCCCTTCAAAAGAATTCCAATCCTTACATCACACCGAATAATCGCTATGGACACCAGAACGGTGCCAGTTATGCTTGGCATTTTGAAGCAAGGAAATCTCAAATTCTCAAGTGCATGGAATGTGGGAGTTCCCATGATACTTTGCAGGAGCTCACTGCCCACATGATGGTGACGGGACATTTCATTAAGGTCACCAACTCGGCCATGAAGAAAGGGAAGCCTATCATAGAGGCCCCTGTCACACCAACGATTACGGCTTTGCTTGATGAGAAAGTACAGTCCGTGCCCCTGGCAGCCACCACCTTCACGTCTCCTTCCAACACGCCCTCTAGCATCTCCCCAAAATTAAACATGGAGGTAAAGAAAGAAGTTGATAAAGACAGAATCATTCCTGATGAGAAGATGAAAGACAAGGAAAAATCGAGTGAGGATGAGGAAAAATATGATATCTCCTCAAAATATCATTATTTGACTGAAAATGACTTGGAAGAGAGTCCCAAAGGGGGACTGGATATCTTGAAATCTTTAGAAAACACGGTCACGTCGGCTATTAACAAAGCTCAGAATGGCACACCCAGTTGGGGTGGCTATCCCAGTATTCATGCTGCCTACCAGCTGCCCAACATGATGAAATTGTCCCTAGGTTCTTCGGGGAAAAGTACTCCTTTGAAGCCGATGTTTGGAAATGCTGAAATAGTATCGCCAACGAAAGGCCAGCCTTTGGTGTCCCCGCCCAGCAGTCAGACGTCCCCTGTGCCAAAAACCAACTTCCATGCCATGGAAGAGCTGGTCAAGAAAGTAACCGAGAAAGTGGCCAAAGTTGAAGAGAAAATGAAGGAGCCTGAAGCAGGGAAGCTATCTCCGATGAAGAGAGCAACACCTTCGCCATGTAGTAGCGAAGTCAGCGAGTCCCTCAAGATGGACACTTCCAATGACATTGGGTTCAAAAGCCAACAGAATAGCCCTGTTTCGCAGAGGGAGAGCTGCAAGGACAGCCCAACAGGAGAACCAGTGGAAAATGGTAAGGAGCTTGTCAAGACCATCACAAGTTCCTTGAGCAGCAGCACAGCTATTATCACCGACCACCCTCCAGAGCAGCCATTTGTAAACCCATTAAGTGCATTGCAGTCTGTCATGAATATTCATCTTGGGAAGGCAGCTAAGCCTTCCTTGCCTGCCCTTGACCCAATGAGCATGCTTTTTAAAATGAGCAACAGCCTAGCGGAAAAGGCAGCTGTGGCCACCCCACCTCTGCAGTCCAAGAAGCCAGACCACTTAGACCGTTATTTTTATCACGTCAACAATGACCAGCCCATAGATTTGACGAAAGGGAAGAGTGACAAAAGCTGCTCTTTGGGTTCAGCGCTTTTGTCATCCACATCGGTGTCTTCAGCATCCTCTTCATCTACAGTGACAACGGCAAAGACATCTGCGGTTGTGTCATTCATGTCAAACTCGCCGCTACGCGAGAATGCCTTGTCAGATATCTCTGATATGCTGAAGAACCTGACAGAAAGTCACACATCAAAATCCTCCACGCCTTCCAGCATCTCTGAGAAATCTGACATTGATGGGACTACAATAGAGGAACCGGAAGAGGCGACCCCGGCTCAGAAGAGGAAGGGGCGCCAGTCCAACTGGAACCCTCAGCATTTGCTCATTCTTCAGGCGCAGTTTGCAGCCAGCTTGCGGCAGACATCGGAGGGGAAATACATCATGTCGGACTTGAGCCCTCAGGAGAGGATGCACATTTCCAGGTTTACGGGGCTCTCAATGACCACTATTAGCCACTGGCTGGCCAATGTGAAATACCAGCTCCGAAGGACAGGGGGGACAAAGTTCCTTAAAAATTTGGACACTGGGCACCCGGTGTTCTTTTGCAACGACTGTGCTTCCCAAATCAGAACTCCTTCGACGTACATCAGTCACCTTGAATCTCATCTAGGTTTTAGGCTACGAGACTTGTCCAAACTGTCCAGTGAGCAGATCAACAATCAGATAGCACAAACAAAGCCGGCCTCCGAGAAACTGTTGACGCCTTCGCCGGAGGAAGAAATAGGGACCTCCTACCAGTGTAAACTTTGCAACAGGACTTTTGCAAGCAAGCATGCCGTTAAGCTCCATCTCAGTAAAACACACGGGAAGTCTCCAGAGGACCATCTTCTCTATGTGTGTGAACTGGAAAAGCAGTAGCATTTGCTTTTGACACACACCCAAACCACAACGACAATTGTACTTGGCTTTGAGGGAAACTGTCCACAACAAAACAAAACAAACCCGCCTTAAAGCTCCCCTTTTAGTTTCTGTTCTTGGCACATAATTTTTACTTTAACTCTGGGGTGTCACTCTTGGCCTGAACGACTTCTCTCTTTCGTTGTATAACTGTACAGTGTTTAATAGAGGTGCATAATCAGCTGTTGTTACTGGTAAAATATGAAGGTTAAAACGCAGTGGTAAGTGTTTGGAACTTTGTGTAAATTGGGGTTTAGTTGCTGTGCATCCCTCCGATGCATTGAGCTGCATGCATTAACAAGACAGTTTAATTAAGCATTTATTAACTAATTCTAGTGCACTTTTTCCATGGTGATTCAAGTGTGCTGGTCGTTCTCACCCTGTAAATTTTTAGCCCTCTGAGTACTTTGAAGCACTTTTGCATTAATTTGGTTTTTTAAAAAATAAGAATAATAATTATTATTATATCAATGAAGTATGTATATGTTTTCCTTTTTAAAAACAACAACCCCCTTACAGCTGAGGAGACATTCAAGCAACTCTAAGAATGGGCTTGAACAAGACATGCCACAGTCCATTAGTTGGCTGCGCATCTGGCTGGTTAAGTTTGATTATAATGTTTGAAGGAGAGGATTCACCCAGGGAATGCAGACCAGCTTCTCCTGTGTGAGTTTCCCTTTGGCTGTTGCATGGAATTGCTACCAGCTTTATGCGCAAGGTGCTTGAGCAGCTAGGTGGTGGCACTTCCTGCGATGTCCAAAATCACTTCTGTTTCAGGGATCCGATACCTTGTTTCAGCACTTCCAGTATCCATAGGCCAGATTGTTCAGCCTGTCTTCGCCCAGACTCGCCTTTCTTCCCTTAGTTCTTATGGCTGGTGTGGACCAGCAGTCCTCCCAGCTTGGCTTTTTGTGATGTTTGCTTGGACTTTCCACAGGCAGCAACTGATGGCGTGGCGCTGCTACGCTGCTCACCTCACCTCCATCCAACTGAGTTGCTACGGCATACCGGGATGGAGTGGAGAAGGGGCAAACTGGTGGCAAGGTCAGTGTGGTGCAAACACACTGCAAGAGCCCTGGATTCGCTCTGCCACGCTTACACTGCACTGACCTCACCAACACCACCAAGGCCCTCCTCTTTTCTGTCCCAGTGTGGGGCTGAGACTCAGTTGGGCAGAACTCAGAGCAGCAGTGGAGCCCTGCCACACCATTTGCTGTTATCCACAAAGAAAGCTACTTTTATTTCTCTGGGACGTGTCTTGTGAATCTGGTTATAGGCTACCGTGCCAAATGGGGACCATAGGATGCTCTTTCTGGATATGCCTTTTGTTGGAATTATCTATCGCACCCCCACAACTGCAGGGGTGGCACCCATCGTGAACTTTCAGGCTATATTATTTTCACATTGAAACGTCGATGTATATATATATATATTGTACAGATTTCAGAATCCTCATATGGAAAATGTGATTGTGGACAATGCCATTTCTTCTTCTTCAACGTTTTTATCAAGGGTGAATTTTTTTGTACCTAATATGCTCCAAGTATAAGTGGTACCTATAAATATATAAATATATATATATAAATATATAAAATAATATTGTATATTTCTTTTCTAGGTCAAAAGGTTTTCTTTTAACATCTGAATAATGTAAATTATATGAAAAGATACACTCGATAGCATTTATAAAGTGTTCAAAAAAAGAGAAAAACATTATTCTTGAAGCAAAGTATGGTTGTTTTCCTTTTGCTATACAGTACATCTATATTGATAGAGGTTCATGTTTAAATTATACATATTTATTAGTTGTTTGCTACCTTTTTTAAAAGAAAGAAAGAAACATTCTGATAAATGAAGCCACAAACTGGCGTGCATTACACCTAATTTTGCACAACATGAATTTTAAAGGTATTTATTAGTAAAATGAATAATAATAATAAAAATTCAAAAGCGAAAAAATTCAAAATCAACTCAGTGCTCAAAGGGTTAAATCTATTTGGGGGTGGGAGAATTGAAGGGGGAAAAAACCTTGTACTGTATTTCATAAACATTGATAAAAAAAGCCTTTAAAATGTTTGTACTGTAATACTTTGCTTAAAAGTTACGAGGCATTCTGTGATATACCCTCTTCCACTTATTTATATGCACTCTTGGTTGTGTTATTTCCTATCGTAGAATGCCTTTCCACCTCTCTCTCTCTCTCTCTCTCTCTCTCTCTCTCTCTCTCTCTCTCTCTCTCCCCTTTTCAGTTGGTAACTTTCTGTTTTGTTCTCCCTAATTATTCTCCCAAGATTTCATACTGCAGTTTTATCTTTAGGCATATGAAAGGTAACCCGTGGTTACCAGCACACTAAGTGATTCTGTTCGTCTCCATTTTTGGCAGTTAATTTGCAGAAGTAACTGACAGCTGACACCATATGAGAATCTATGTGTACAATATTGGCATGTAAACAGCACAGACCCAGAATCGCACCCTCTGTGCCCCCTCTTCCGTTGTTGACAATGTGGCACCATTATATGACTCTTCATATAACCTTCTTTCTTTTCTTTTTTTCTACAGCCGCATTAAAATTGTCTTTTTTGCTATAATTTTGTGTTGCGTTCACAATTATATCTGATATGTGCTACGACTAATGAGCACATTAAAATTAAATTGTATACTTGCTGTTTATGACTGAAGCTTAAGGAGGCTCCTTCATCTGCCAGGTGTTGGCAGACAGAAATCTATACATAAATCACGGGAGTTTTTGTGAACTTTCGCATTTAAAGAGCAAGGGAGCAAATATTCAAAGGCTGCCTGGAAAAAGGAAAAAAAAAACACACAGAGAGAGAATGAAATGGAGGTTATATCTCCCCTTTAAACCTCCAGGAAGATTGACTGTAAAGAAGAAGGTTTATAAGCAACATTTTGTGAGGAAGCAAATAGATCGTTTGCAGAGCTGTGTATTCAAACCAAATCAGATCCTGATACGCATTGCCTCTTAAATGCATTATTAGTGTTCTGAGAAGCAAGGAGCCCTGGCAGGTTCCTCCGTGGATTAGAGAACTCCTTCCACCTCCTTTCAATTGACATAGAGAAAAATCCCGAGACTTATTACAGCAACTTTTATGATTTTCAGGATGTTTCCACTTTTGCACAAAATTGATAGCAAGGAAAGATAGGAGAATGAATGAGCGCATAGACAAACAAACGGAGGCATTTATATGCTAATGGAAAACTTTTACTGGCACTCACGTATCAGTCTAACAAAACCACGCGAGCTGCCATTTTAATCTTCATTAGCATACATGAACTGCGGCTTCCATATGCGAAGGCGGGATGTTGGGCTAGCAAGGCAGGCAGACAAAGCAAACTGGTATACGGAAACATTACATCTTCTTTACATGTTACAAGGGAATCCTGAATCTTGGACTTGATCCGGGCAGGACTTAGGGGGTGCAAAACCAAAAAACTGAGGAAGGGGAATGGGCTGCCATGCCGGGTTCTGGTAGCTGTGTCAAAATATTTAGAAAACCTATCACCTGTGCCTCAAATGTAGCCTACTGTATGAGGTTACAAGTCACATCACATTTTGCCCTTGGCCCTAGCCACCATAGGCATGTGGACCCAAGAAGGACATTTTTTAGAGCAGGGGACAGCAAACCTTTTCAGCAGGGGGCGGTCCACTGTCCCTCAGACCTTGTGGGGGGCCAGACTATATATTTTTTGGGGGGGGATGAATTCCTATGCCCCACAAATAAGCCAAAGATGCATTTTAAATAAAAGCACATATTCTACTCATGTAGAAACACCAGGCAGGCCCCACAAATAACCCAGAGATGCATTTTAGATAAAAGGACACATTCTACTCGTATAAAAACATGCTGATTCCCAGACCGTATGCAGGCCAGATTTAGAAGGCAATTGGGCTGGATCCGGCCCCCGGGCCTTTGTTTGCCTACCCATGCTTTAGAAAATATGGTCCTCTCTTCCCCCGGGATACAGCTTGGCTTACCCTGGCACAGCTACGTTGAATCCTTTGCAGGACAGATGTGGTAAGTTCACCCATTCACATACAACCCCATTACAAAGCTATCAAACCTTCAGATGCCTTATGGGTTGGCTGATGTTAGTGGGTGAAAGCTATTCAGCTTGTCACTAAGTACATCATACCTAACACCAGGGCTTTTTTTCAGCCACAACTTGCCGCAACCCAGTTCCGGCACCTCTCAGGTGGGTGCAATATGATAACAAGGGAGATGTTCATGGTGAGTCCTGGCGCCTCTCTCTCTTTTTTTAATAGAAAAATAGCACAGCCCAACACAATATCTCCAGCCCACTTCATCAACTTCTCTGCACAACAGCTCCAATTAAACCTGCTTTTGTGGCTTGAGACCTATTTTGCAGGCCCTGCCTATTTTGCAGCTCCTGTGCCAGTTCGCAATGCAGGAGCTTGCAAAGCTTCTGTTTCTGCTGCAATCATTTCACTTCAGTCTATGCTCCTTAATTTATTGATCAGATTGTAAGTCTTCCATAGGTGGAATCTTTCGTTCCAGTGGCCACGCTATTGGGATATCATGTTACGTATAAATGGATGAGTGGCTAAACCCACTGATACGTGCTTCTCCTTTTTGCACTCACTGGACACAAACTTTTTAGATGTTGCTAGGGTGTCTCCAGACACAGCTTAGGAGTAGAGCTTAGTGGAGCTTAGGCACTCACTCTCGGATATCCTCAATTAAAAAGAATGGACAAAATCTAGGCTGAAAACTGTTGAAAGACTCTATTAGTCCAAGTGGCAATTGAGGTGGCCGATGAACCAATGGTTGGATCCAGTGCAAGCCATCTTCACAACATCTTATCCTTTTCATGCATGGGCTTAATTTCCCCGTCGAAACACAAAAAAGGTCAACTCTATGCAAATGCTGGGTAAATTCAGACAAACAGGAAGTGGTGCTATAGTTATGGGGTCTCAAAGATGCTCTCAGTGATGGTCATTAATGAAGAAGACCATGGAGTGGTCATGTGAGAGCACGAAGATGGAAACATGGGTCGAGAGGCTTTCCTTCAGTCTCTTGTTTTCCTTCACAGATTGGGTTTTCTTCTGGGCTTTGCAAAAAACAGGAGCTCAAGAGACAGCATAATGAAAATAGCACACATGCGGGAAGAAAGTGGTACATTGATATTGGGATGAGCGAGGTGCGGGGGAGGGGGGGACAAGCTTTAAATCAAAAGTGGATAAAGGTGACCCTGGTCTAACCCCACCCAAGTTGTGGCTTGTTACTGTATACTGTATATCTTCCAGCTATCACATTTACGCAGTATCTTAAAATAACATTTGTGATAAATGTGCAATTTAACTAATTTATGGTGCTCTGATGTGCTCAGGGCTACATGCAAGATGAAAATCTTAAATGGAGCTTGAACAGCTCAGTTCACAACAAGAAATCAATATGCCAGATCTGAGAAAGAATCTCAATGAAGTCAACATTTAGGGGATATATATATATATATATATATATATATATATATATATATATGAACGTGTCTTTAAATTTTCAGCAGAAAGGATTGTATAATTAATTGAAATATTGCATATAGGGTTTTTTGTGTTTTTTTATTTAAAAAAGCAACTACTATTGGAGCCCAAATCTCTCCAGCAACTTCATTATATTTTCTTTTGGCATCAGAAATTGTAGCTTGGCTGTTCTAATTATACCATTGCCTCCGTTGTGCAAACTACATTGTAATTTTCTAATGGAAGAAAGACAGCTTTGCATTGTTTAAATCTGCAATATTCACAATATTGGGCTAATCAATTGCTTTTAATATCTTTGTTGGTAAACACTTAGGTAATTGATTCCCCACAAAAAGAAATAGAAACAAACCTGTTTGTAAATTGCAAAAGCAGTGTGGGGAGTGGATTGCACGATTTTTATAAGATATTTCATATTCTTGTTCCAGTAACTGTTCAAAATGTAGGTGAATATCATGGTCAAATCCTGATGTTACAAATCCAGATGGATATTTTGGATGCCCACTTTTCAGACCTAACAAGTTAATGCTGAAAATTATGTCTGCCTATATTCATTGAACTCACTAGGATATCTCTGATATTTGGAGGTTTATAATATTGGTCTGGGATTGCCAATACTTACAATATTTACAATGGTGACATTTGCCGAATTTCAAGCTTTCACTATAATACAGCACACGTCGTTGCACGCATGTGTAATGAATGGAAGAAGCTTTTTAAATTCTATATCTTCCGAATGTTACAGTTCATCTGCAGGAGAAAATTAATGAAGTAATTCCATTCAGTACAGGGGGAAATGAGTTGACTGGTAATAGGTAAATTTAATAAATGTTGCGTTTTGAAAATGTGCCTCTGAAGAGCTCTTTAAGTTTCTTGGAAAAATACATATCTTTTCATTTCTTGCTTTTATTCCTTTGTCTCCGTGTAAGTTAGCACCACGGTAAGTATTCTGTTACTTATTTCAGACAATGATGTCCAAATATTATTTGCTGCATTACGTAACAGAGGAACAGATCATAAAAGTTAAACAAAAAGGGTGGGAAAATGAAAACATTTCTAGCAACAAATGGAGTCACCATTTGCTCTAGCTTGGACAAAACATGTTTTCTTCCCCCCCCCCCCAAAGGAACACTCTTGCATTTATGATAGAAGCCAGTCACACAAATTTATCTTTGCCAGAGGAAAGCAGGTCATCTGTTCCTCATTTCTCCTCTATTGGATCTCAGTGGCAAGGATTGCTAACCAGTCCACATTCAGCTATTGTGGACATAAAAGGCATTTGGCCCAATACAGGGGTGATGCAAAGTTGTGATCCACTAGCACAGGCATCCCCAAACTGTGGCCCTCCAAATGTTTTGGCCTACAACTCCCATGGTCCTTAGCTAAGAGGACCAGTGGTCAGGGATGATGGGAATTGTAGTCCAAAACATCTGGAGGGCTGAAGTTTGGGGGTGCCTGCAATAGCACATTTACAGGTGAGAATTTCACATTCCAATGATGTACTAAAGGCAGTTGAGAGTGCAGGGTGACTATCAAACAACTCTCTGCACAGTGGTCCTGGCTAGGGATGGAAGGAACTCTCCTTCTCTCATTTATCCAGTTTTAAATTCAACTCTCCACATTTCTGCAGCAATTTCCAATAAACATTAAAAAAACACCTTTATGACAATTCACCAGCGTTTCAGTGTGAATTTCTCATCAGAAACTCATTTTTGTATGCAGTTTAGACTCAGGTACACATTAAATTGTGTGTGTGTGTGTGTGTGTGTGTGTGTGTGTGTGTGTTTTCCAACATTGCTTGTGTGCAGAAGTTCCCATATATATGAAGATCCCTTAGCCCCTGGGAGTTGGCTCCTAGGCTCATGTAAATACAAAATAGTACTTTGTCAGAACGAAGATTAATGCAGAGAGAGAATGCTGCCTTGGCATGAAAATCCATGGATTGCCTAACCCACGTGATTCCTCTTAATGGAGCAGTGTGTGAGTGCAGGAATGTGCCATTCAGGGCCAGCTCTAGGGGTAGGCTGGGTGGCGTGGGACGCCAGGGCTGCACGCTGCGCCCACCCACCAGGGCGGGGGCGCCAGAGCGATCTCTGCACCACGGCGCCAGGGCACCCGAAATGCTTGACACGGCCCTGGTGCCATTCCTTCCTGCACTGCTCGAGTAATACATGCATGGATCATTGAATCAGTATAGAAGGGAAGGTGTGCTCAACAGTAGAACTGGCCACAGAGATGGGGGCAGATTCAGTTCAGTTCCCATTGAAAGGTAAAACTAAGGACCAGGAAGCACAACAGTGGGAAGGATGTCTTCCTGTTTCCCAACAACTGCTACCTGTTAAAAGTAGAGCACATCAACCCAAATGATCAAGGGGATGGAACAACTCTGCTACGAGGAAAAGTTGCAGCATTTGGGGCTTTTTTAGTCCAGAGAAAGAGTGAGTAAGAGTTGACAGATAAAATCATGAATAGCACAGAGAAAATGGATAGAGAAAAGTTTTTATTCTTTTCTCATAATGCTAGAACTCATGGGCACCCAATGAAGCTGGCTGTTGGAAGATTCAGGGTAGATAAAAGAGTGTCTTTCTTCACACAGTGCAGAGTTAAACTATGGAACTCATTGCCACAGGAGGCATTGATGGCCACCAACTTGGATTGTTTTACAAGAGGATTAGACAAATTCATGGATGATAAGGCTCCATGAATAAGGTTACTAGCCATGATGGCTATGCCTCCATGGTCGGAGGTAGTAATGTTTCTGAATACCAGTTGCTGGAAACCACAGGAGGGGAGAGGACTCTTGTGCTTGGGTCCTGCTTGTGGGCTTCCCCAGAGGCATCTGGTTGGCCAATATGAGAACAAGATGCTGGACCAGCTCAGGCTATATGTATAGGTTTTCAAACCATGGTTTGCAGATCACTGGGTGATCCATGAGCTCCACTCAGAGCCATCCAAAAAATGTTGTAGAATGGACATGAATACCTGTCCTTTCCTTGGCATTTGATTTATATTTTTCTGACAACAGAGATCCAAGGCCATTTTTGGATTTATTGAGCAGGCTTACAAGGCCCTGGCAAAGAGCTCATGATTTTGATACTACAGTGCTGGTGCAGTCTACTTGTTAGAAGTAGCAATTTATCAGATCAACAACCCTTCTCAGTACCCTGACCCAAGAACTGGTATTTTCGTAATTTACGCACTGTTTCATTGAAGGCGGTTGGACTAGAAGACCCTTGTGGGTTCCTTCCAAACTCTATAGTTCTTTGAGTCTATTATTGCAAAGATGACTCCGTTATCCTGCCCCCGCCTTCCTTCCCCCTAGAGAGCTGCTGTGTTACCCTCTTGAAGCTTCCGCAGCTGCTGCCTCGAGGAGGACAATCACGCTCCTTTCCACGTCGTGGATCAGGAGCCGAGGAGCCCGGCTAAAAGGGAACAGGGTGCCTGTGGCTACTTGCTCGGGAGCAGGTCCAAAGGCACTTATTTCCTCATTCCCACCCTCCCAAAGCAGGGGGTGGGGAACCTCAACAAGGAATCTCCCTTTCTTTCCCTGCTAGAAGACGAGGAAGAAGAATCGGCTCTTGGAGACGCTGAAGGGGGTGTTGAATTTTTGTTTGTTTGTTGGGGGGAGGCTGTGCCACTGGCCCCTTTTCCACTGGGGGAAAGAAAGAAAAATAAATAAATAAAGTTGAAATTGAAAAATGTATCCTCCCACTTTGTTTTCGGTGGTTTTCTTTTTTAAAAAAAGCCCAACAACTTTGGGGAATTTTACTTTTTGAAATATGGCAAGCCTAGTTTTGAATTTAGTTTGGCCAAAAATTTCACGGTAAATTCTCTGCAGCATAAATACTTAAGAAACTACAAAGAGAACTGACCAGAGGGAGGGGGAGGCATTTCCTCGTTACACAGATATTAAGTTCCTTCTATGTGAGATTGAAAACAGCATCACAGGTTGGGGGGAGCACATTTGACAACTTCAGTTTCGGCTTCTCTTCCTGCCCCCCCAGCCCGACCCCCAGTCCTCAGTTCTCCACATTTCCACATCAGTTTGCAAATGATTCTATTAAAAAAACAAATCCTTGTGATAATTTGTCAGAACTCCGACAAGAATTTCTCCTATTTGTACACATTTTGGTATGCAATTTTGCTGAAAAAGCACTCCTTCCTCAAGCAATTTCTTCTAATAGACTGAACTTCTGGGTGTCATTTTCACTAATGCATGCATTTTAAAAGCACACTCTAAGCTCGTATGTGCATTTTGGCACACCTTCTGGTTGGAGAACTGCATTGTAAAATACAGAGAATTGCAAATTTCAAAGGATGGTCACATTTTGGTTCCTGTATTATTTCAGAAAGTTCAAACCGGGTACCTTTAAAGGCAAACTGAACCAAATTCCTTCCCCATCATAGAATCAGAGAATCATAGAGTTGGAAGAGACCACAAGGGCCATCCAGTCCAACCCCCTGCCAAGCAGGAAACACCATCAAAGCATTCCTGACAGATGGCTGTCAAGCCTCCGCTTAAAGACCTCCAAAGAAGGAGACTCCACCACACTCATTGGCAACAAGTTCCACTGTCGAACAGCTCTTACTGTCAGGAAGTTCTTAATGTTTAGGTGGAATATTCTTTCTTGTAGCTTGAATCCATTGCTCCAGCAATGCAGCTAGAGAATCCCTGTCAGGGATTCACACAGCAATAATAATAATAATAATAATAATAATAATAATAATAATAATATATTATTTATACCCCGCCCATCTGCCTGGACCTCTCCAGCCACTCTGGGCGGTTTCCAACAGAAATATTAAAATACACTAATTTCTTAAAGATTAAAAGCTTCCCTAAACAGGGCTGCCTTCAGATGTCCTCTAAAAGTCTGGTAGTTGTTTTTTTCTTTTTGACATCTCATGGGAGGGTGTTCCACAGGGCGGGTGCCACTACCAAGAAGGCCCTCTGCCTGGTTCCCTGTAACTTGGCTTCTTGCAGCGAGGAAACTGCCAGAAGGCCCTCGGCGCTGGACCTCAGTGTCCGGGCAGAGCGATGGAGGTGGAGACGCCCCTTCAGGTATACTGGACCGAGGCCATTTAGGGCTTTTAAGGTCAGCACCAACATAATTTATTTATACCCCGCTCATCTGGCTGGGTATCCCCAGCCACACTGGGCAACTCCCAATAGAATATTAAAAACATTATAAAACATTTAAAAATCTCCTAAACAGTGCTGCTTTCAGATTTCTTCTAAAAGCCAGATAGATGTTTTATTTCCTTGATATCTCATGGGAGGGCATTCCACAGGGTGGGTGCCACTACTGAGAAGGCCCTCTGCCTGGTTCCCTGTAACTTGGCTTCTCGTAGTGAGGGAACCGTCAGAAGGCCCTCAGCCCTGGACCTCAGTGTCCGGGCTGAATGATGGGGGCCAAGGTCATTTAGGGCTTTAAAGGTCAACACTAACACTTTGAATTGTGCTCAGAAATGTACTGGGAGCCAATGGTTGCATGGTCTCAGTGACCACTCCCAGTCACCAGTCCAGCTGCTGCATTCTGGAGAATCCCTGATAGGTAGCCACCTAACCTCTGTTTTGAAACCTCCAGTAAAGGGGGATCCACCACCTTCCAATGTAGTCTGTTTCACCGTTGAATAAGCTCTTACCATCAGAAAGTTCTTCCTAGTGTTTACTTGGAATCTCCTTCCTCCTTGTAACTTGAACCCATTGGACTGGGCCCTCCCCTCTGGAACTGCAGAAAACTAGCTTGCTCCATGCGAGAGCTCTTCAGTCCTTTTTTTTTTTTTTTACTAAAAGCCCTAGCCTGGAGAGCCAATGGTCAGGGAGAATGGGAGCTGGATTCTAACACCATCTGGAGGGGACAAGTTTGAGAAAGGCTGGGTTAGCCTAAGGGTGTGCATTCCTATTATGTGACATGTGACTTCTCTAGGTACTTTGGGCCCTAGATAACTTAGTGTGCTGAGATAATTATTTTCTCCTGACCTTTTGATTCCCAGGTAGCATCTTGCCTCAAATAATCCATGTTCAAGAACAAACCTAAACTATATAGGAACAGAGGAAGCTGCCTTATATTGGGTCAGGTCATTGTTCCATGCAGCTCAGTATTGTCTACACTGACTGGCAGTGGTTCTCCAAGGTTTCAGCCAGGCGTCTCTGCAAACCCTACATGAAGACGCCCATGGGGATTGAACCTGGGACCTTCTGGGTGCAAAGCAGATGATCAACCACTGAGCTACGACCCTTTCCCCAATATGATGGAATCCAGTACAGGTCTCCAGCAATAAGTTGACATCCACTTCATTCCTCATTTTCCAGCTCCAGCTCAATATTCAACATTAGTGTACAAATCCCTAAAGGATTCAGGCCCCAAATACCTTAAAGACCACCTCCTTCCCCACAGACCATTTTGACTGCTGAGATTGGCAGAGTGGGCTCTCCTTGTATTTCCTCTGCACTCAAAAGCTATGGGGTTGGTGACCCAGGGGGAGAGGGCCTGCTTTGTGGTGGCCCCTAAGCTGTGGAACTCCATGCCCACATAAGTAATTCTGTCACCATCATTGTACAGCTTCCAGAGAATGTTGAAGATGCCCCTCTTTACTCTGGCTTTTGATGCTTCAGGTGTATATTTTTTTTATGACCTAACTTATTTCTGCACAATCATATGTTGTTTTAATGTTGCAATCTGTCCTGGAACATTAGGATGAAGGGTGGGTAATAAATAAATAAAAAGGAAAATTAGAAAGAGAGAGAAAAGAAACATTATGCAACTTGAGCATGAATTGGTTGCAAGTAGCGTTATTTCAGTTCTATCCTACCCAGTTCCTTTTGGTGCCATATTAAAAGAGGGGAGGGGGCACTGTTAAAGCTGTCATGGTTGTGCGTTAGTGACCTTTCTAGGCTGATGAAACGAAATTACTCAAAAAAGAATATATATTTTTTAATTGGAACATTTGTTGGGGGGAGGGTTAAAAAAGGAGGATTTTTTAAAAAATAAGGATTCTCATGCGAGGGAGGGAAGAAGAAATAAATGTGCCTAATTTCCTTGCCAGAATGAGAAAGCAGGAAGAAGCCTTTCCAAAAAAGATTTAAACCTTTGCAAAAGAGGACAAGGGAATGAGGTAGGTGTGTCAAGAAGCTGCTCTATTCTCTGTCTTTCTTCTTTTTCCCCTCTCTCTCTCTCTCTTTTTAAAACTCGAGGTACAGTCGCTGTAGTTCCGCCTCAGTGACCACGAAACCAAGTCGGCAAAAGCTGAAGGACTCAGCTCCTGAAAGCCTCATCAGGACTTGTCATCGCTCTAATGAATATCATTTAAATTGCTTTGTATATTGGTGGAGTTTGGATGTCGATTTAATTTGTGCATGTGTTTTGAGTTCTTCTGCTTGGCTACGCTAACAGAGAGCAACAGCCTAATGAAAAGTGAGTTGGTGACAGTATGATGAGCTCCAACCCAATCAAATGGGTTTGAAGGGCTGTTTTGACAGGGATCTTTAAAGGAGATCTCAAGAGGGAGGGTGTAGCATTTTCTTCTTCTCCTCCTCCTCCTCCTCCTCCTCCTCCTTCCCTTTCTTTTACTGTCGTGCAATTGTTTCAAGCTTCGGGCTCTTCTTCTCCAACCCCCCCCCCAAATCTATCAATGGCTGCAGCTTTTCCTATCCAAAACGTCAGCTTGCAAATTGATACATACATAACATACTAGTGAGATCGTGCCAAAGTTCCAATGCATGTTGGTTTTGAAGTCAATCTGCTAGTTGAAAATGGTTGCCCTGTGTTTAGTGTCCCCTCTCTTCTTCTGCTACAGTTCCCAGAGTGCTCCAGGTTCTTTATCAACATTATGGTTACCCCAAAGAGTATTCTATGAGAATATGCTGCTTTGAACATGGGAACGGTGATTTCCTGTCACTGGCAACTACAAGGTGCAGCACTTGGTGCACAGAGCCTCACCCTAGCATCTTCTTTGCCATGTGGTAGGGTCATGTGATACTGCACAGCCAATAATGTTCCATGCTGGCTATAATGTCATGACATACATGCTAACACTGAGATAAATCAGTGTGGTAGGCTCTACTTGAGATTACAACGCCAAGTGAAGTTTGTGAGAACAGGGTGTGTGACAGAACAGGGACTCGGGTGGCGCTGTGGTCTAAACCACAGAGCCTAGGGCTTGCCGATCGGAAGGTTGGTGGTTCGAATCCCCACGACGGGGTGAGCTCCTGTTGCTCGGTCCCAGCTCCTGCCCACCTAGAAGTTCGAAAGCATGTCAAAGTGCTAGTAGATAAATAGGTACCGCTCCGGTGAGAAGGTAAACGGCGTTTCCTTGCACTGCTCTGGTTCGCCAGAAGTGGCTTAGTCATGCTGGCCACATGACCTGCAATTTGTCTGCGGACAAACGCCAGCTCCCTCGGCCTATAGAGCGAGATGAGCGCCGCAACCCCAGAGTCGCCCATGACTGGACATAACAGTCAGGTGTAACTTTACCTTTACCTTTACCTTTAGTGTGTGAGAAGGCCTTCTCTGCAGTGACACTCAGTCTCTGGATAACTTCTCCTTTGAGGTGTGTCTGGTGCTGATGCTAACTTTTGGTTGACAGCAGAAGATGCATCCACTACATAGGTCAAAAAGCCACCACCCCATAATGTGACAGGTCTTGCAGTGTGAAAAGAACATTAGAGAATGCTAGCATTATAACCAGGAAGACTAACGCAATATGCCCCATGTCTGAATGTGTTCTGGCTCTCAATGAACTGGAAATGTGGGAAAAGCAAAGTCTCCACCAAACCACGTGGGGGTTTCACCACCATCATTATTGGTATGCCACTTTGTGGCCCACAATGTGTCAAACAAGCAATAAAAAATGCAACAGTTCAAGAAGCTTGACCTTCTCCATGAATTCGTCCAATCCTCTTTTAAGGCCATCAAAGCTGACAGCCACCACGACCTCCTGCAAGTTCCATCATTTAACTATAAATGGTGTGTGTGAAGAAGTACTTTCTTTTACACTTGGCAACCATGAGTCACATTTAAGCCCTGGACTAATGCAGATTCATTTGGTCCACCCTTGTGGTCTGTCTGCATCTTCTCCATAGACAACTCACACCCAAGCTGCTCCCCTTGAGCTGAGAGCCACAGGGCGAGAGCCCTTTGAATCCTGCCCTTCAAGATTGTGACTTTTGGCAGATGCCCTGAAAGGTGTCATCCTTAAATAATTCATGGGGAGGTGGGGAAATGAAATGCAGCGGCCTCAGTCCCAGGTGAGTCATCTGCCAGTAAACACACCAGGGCCTCCTTCCCTCCCTTTGGGGCACCTATTCCTTTGGGTCAGTGCCACCCTTCTTGCTTGAAAATGGAGTCAACACAGGTGTGTGAAGCCTGACTTGACTCCATATATACTGGAGGAGAGCAATAGCCCCCTCCCATCAAATCTTCACATTACAAGGCTCGTATATTATCTGCGTTGGGTGCCCTTTGCAGATCAAATGTGGCCAGTGGTTCACTTTTACACAGAGTGAGACATGCAGCCCTCTCCCCTCTTGTGATTCCCAGGAACTGGTATCCAGAGGCATCCAGAGGCATACTTCCTTGGCCCAAAGGAGGCATACTTGGAAGTCCCTGCCACTGTCTTTTGCTCTGCGGGTGCTTATTTGGTGTGGGTGGTAGGAAGGCAGGCAGGCAGATTGTCTGTCTATCAGGGGAGAAAGAAGCGAAATGCAGACCTCCAGAATCCAGAAGGGTGGAAGCGTGACATACACAGACCTCCGGAGAGGAAAAGGAAACCCCAGAAAACACATCCCCATGCCCCATAGAAGAGGGAGGAATCCAACAAGGACCCAGATCCCCTGAGAGATGTTGAACATTTGCAAAGCAAACACATACCCCCAGTTTGGAGGAGGAGGGAACAGAAGGAACACACAGGAGGCTGTCCCCTCCAACCCTTGAGACCGCTTAAGACTGAGACTATTCTAGTCAAGTCCCTCTTCCTCAATTGGTTTATGTGCTTACTTTAAAAATGTGTTTGTATGCAGTATGGTACCACTTTAAACATGGGACGTGGGTGGTGCTGTGGTCTAGACCACAGAGCCTAGGGCTTGCCGATCAGAAGGTTGGTGGTTCAAATCCCTGCGACAGGGTGAGCTCCCGTTGTTTGGTCCTTGCTCCTGCCAACCTAGCAGTTCAAAAGCATGTCAAAGTGCAAGTAGATAAATAGGTACCACTCCGGTGGGAAGGTAAATGGCATTTCCGTGCGCTACTCTGGTTCACCAGAAGCGGTTTAGTCATGCTGGCCACATGACCCGGAAGCTGTCTGCAGACAAACGCTGGCTCCCTCGGCCAGTAAAGCGAGATGAGCGCCACAACCCCAGAATCGTTTGCGACTGGACTTAACAGTCAGGGGTCTCTTTACATTTACCTTTACCACTTTAAACAATCATGGCTTCCTGCAAAGAATCATGGCAACTGCAGTTGATTGCAGCTGAGAATTGTTAGGGGAATTGTTCTATTTCCCTCAGGTAACTACAGTTCCCAGAGATCCCTGGGAAGAGGGATTGCAGGGGGTTCGTGAGCACTGAGGAGAACTTCAGGTGCCAACATTTGCTACATTGGGGCATACCAGCATCACAATTACCTTTTGGTGGTTTCATTAGAAAGGCCAATGATGGAATTGCTTAGCAAACACCTATTGATCTCATTGACTTTGGTAAGTTTGCTTTCATTGAACCATTGTTCAACAATGTATCAGATCCATTAATCATCTCTTTCATTCCAGGGTCAGGGCTTCAGTTCTTTCCTTAAGACCTAATTTCCTTCCATCCAACCTACTTGAGATGGAAATTAAATGGACACAACTAAGCTGTGTTTCTTTGGCACAATTTGCAATAAGATCTGTATTGCCCTGTTCTTGCAAGACTGACGGGCAAGATATGTCCTTGATGGCTTCCCAGCTCAACTCAAAGTGGTGCTACCTACATAACCTCAGATCCAAATATCTGAACACGGGAACACAGAAAGCTCCCTTGGACTTTCTACACCAAAAGGAGATGCTCTACCAATTGAGCTGCAGTCCTCCCTCAGGCCAACATGGCTACCTACCTGTAATTCACATTGAGTTCTACATCTCAGGGTCACTGCCTTTGGAAGTAAGGTGACTGGTTATGAGGAAGTAAGGATGGGAGCAAGGTTCCATTTTGTTGCATTTAAATGAGAAATTACCTCATTCATATTTTTGAACCAAAAAAACAAAACAAAACAAAGCACAAAAAGCCTTCAAAATTCGCACCCTCCAAAATTATCAATGCAGTTCTGAAGCCAAACAATATCTATACAGTGGTACCTCTGGTTACAAACTTAATTCGTTCTTAACCTGAGGTACCACTTTAGCTAATGAGGGCCTCTTGCTGCCTCTGCGCCACTGGCACACAGTTTTTGTTCTCATCCTGAGGTAAAGTTCTTAACCTGAGGTACTACTTGCGGCTTGGCAGAGTCTGTAACCCGAAGAGTTTGTAACCCGAAGCATTTGTAACCCAAGGTACCACTGCATACATACAGTGAAGGGAAGTGTGCATAACTTAAAGGGAAACTGCTTGAAATGTGCATGGAAATGCTAATGAATTTTCATCAGGATTCCCGCCCTCCCAAAAAAGCACGAATTGCTACAGAAATGTTGAAATACTGAATTTAAGATTGGGAAGCTGAGAAACTGAGAGAAAACAAAAATGACACTTTCATCAATCCCTACCAGGAAGAATATCTTTTCAGTGGTGTCAACCCTGGCTGTGAAATGGCCTCCTCCAGGGGAGAGCTTACCTGGCACTTACTTCATTATCATTTCAATGCCAGGCAAGGTCCTTTTATTTATTTTTTTTAGGTTTTTAAACATTGCATACTTTTAGAGGGGGTTTTTTATGTTTAAAAAAATCTTATTTTGGCTGTTGTGAGTTTAGTTGATTAGCTTTTACCCTGTGCAGTTATTTTATTGTCCATATTTGTTCTGCATTTTCTTTTACTTTTTTACTTTTTTTTTACTGACTATTGAAGCATAAGCCTCTTATGAATGAAGGTGCAATGAGGCCTAGCAACCATTTTAGAGCCTGGAATGGTTGTTGTAGAAATCCCTCACTAGTGGGCACCATTTTACTTCCTCTAAAACCCTTCAGTACAGGGCACTGTGGGAAAATGTAAACAGTAGTACCTGGCCCAATGGTTCTTAAAGACCTTGACTAAATGTCTCTACAATTCCCCCATATATTAGCCCCCATCCCATTTCCTAGATTCTTGAACTCTCTCCCTGGAGAAGCTAGACTTAGGTGTGTTGTTGTTGTTTAGTTGTTTAGTCGTGGCCGACTCTTCGTGACCCCATGGACCAGAGCACGCCAGGCACTCCTGTCTTCCACTGCCTCCCGTAGTTTGGTCAAACTCATGTTTGTAGATTCGAGAATACTGTCCAACCATCTCATCCTCTGTCGTCCCCTTCTTGTGCCCTCAGTCTTTCCCAGCATCAGGGTCTTTTCCAGGGAGTCTTCTCTTCTCATGAGGTGGCCAAAGTATTGGAGCCTCAGCTTCAGGATCTGTCCTTCCAGTGAGCACTCAGGGCTGATTTCCTTCAGAATGGATAGGTTTGATCTTCTTGCAGTCCATGGGACTCTCAAGAGTCTCCTCCAGCACCATGATTCAAATGCATCAATTCTTCAGTGATCAGCCTTCTTTATGGTCCAGCTCTCACTTCCTTATTATTATTATTATTATTATTATTATTATTATTATTATTATTATTATTATTATTACCCTGCTCATCTGGCTGGGTTTCCCCCACCACTCTGGGCGGCTTCCAGCAAATACCAAAATACATTAAAATATCACAGATTAAAAACTTCCCTAAACAGGACTGCCTTTAGGTGTTTTCTAAATGTCAGGTAGTTGTTTATCTCCTTGACCTCTGATGGAGGGGCGTTCCACAGGGTGGGCACCACTACCGAACATCACTACTGGGAAAACCATAGCTTTAACTATATGGACCTTTGTCGGCAAGGTGATGTCTGTGCTATTTAAGATGCTGTCTAGGTTTTTCATTGCTTTTCCTTCAAGAAGGAGGCATCTTTTAAGTTCATGACTGCTGTCACCATTTGCAGTGATCATGGAACCCAAGAAAGTAAAATCTCTCACTGCCTCCATTTCTTCCCCTTCTATTTGCCTTAAGGAACCTCTAGCAGGGTCTACTGTTGGCTGAGCCAGAATATGACTATCGACCTGACATAAGAACATATAAAGAGCCTGCTAGGTCAGGTCATTGGCTAATCTTGTTCAGCATCCCATTCTCACAGTAGCCAACCAGATTCCTGTGAGAATCCCACAAGCGGCACCCAAGCAGTATCTCTTCTCCTGTGGTTCCCAGCAACTGGCTGCCTCTAACTCTGGAAGGAGAGCTTCTTCTTCTTCTTCTTCTTCTTCTTCTTCTTCTTCTTCTTCTTCTTCTTCAATCGCTCATAGCCAAGTAAGATTGTCTTCCATGAACACGGCTTTAACAGTGAGTCCGTAAGTGACTGTGGAGGCCATTTCTGGATCCACACGTCCTTCCACAATGGGGACATAGGTTTCCAGACAGGGGTTGGGCTGAGGGTTTGCCAAGTGTGCCTTCCTCTTAGCACATTTCTCCCTTTCATCCTGAGTTTGAGCGTCTTCAAAGCCCATGGCACCTTTGGTAAAGGCTGTTCTCCGAACAGGCCAGTGGAAGGAGAGCATAGCCCTCATGGCTAGTAGCCATGGATCACCCTTTCCTCAATGAATTTGTCTAACCATCTTTTAAAACCATCCAAGTTGGTGGCTATCACTGCCTGCTGTGAGAACAAGTCCCATAGCTTAAGCATGTGCTGCATGAAGAAGACCTGAAGCTTCCAAAGGGGTTTTTGAGGACTGAGGCCTAGGTCACATGGCCAGGGTTTGGGATAGGTGCGAGTCTCTCCTTAGGAGAAAACATTTGGGAAATTGGAGGGCAGGTTTGGGCATGGCACTGAAAACCACCTATCTATGAGGACTACATCAAAATGCATACCTTCCGTCTCTTTGGTCTGTTCTCTAGAATTATGTCACCACTCCATTGTCTGTCAGATGTGATCTAGGTTTCAGCTATCCATTTCACGTACATTGCTTTGAGCATAGCATTTACTTTTCCCCACTCTCAGATCTAACTTTCGGAACTGGAACGCACGTTCCAAGTGGGAGTTGCCAGCGATTTGCGAGGATTTTGCTAGAAGGAATGTGAAATGTTAGTTTACAAAATGATAACTCGGCTATTAAAGCCAACAGCCCCTTTAAAAGCAAACACCCTATTAAAATATAGGAACAGTTTATAGTGTAAATAAAATTGAGGCTATGGATTATTTAAAGATAAAAGATTTTAGGACCGAGTGATGATGAGATAAAAATATATTTAATTGCGCCATGTCGTCGCCCCCCCCCCCCGTCCCTGCACACCTCCTTCCTAAAGTGAAGTTCAAAGAAGACACTCAGAGGAAGACGTTAAAATCTATTTTGCTTCTACAGCTGCATAATTGTGATTTCGCTTTTATTTTCCAATCTGAATCAGATTTCTGGGGGGAGAGAGAGAGAGAGAGAGAGAGAGAGATGTGCTTAAGCTCATAAATGGCAGAATTTATCTTGCTTGTGAATCTATACAGTGGGAATGAGAGGAAGACGTTCCCTTCAAGATCCATCTCCCGAGCTGAGTGACAGACGCAATAATTCCTTCTATTAGTCAGATCCATTGTCTTTATTTTGCATGGAGCACTACTGCGTTACTGAGGTAGACTTCCACGGCAATGCATATTTTAAGGGTTATTTGGCAACACAAGTAAAGCTAAAAGTAGCCTCTTAATCTAATTAATTGACATTTCTGAATTGTGCTTTCACAACAACACATGGTTTCATGTTCTGGGTTTTAGCACTTGTCAAGCTTTTTCGGAGAATGTTTTGGTCAGGATGACAAGATAATTCATGACTGAGGCTCTGAGCTGGAGAAGTGTTTAAGACTATAATGATTTATTATCATCACAGAATAACAAAATTTACAAAGCACTTGATCGAATTTTTTTTTTGGGGGGGGGAAATAAGTTTTCCAGCACAGTAGAAAAAAAACACAGGAAATGGTGCAGCAGAGGCGGATTAGGTGAGGGGGCACCTAAGGTGCATGTGTGGGTGGACCGATAATTTATTTATTTATATGAGAATATTTATAGCCCCCTACCTTTTCGGTAGTGTGAGCAAAATCCACCAGGAGGCTTCCAGATTAAAACAACATAAAACATAGAGCATCATAAAATACATTAAGACAATAAAGCAGCAGACAGCAACATTAAACCAAAATCAAATAGCAATAAAACTGCATAACAGTCCAATTCAATACCGGCGGTAACTAAAAGCCAGCAGCACTATCTATTTTTATTTTTTATTTTAAAAAAATGTGGGCACAAATATAAGCATTTTTAAATGGTCCCTAAAATGTAGCACGGCTGGAACCAGGCAAACACCTCTAGAAAGGGAATTCTGCAGGTGAGGGGCCACCACAAAGAAGGACCCATGCCCAACAGCGGCCTGCCTCACCTCTCATGGTAGAGGGCCCAGTCAAGGAAGAGCCTTGCAAACAAAGAATGACCTTACAAACAAATATGCATGACAGCAATGGGGGGGAAAACATTAAAAGTACCTGTATGTTAATCATAGATTCATCGAATTGTTGTAGTTCTGTGGTTGTGGAACACTGGCCTAAAAATCCAAGTCAACTTTCCAATGCTTCTATTGCATCCAGTGTATTTCCAGAAAAATTCCAACATTTTGGTACTTAGAATCATAGAATTGTAAAGTAGAAAGGGACCCCTGGTACACCCACTGCAATGCAGGAATCACAGCTAAAGAAGCTAAAGAGGCTATCCAACCTCTGCTTTAAAACTTTCAATGAAGGAGAGTCCATTACCTTTCAAGGGAGCCCATTCCACTGTTGAACAGCTCTTGCCATCGGAAAGTTATTCCTAAGGTTTGTTGGAATCTCCTGTCATTTGAATCCATTGGTTCAGGTCCTATCCTCTGGAGCAGTAGAAAGCAAGCTTGCTCTATCTTGCATGTGACAGCCTTACAGGTATTTGAAGATGGCTTGAATTAGGGCTGAGCTACACATTGCACAGAACAAAATTAGATGGTAGCTTGAGAGGAGGCAGAATTCTGGTCTGTAACACCCTCAGTCCATGGGGACCTGGGGACCTACTTTTGAATTCCCGCCCCCCTCACACACGCACACCTTGTGGATCAGTCAAATTGTACATTACAGAGGTGGATATTCCAGCGTGGGGCCGTGTTTGGGAGGTCAGAGCATTCATTGTATGTCAAAAACAAAATGGTGGCAACTATTTGTGGTCTTCATCATGATAGTGATGGGAAAGTCACTCATATCTCGGCACGGGGGAGAAATTAATTGCAATTTGTCTTTAACGGCAAAACTACCTGGTTTGTACTTTCTGAAACAAATACAAGAAGCAAAACACAGCCATTCTTTGAAATTTTCACTCCTCTGAAAATTCAGTTCTCCAACCAAGCAATATGTACAAAAGCGTATATGCTAAGCTAAAGCATTTATTAAACTTCAAATTTTTGGTTTGTGTGTGTGTGTGTGTGTTTTGCACTCTGCACTAGGTATTCTATAATCTGTATAATTGAATCTTGTTATTTACTTAAAGTTGTTCTGTTTAGTTGAAATCAATAAAAATGATTTTTAAAATAACATATGCTGTTTTAAGGGACCCTCTGTTATTTTATGGGAATTTGCTTTGCAAAAATGTGTCTATTACGTCAAAATGCATACAGTTGTGCATATTAGGAGAAATTCATATTGAAGCAGTGCTGAGTTTTCATAAGGACTTTAAAAAGTTGTAGAATTGTGGAGAACTGAACTTCAGAGTGGGAAAACGAGAAACTAAGTGAAACTAAAAATGATATTGAAACTACGTCAGACCAACACGGCTACCTACCTGTACCTAAAAATGATATATTTGTCCATCCCAACTTGCATCCAAACACCAGAAGAGGGATCCCTCATTATCTCTCCACCCTACCATAGAAAATGGCAATAAAATGCAACCTAGGGTTGAAGGCACACAAGGTCATCTTGCTGAAGCAAAAGAGGTCTAGGTCTAGTCAAGAGGTTGGCAAGATTTCCTGGCCATGGGCTGGATCACTCCCATGGAGATAGTCCGTGGGCTGGACTGGTGCAGCACGATGCTGGAAATTGTGTCTGCTTATGCCCAGACGCCAAAAATCATGCCTGCGCAGAAGCGATTTTCGGCATTTCCGGTGCCGCTCGGTGAGTCCCCGCACTGCGCTGTGCCAGTTTAGTGCAGCATGCGGGGGACTCGCTGTGTGGACGGCTTGGTTCGGGGGCGGCTCATGGGCTGGTAAAACGGTCTTTGTGGGCCACATCCAGCCCTTGGGTCTAGTCAGTGCCTGGATAGAATTCCAGGGACCCTGGGAATGCAAGGCACCTTGGGTTCTATGATGGACAAATGGAGGCATAAAAAATAAAAGAAAACCAATTTATCCAGCAATCCATCCAGTGGAATTCCTTTATTTTTTAAGATAGTGAAGTGAGGTAGGAGCAAGGATTCTGAAAAAAAGAAGTCCATTGCTTCGGACTTCTGCTGCACTCAGAAACATAACAGAGATTACAAGCCCCTTAACAAAACATATAAACGTGCTGACATTTGCAGACTCTCTGTGTATTACCATGCAAAGGAATCATGCAACATCACTCCTTAATTCACTTCATCTTTATTCCTCGTGACAGGGCCAGACTCTCTGAGACAAAATGTCTGACTCGGAATGCATTTGTACTTATTCTCTCTGTGCTTCCATAATTTGCTTATTATGTAATTAAAGAGCTAGAAACCTGGGGCACTGGTTCGTCTGAGATGACAGTTATTTCAGAGCTCAGTAGAGAAGTCACTCTGGCTGTGTGACGATGTGGCTGCCCTGAAGTCTTTCTCTCTTTCCCCTCCCATTTTTTAGCTGTTTTGTGACTTAAGCATTCAATGCATACCTCTGTGGAACACAAAATGCTATGGTGAGATGGTGAAAGAAGGAACAAGCTTGTCTTCTTTGGCTCCAGAGGGGAGGACCTGAGCCAAAGGATTCAAATGACAAGTAAGGAGATTCCAGCTGAACATTAGGAAGAACTTTCATGATGGAAAGAACTGCTTGGCTGTGGAATGGATTCCCTTGGAAGGTGGTAGATTCTCCTTCACTGGATGTTTTTAAACAGAGGATGGATGACCATTTGTCAGGGATTCTTTAGTTGTGATTCCTTCATTGCCTGGAGTTAGACTAGATGACTGTTGGGATCCCATCCAACTCCACAATTTTATGTAGTTTGGACAGTGATAGTAGAAGATCTGTGGTTTTACAATACTCCGACAATGTTGGAAGAGGTTGTTTTGAATTATGAAACTGCTGATGTTTTATATGACTTTCTCATTTATATCTTTTAATTTTATGGTATATTTATGGTGTTGGTTTTTTTTATTTTAAGTAAGTCACCTGGAGACCTTCTTAGATAACAAGTAACCAATTAATGATGATCATAATCATACCACAATCCTATGTATCATGATTACTATTTCAGAAGTCAAACATAGCGGCCAAACATATATCTATCTATCTATCATCTACCTACCTACCTATCGTGTTTCTCCGAAAATAAGACACTGTCTTATATTTATTTTTCCTTTAAAAACCCCACTATGGCTTATTTTCAGGGGATGCCTTATTTTTTTCCTCCTCCTCCTGCCACGGCCAGCATTGCTGCTGTGCCTATCACTATGTCTTATTTTCGGGGTATGGCTTATATTCCTTGAATGCTTAAAAATCCTGCTACTTATCTATCTATCATCTATCTATCTAGTTCAACCACCATAGAAGACTCTATTCCACTTCTGCTGCTGCATTTCAGAGATACTTTGTGCTAGGAAGGCAGAACAAACCCAGGTGGGTTTGCAGAACTTGGACCAGAAATTCTTTAACCATGTGCAATGCCACTCTACTCAGTTCTGTGCAGCCTCATACTAGCCTTTTCAGGAAGCCAGAAAGAACAAGGAACATGAGCTTTCTTATAACAAGTTATACCCACTGGAGCATCTAGCTTTGCTAGTGGATCTCCAAGGTTTCAGACTGGTAGGTATCTTTCCCAGCACTGCCTAGAGCAGGCATCCCCAAACTTCGGCTCTCCAGATGTTTTGGACTACAATTCCCACCATCCCTGACCACTGGTCCTGTTAGCTAGGGATCATGGGAGTTGTAGGCCAAAACATCTGGAGGGCCGCAGTTTGGGGATGCCTGGCCTAGAGACACCAAGGATTGAACATGGGACCTTCTGCATGCAAAGTAGATGCTCTAACACGGAGCCATGGCCTTCCTGAGTTTGGTGAAACCATGCTCAGTTAAGGGGTAGCTCAGCACTTTGCCCTAGTTCCTCAGCACACATCTAAGAACTAGGTTGCAAGCTTTCCACAGGCTTCCTCTTTCTTCCAAAGGGCACAGTGTCCAGCTAGGTGTTGAAATTTGGCCTTGAGGACATGTGTTTCCTTTCGGATTTTGTTCCATACCTTAAAGCCCTTGCCTAGGGAGTACTGCCTTTTTGGGGGGTGGGGAACAGTGCAACATATTTGCATCAGAGCTAGCCATCACCAGATGAGAAGGCCTCAACCTCTTTTGTGCACTGATCCTGCAAGGGTGGATCACAGCTTCTGGGAAGGGCTGTGACAGCTTGTCATTTACTAAAGTCCCTAAACATGCACACAGCACGCACACACACAATCCTCCCATTGTTTTCATACCATGCATTGATGGTACACTTGCACTTTGGCTCTGAGGAATCAGAGGCCACTCCAATGGGTTAGTGAACATTGTGCAAAAGGGTCACCAGCATGGGGAAAGTAGTCCGAAAGCCAGCTCTTATGCACCAGTGCTTCGTGACAGCACTTCTTAAGACTGGCTTGGTGATCAGAAGGCACATGAGAATCTGTAGTGTCCAGATTTGGAAGAGCACAGCACAAAGAGGGTCTACCTTAGAGTGAATACAAATTTATTTATTTTAATCTTCTGCAGACATCTCTAGAGCGCTACAATTTGTATTATCCGCATGCTTCACTATAATTAAGAGCTGATCATTTGCTTGCATAGATTCTTATCTTCCTGTTGGTTTCAGTTAGATCCCTCTAGATGAAGAGAAGCAGCATGGAAATATTGAGGACTCAAAAGGAGCCTGACTCTGAACATTTTAAAGAGAGTGTTAGGGGAAAGCCTTGAATGTCGTCAAAGCTCGACAGCAGATCAGCCGTCAGTTCAGAAGTGACGGACCCATGTAAAGAGTCGGACAGGTTCATTCTGCGCCAGGCAGATCTCTCCATACAGCCCCCGAGTCAGTCTTGAGCAGAATGTGTTGTCAAGGATAAGTCTGGTAGTGACACTTCCGTCAATCTCCAGGACTGAGTCAGGATCTGTGATGAAGGGGACACAATCTCTAAAGTCAGCTGAAGATAGACAAGTGGATATGAATCCTGTAAGGACTTCAGACTGTAAGTTCCTTGACAGTTGCCAGAGAAGGAAAGTCTTCACGAGAGAGTTGCCAATAGAGCCTGTACTGCTTTCTTTCAAGATGCCACTCCCATCAAGTTATTATAAGGATAGTTATTCTGGAGGTTTGCTAAATCAGATGATTGCTACAACCCGTTTTGATCCAGTTGTCATCAACAACTTGAACTAGGCAGTCTTCTCTAGACTCAAACATTTTGCAGTTTCTTCTGTTCTCTCTATTTTAGGGGTGGAGAACTTCAGGCCGGAAGGTTGAATGCGGCCCCCAAACCCCTCTGTCTTGCCCTCAAAATCCTTCCGAGACCACACCCTGTCTCCACACACATACACACACACACACACTTCCTAGGCCACACTCCCAACCAGCCTTGGCTCCTACCCTCCTTGGCCGCATCCACACAGCACTTTATTCCATTTCCGCCAATGTTTCCTGAACAGTTAACTTCCACATAATATTTGAGCTTCCACAAAACATAAAAGCCACTCCACTCCCAGAAATATAGTGGGATACAGTTTCCATATGCTTTGCTGCCAGAAAAAATCCATTTGCAAATTACATGAAAATTAGCACAAAGTTTCCAATGTTCCTATTGGTCACTTGCTAACCACAGTGGTACCTCCGGTTACAAACACTTCTGGTTATGAACGCTTCAGGTTATGAGCTCCGCTAACCCGGGAGTAGCTGCTCCTGGTTGCAAACTTTGCCCCGGGATGCGAATGAAAATCGTGTGCCAGAGGCATGTGCGCAGCGGGAGGCCCCATTAATGAAAGTGCGCCACAGGATAAGAACAGTTTCAGCTTAAGAACCAACCTCCGGAATGAATTAATTTAGTAACCAGAGGTACCACTGTAATGGTTTTGTGCCCTTTTTGTTTTTGTTGCAGAATATGACAGGCATGAGATACGGAGGTTCCAAATCCAAGGTTAGCTCAGAACCCAAGAGAGTCACCTGCCTTCCTGACCATAAGAAACCACAGGGCTCTTGTGTTCTGTTCCTGCTTGCGAGTTTCCCATATAGAGATTTGGCCAGCCACTATGAGAACAGGATGCTGGTCTGCTTCAGCAGGGCCCGTCTTATATTTTATGCTAATTGCCTCCCATT
The DNA here is from genome assembly GCF_965207765.1 of Zootoca vivipara. Lineage (NCBI taxonomy): Eukaryota > Metazoa > Chordata > Lepidosauria > Squamata > Lacertidae > Zootoca > Zootoca vivipara. Next base: position 26,318,444 of record NC_142589.1, read on the forward strand.
ACAAATGCTGGATTGGAGCCAACATTGTGTTGTACCTATCAATTCATTGACAAAAGCTCCCATTAATAAATGAGCAAATTGTTTCCCCCCTCGTCGAAGTGGGTTAATGCATTCTCTCAGAGCCCTGCGTGCCCACCTTTTATATTTCACGACAAACAGCAAATCACTCTTTTGTTCAAACACTTTATTTATCGGCTTGGGAATCTTGGTTATACTTGACACTGCGTATTTAAATTTCCCACAAACAAGAGAGGGAGGGATCAACAGAGCGCTCCGTGGGGAGTCCCCATGAGCAGGAAGATATGTAGCACACCTAAGATTGATTCCATCGCACTTCGATTAGCTGGAGAATTGCAATGCGCTTAACTAACTTGCAGGGTGATCTGGGGGAAGCAGGCTCTCTGAGTGTAATTAAATGATAAGTTCACATTCAAGGGACGATTGTAAGTTACAGGGGCTGTCATACACAATGCCAAAAATAGGCTGTCTCGTGATGGATACCCTTATTAACAGCTACACTTCTCTCTGCTCGTAGGATGCGGCTGTGGAACTCTGCAAGGACTTAAGCCTCTTTGATGCCAAAACATCCCTGCAGATTTTTTTTTAAATAAAAGATACATACAAAAGAAAACTAAACAGAAAGCAAAATAAAACTGTTAGTGCACGTAGGCGTCATTATTCATTATAGGAGAATGGCCTCATTTTTTTTATTTTTAATCTCTGATGCCCAACTATTTCCAGACAGGGTTGGGAGAGAACCATACCTGAAACCCTAGAGAGGCCACTGCCAATCAGTGTAGATAATATTGAGCTAGATGGCCATTAATTTGACTCAGTGTAAGGCAGTTTGCCATGTTCTCATATTCTACTTCACTCAATAGAACTGGAAATCGGTATCTTAAATAACTAGTGCTGGGATGCCTTTAAGAGCGAGAAGATCAGCTGGTCTGCATCACAGACCAAGCACCACAGAGTTCATTTGGACCACCCATTTTGGCCATTGAGGCCAACAGCAGGAACTCACCCTTGTCAGGCCTTTTCACAAGTCCTTTTGTTGCCATGGAGACAAGGGAGATGGGCATCTCTCTTAGTGGCTGCTTACCAGGAAGTGAGGTGACTGAAGGTTAACCAGGATGGAAGGTCGAAAGCAGAGGACCCCGAACTAAGGCACGGGGGCCAGATGCGGCCCAATCGCCTTCTCAATCCGGCCTGTGGATGGCCCGGGAATTAGCATGTTTTTACATGAGTAGAATGTGTCCTTTTCTCTGGGTTATTTGTGGGGCCTGCCTGGTGTTTTTACATGAGTAGAAGGTGTCCTTTTATTTAAAATGCATCTCTGGGTTATTTGTGGGGCATAGGAATTCATTCATTATTTTTTTCAAAATATAGTCCGGCCCCCAACAAAGTCTTCTGAAAAAGTTTGCTGACCCCTGGTCCAAAGGGTGAAGAGCAGGGCTGGAAGCTTTAGGAGAAGGAGGTGATGAAAGGAGTTTTGGGAAGGGGAGGTTGGTCAGATAGTAAAGAGGCTGAGTCTCAAAGGCTCTAATGGCTAGGGGTTGGTAATGGAGTCCCATATCATTTAGAGGGCTACACATCGCTCATTCCTGACCTACAAAGATCAGAGGGGTCAGTGGACATGATCAATCTTCTGCCTGGGATCACCACCTGAAGATGCTGCAGTTTCAGGGGCACCAGTGGATCCTGACTGGTCCCAGCCTCTTAACTTCATTCCTTCCTGGACCATCCTGGGACCCCAGAGAAGCCATGGCAGTGGCCTCTCTGAGGAGAAGCCTAGAAGCAAAGGCAGCACAAGGTTGCTCATCCCTGACTGTGACTCAGAAAGGGAAAACCAGACTCTGCACATGCTCTGAATTGGGTCCCTACTGACACTTCAGGAAGGTATGGGGCAGCAGGAACGGCTATAAAGCTACTTTGTTGAGGCCTACCAGTTGCTGGAGCAACACCTAGGCATGCCGTATTTCAAAAAGTAAAAATCCGGACACCCCAAAAATTGCTGAGCTTTTTTTGGGGGGGAGGGGGAAAGCCGCAACTGACCCTGCATGGGGAGGCCCACCGTCATCATTAACCCTTCCGTGTAATAATGCAACAGTCATAACAAGTGACCCTCATTCCCCTAGAGACCAATACCCACCCTGGATTGCCTGCCTGCCTGCTTCCCTTGGCCATTACTGACCCGCTCTCCCTTCCTGCCGCTGCCCGCAAGGAGCCCGCCCAGACTCCTGCAACCATAGAGTCACCTCAGTGGCGGGTGGGGGGAGCCTATTCCGCTAGGGCTACAAGCTGCCCAACCTCCCTGGATCATAGAGTTCATGGAAAGTGAAAGTGATGCTCTCACTTCTGGTTTCCGGACTAACACACAGAGAGACATACACACTTGCCCACGAACCCATGTTGCCTCCCTTTTAGCTGCAGGAGACACCTGTTGGGCAGGAGCACTCGCACCTTATGGCCAGGTAGGCAGGCTCAGAGGTGTGGAAATGGTGTGCCAGGTGCTGGCAATGCAGCCACAGCAAGAGCCCGCCACGCTTTGGGACACTGCGCCACCTCCATGTGCCAAAGTGCCACCGCTGCCTGGCACACCATTCATGCCTTGGAGAAGCGGTTCCCCAATGGGGTGGCCCCACATGGCTAAGCAAGGGAGGCAGCGACCAGCACCAGCAGCCGTGGCGTCATGGGCGGCTGGAGTCCTCACCATGCACCCTGCCAAAACAACAACAACAACAACCAGGAAGACCCCCAGAAAAAAATCCCTGCCCCCCGGGCACCATTTTAGACATCCATTTTCCATACATGTCTGAAATTTTCTGCACATATGGCTAGCCTGGGTCAACACCTTTTCTTGCTCTGTTTTGGCGACTTCATTGCTGGACAGCTCCCCCTTGTATCTGAGACACCTTGGCGCTTCACCTGTTGGACAGCTCCCCAGCCTTACTTAGAAGGACAAGACTCTGAGCTGCACAGCAGTGGTGGCAGGAATGTGACAGCCTAGCCCATGGGTAGGCAAACTAAGGCCCGGGGGTCGGATCCGGCCGAATCACCTTGTAAATCCGGACCATAGATGGTCCGGGAATCAGCGTGTTTTTACATGAGTAGAATGTCTCCTTTTGTTTAAAATGCCTCTCTAGGTTATTTGTGGGGCATAGAAATTTGTTCATCCCCCCAAAAAAATAATAATATTCCGGCCCCCCACAAGGTCTGAGGGACAGTGGACAGTTTAGGCAGTTAACAGAAAACATGAAACAGTAAGAAAAAATGACAACAATAATTTATAACTTTCAAGAATTTAAAATAACATTAGACAAAAAAAGATTTAAAACTCGCATCAACTTTGTAAACACCTGGATAAGCTTCTCTAACCAAAAATGTTTGGTTATCATGATTTGCTTATGTTTATGTTCATTTATGTTTATGTTTGTTTATGTTTTATGTTTATGTTATATGTTGTTTTGATTTGTTATGTTATGATTTGAATTCTAATAAAGCTTATTTTAAAATAAAAACAAAAAAGGGCCCAAAAACAAAAAACAAACAAAAAGGGCCTGATATCAATAGGCAGGGAGTTCCAAAGTGCGGGTGCTGCCGCACTAAGAGATCAAGTTCTTATAGGTGCAGAATGGGTATTATGTGGCAAATGTAACAGTGCTCATTCTGCCAATTGAAGCAGTTGAGTGGGTAAGGCGATCTTGTAGATAAACTGATCCCAAGTTGTGAAGAGTTTTGTATAGTACGGTAATACGGTAGCAGCACCTTGAACTTGGCCTGGTAGCAAATTGGTCACGGATGCAGATCTCTGAGCACAGGTGCTATACATAGCTGTCAACTTTCAGATTTGAAAATAAGGACTCAGCAGGCTCACCTGTCCTGGGGACAGTCTACGATATATCTAACAATCCAGGATAGCAGCGGGAAACGGCGCTGGAATAAGGGAACATTTCCAGCAAAGAAAGGGAAAGTTGACAGCTGTGGCTTGGAATAAGGGAGTTTCCCGCAAAAAAAGGGAGGGTTGGCAGCTATGGTGCTATACGCTGACAAGGCCTCACGTCTGTTAGCAATTCTGCACTATAACTGCAGCTTCCGGATGAAGCATGAGGATGTAGAAACAGATAAACACTCATGCACCATTAAAGCAACAACAATACCTTTTACAGGCCACTGAGAAATTGGGGAAGCCTGTTGCCTGAATGGATAGTTTGGTTCATTGGCACGTACCTATGTTGTATAATCTACAAAAGATGGGCTCACATGATGGGCTAGTCTTTTCACATCATGCCCTTCTTTGCCCCGCTCTCTATAAAACCCACCATCTTTACACACTCCTAAAAGGTGAAATTATGGGAAGGAATTGCTTTTCCACACCATTTCTGCAGACCCTTCTATTTTGAGCATGCTCAGTTGAAATAAATTGGATTGCCATCCTTCACCCGGGACATACAATACTTGTAGGTTTTGCAAGCCAGCAAGAAGTCATTAATCTATCGCTTTCTACTAAGATGACAGTGATTTTTTTAGATTCGGAGCTCCAGTGGAATATGAATCACAATTGGATGCTGCTGGATAGCTGTCCCAGAAGCTCTGTGATGATCTGTGATGGATCTATAAGACAATAGTTGCAGGGCACTTTTGTATATTGTTAATATGATGCATGATGACGTGGCCAATTATAGCAGGCAAATGTTCAAACAGCATGTCACAACCTGTGTATCAATAGATTAAATCTCTTTTGCCAACAAACAAATGAAAGGGAGAATACCCTCAACAGCGAACTGTCATTGCAGACAGAAGGTCAGCTGCAATCCACACAACTTCCGCTCCTGGCCCACATCACAGCAACATTATATGCACAATTTAAGCTAACCTGTTATTGTGAGGTTAATACGGCACATTTGGAAACAAATCTGAGGACCACGATTCAGTGGTAGAGCATCTGCTTTGCATGCAGAAGGTCCAGGTTGAATCCTCGGTATCACAAGGTAGGGCTGGAAGAGACCCCTGGTTTGAAAGCTTGGAGAGCTGCTGCCAGTCAGTGTGGACAATACTGAGCTAGAGCTGCATCAGTATAAGGCAGCTTCCTACACACACACACGAGCCGTCAGTGCTGAAGACTGTTCACCTCTGCATAGGAATGTAAGAAGGCTTCATTTCTGTTCTGCCCAGTGTTCATCACTTGTAGTGCTGTTTCCATTCTGCTGCAGTTCATATTCTGCCCAAAACTATGTTATTCATCTCACTGCCTGCCCTGGCAAAATTATGTAGCATATGTCTTGGAGAGTTGCCTTCAGTCAGAGTACACAATACTGAGCTAGTCTGACTCTGTATAAGGCAACTTCCTGTGTTCCTAATTCATTGTCACTATGCCATTCCGCCCTGTTCATGTCAGTGGAACGGAAATACAATGCAAATGAGACAAAAGTACATAATCGGCTATGTATCATTTGCAGAATGAAAGTAACAATAGCCATGAATACCAAATGTCTTCACTGGATTTATTTCCTCACCGGATGTGGAAAGGACAACGTAAGTGATTTCTGTTCCTGTTTCTATTTTCAGCAAAATTACTTGAAATCCCTCTCTCTGTTCTATGTGATAAGCAGAAAGGATATTGTGTAGAGACAGACAGACAGACAGACAGACAGACAGACAGACAGACAGACAGGGGTTAAACTATGGAACTCGCTGCCACAGGAGGCAATGATGGACACCAACCTATATGGCTTTAAAAGAGGATTTGACAAATTAATGAAGGAGAGGGCTGTTGATGGCGACTAGTCTCTAGAAGCCATGTGAGGTGGGGGAGAGTCTTCTTGTGCTTAGATCCTGCTTCCAGGTTTTGGGACGCGGGTGGCACTGTGGTTTAAATCACTGAGCCTCTTGGGGTTGCTGATCAGAAGGTCAGCCATTCGAATCCCCATGACGGGGTGAGCTCCCATTGCTCTGTCCCAGCTCCTGCCAACCTAGCAGTTCGAAAGCACGCCAGTGCAAGTAGATAAATAGGTACTGCTGCGGCAGGAAGGTAAATGGCATTTCCATGTGCTCTGGTTTCTGTCACAGTGTTCTGTTGCACCAGAAGCGGTTTAGTCATGCTGGCCACATAGCTTGAAAAGCTATCTGTGGACAAACACTGACCCCCTTGGCCTGAAAGCGAGATGAGCGCTGCAACCCCATAGTCGCCTTTGACTGGACTTTACCTTTTTTACCTTCCAGGCTAGACACTGCAAGAACTAGATGAGCCAGCAGGCCATTTATTATTATTACTCGTACGAGGTAAGTTTTCATAAATAAACCAGCTCTCATTTCTCATGCTATGCAATCAAATCACTAAAGTCCTTGCCTTGAGCCCACATGGCTGCCTCAGAATGAACTCCTTCTGGAACGCTCTGGTCATTGCAAAGGATTTGCAGGCCCTTGACTTTCCAGTGCTGAGCAAGAATAGTTATGAGGCAACATAAGTGGAGAGAGGTAACCTTTCGGCAGAAATGGGCTTGAGTTAGAACGAAAGGATTGAAAAAGAGTACAATGACCAAAAAAATCTATAAAAATGCAATTGCGCTAATATAATTTTATCACTTATTTAAAAATTTAGTCGACCCAAAAGACTACCAAGTGTGAAATTAAGGAACAGCTCCTCTACTTTTATGGAAATCACTCTTCTTCACTTGTCTAATAGCCTGATTTTGTCAGATCATTTATTTCCATGGTTTTAAAATGAGCTTGACAGACAGAATTTTATAACACCACTTTACTGCAAATAAGAACATCATTTTCCCTTATTAAAACTGAAGCTTAGAGAAAGCATTAAAATTAACAGTTCACTCTGCTTTAACCTTTTGAATACTATTGTGACTTTACACTCTAGACCATATTGGAAGTGAGAGCCCCGTTACTCTGGGGCAGAGCCTCCAGCGAGTGGAACTGCTAACAGGGTGGGCAGGCTAAGCCCAGCTGGCTGGAAGTCAGCTAACAGGGTTTAGTGAGCAGAAAGAGTGTTCAGTGAGCAGAGAGCAGTCCAGAACCAGAGGCAGAAGAGGAGGCTTCAGAGAAGGGGGGGGCAAGAGGCAGGGATAAGACAGGCTGCTGAAGAAGCCAGGGATTCTCTCCCTCCTCTTGCAACCAGCTCCCTTCCGCCTTGTCTCCCAGAACCTGAAGAGGTATGAAGAAGGTGGAGCAAAGAAAGACAAGACAATGGAGCCTCAGATTGCTTGGGAAAGAACCAGAGGAGGAGGAGCCTTAGGGAGCTGTGGGAAGGTGGAGATCTTCAGTCCTCAAAACTGCCACATAGGGGCAGAGTTGCTGTGCTCACTAGGCCTTGCCTCCTGGTCTGTCTTGTTTCTTTGAATAAAAAGTCCACTGAAGCCATGTGAGTTATTGCTGACCAGCTCCTGGCACCCGTCCTTGTCACCAATCCACTTTGAAAGCCATCTTGGTTGGTGGCCATCATTGCCTCCTATGGGGCGTCCTGTGGAACTATGGTCTGCATTGAGAAGAACTTCTTTTTAGCTATCCTGAAATCTTCCAACATCCAGCTTCATTGGATGTCCACAAGTTCTAGTGTAATGAGAAATGGTGGGAAACTTCCTCTATTTTCTCCGTGCCATGCATAATTTTGTAAACTATTGTTGCCTATTCTCTGAATGAAAAAGGTCCAAACGCGGCAACTTTCATTCAGGAGCAGTAGAAAGGGAGCATAAGGGACCTGTTGTGATGAGGATCTACTTCCTCAAGGTCTTCTCTTGTTCTTGTTCTCCCCACCTTTCTCTCAGAAGACTCAGTTCTCCCACATCAGGCCACCACCTTTATGAAGCTAAGCAAGTCTGGACCTGGACACTGCCTAGGTGGAGAGCATGCAAATCCCATTGAGTTCCATGATGGAAGGATGGTGGGATAGAAATGTGAGAAAATTAAGAAACAGATTGTTTATTTATTTATTTATTATAAAATGGCACCTAAGCAATTTGCATAAGAGCCTTCTCTGCCCTGCAAATGTCTGTAACATCCCTCTCAGGCAAGTACCTAAAATGCCCACTCCAATTCAATTTACATCAGGCAAGCAAACACCACAGTGGCTATTGTACTTATCCAAAGGGTATATCTTTCTCCTGTGAGCTGCTGTTTATCCCAGGAAAAGGATTCTCTCTCTCTCTCTTTCTTTCTTTTGAGTACCAAAAAAACTCCTACTGATTTTTGAGGCCACTGACAGATGATGGATCGTCTCCAATATTGCTGAGTCTAGCTCAATTTTTGAGGTGAAAATCTTCCCTCTGTCTCTTTTTCAAAGAGTAATGACACAAACAGAAGTGCAGCTGGACTCTTCCAACAGTGGTAGATTCACTAGCGGTGGCGTAAATCAAATTTTACCCATGCTTCCACCTCGTATTTTTACTTGCCAGCATTGCTCATAACCGCTCGCTCAGGTGGTATCTGGTGGTTGTGTTTTATATGGGGCCAGTAGAAGCGTTTTATGATGGTGGCGAGAGGGTTTGTGGAGTCTATAGGGAACGGCTCTGCAAAGGCATGTGGATCCTCTTTTAAGCCTTTCTCCTGGACATGCAAATCCAGCTGCTTTGGGATGAAAGTGAACAGAAGGGGCTCGCTATATAAAATTCAATGTTGTTGTTAGCATCGCATTGCCAACACACCTTAAAGAACGCTTAGAACACAGCATTGTGGAGAAAGGCGTTATATTTATTAAATAAAACATCATAGAGGATCTGCAAATCAAAGTAGCCAATCAAAATATAGCCAGGGCAGGAAGTTCCCTTAAGACAGGAACAACCAGGTCACTCTGCTCTCCTGAGCATGTTTACAGATGACGCCTGTGGCCTTGGAGAAAAGGATTTGAAGGAATACTTCCTGCCACTGGCGGAGGAACGGGGGAGCACACCACCCCCGGCACCATCGGGGAGGGGGGTACCATCGTGTGTCCCCTGGACAATTGCCGCGCACCCCCCCCCACCGCGCTGGGTGCCACATCCCTGTGGGTGGTGCGCCATGCCCCCAGGACACGCGCCACACCCCCAGGATGCACGTCATGCCCCTGCAGGCGACGTGCCATGCCCCAGGATGCATGCCACCAATGCCCCTGCCTGCTTTCCGCCCCTGGTTCCGGAGCATGCAGCTTTGCCACTGCTTCCAGCTTGCTCTGGATAACTTGATCATGTGACTTGATAAGTGCATTGGTGGCTTGATGTTCACCCCAACATGCCTGCCAAGCCCATAGGGCATAGCCAATGACCTCACACAAGGTGACCAGAGTGTCTCAGTTATTTACCCCACTATCTCTTGAGTTGTCTTTCCTGCCTGGACTAACAGCCAATAATAGCAATACAACAAAACACCATTCCAACAAATTACTTCCAATGGTATGAAGCAGGTGAAAAAGAAGAGTCCCAAGGCCAGTTAGGGGTTCCTACTAAAATCCCTCCTTGGCTCCCAAAGGAGGTACTAACCAAAACCCATACTGCATAGGGAGTGTGCTCTGAAGAGAAGACTGGCGTGTTTGGAGAGGAGCAAGCCTGACAAAGGTGTTGTTCTCTCAAATCCACTAGAACATGTGGGACAACCAATGAAGCTGAATGTTGGAAGATTCAGGGCAGAGAACAGAAAGTCTTTCTACAGTGCATAGGAAACACCTTCCCACAGGAGACAGTAATGGCCACCCACTTGGATGGCTTTAAAAGAGGATTAGACAAATTCATAGTCTATTAGTCATGATGGCTGTGCTCTGCCCTCCATAGCTGGGGGCAGCAATGCTTCTGAACACCAGTTGCTGGAAATTGCAGGAGGGGAGAGGGCTCTGGTGCTCGAATTCTGCTTGCAGGATCCCCACAAGAGGTATCTGGTTGGCCACTGTGAGAACAGGATGCTGGACTAGATGGGCCATCGGTCTGATCCAGCAGGAACTTCTTATGCTCTAATGCTTTTCACAGGGGCCAAAAACACCCTTGCCCTGGGAGAGACAACCTGAGCCTCCTTTCCTGGGGGGAATCCAGGTTTGGCAAATTATCCCCCACTCAAGTGTGCGAATAGCATTGTTATCATCGCAGGTCTGTCGGACCTTTTCATCCCCCAAATAAAGAGACACTCTGCTGGAAAGAAGAGAAGAAACTCACCTGCTTCTCCACCGACATTCACAGAAGCTCTTCCAATTTAGCCTGAGTCCTAATTGTTGTATTCTTTGGGTGTGATTAAACCATCAGTCCTGGGCTTCAGGTATCAATCCTCCAGATGGAAGACCCAAGGCGAAGAATCAAATTGCCACTTTGCCCTCTGGACTGAGAATCAAATGAAGAAATTTGCTTCAATGAGGTGCCAGGGATTTCTCTCTCTCTCTCTCTCTCTCTCTCTCTCTCTCTCTCTCTCTCTCTCTCTCTCTCTCTCTCCTGGAGTCTCAGAAACTTTGCCAGAAAACTTTTGATTCCGATAGCAAATGATACTTGATGGGAAGAGTCAGCCTTTGAGAGATCTCGCATCAGGAAGCATGCTGAATGACTTCGGGACCGTCCTCCCCACTCTCTCTACCTCACAACCACACTGGATATTTTTGAGGACAAAAATGCAGAGTGGGAAGTTGCAAATGTCATCTTAAGCCCCCTGGGGGAAAGGTGGGATATTTATTAAATTTCAAAGGCTAGACCAGAGTTTCCTAGGCTCTAATACTATGCTGAAGGAAACCAGCCCTGAGTGCTCACTGGAAGGACAGATCCTGAAGCTGAGGCTCCAATACTTTGGCCACCTCATGAGAAGAGAAGACTCCCTGGAAAAGACCCTGATGCTGGGAAAGATTGAGGGCAGGGCTGGCCCTAAGGCAAGGCTGGGTGGCGCAATGCACCAGGGTGCCGGGCCACCAGGGGGTGCCGCGCTGCGCCCGCCAGACAACCCGGCCGCCCTCCCGCTCGCCCTGCTCCTTGCCTCCCGCCCGCCTGCTGCGGGTTTGAGTCCTAGCCTCAGCCTGGCAGGTTGGGTCGGGGGCATAAGGAGGACAAGAGGCTGGGGCGCTGTGCAGCACTGCCCCCCCCCAGCAGAGGCCTCTGCGCAGGAGGAGGAGGCGCCGGTGCCCCGGAGGACAACCAGGCAGCCCGGCCCACCCGCTGCGGCGCCCCTGAGCCCAGCCCACCCTCAGTGCCCGCCCATGCCATGTCCCTCCTCTGCGTCCGCGGTGAGTTGGGGGCAGCGGCAGAGGGATCTTTGCGCCACGGCGCTCAATGTGGTTAAGACGGGCCTGATTGAGGGCACAAGGAGAAGGGGACGACAGAGGATGAGATGGTTGGACAGTGATCTCGAAGCTACCAACATGAGTCTGACCAAACTGCGGGAGGCAGTGGAAGACAGGAATGCCTGGTGTGCTCTGGTCCATGGGCTCACAAAGAATTGGACACAACTAGACGACTAAACAACAACAGTACTATGCTGAGAGTTCACTGGGAAGAAAGATTAATTGTTAAACCACTCTGGGAACTGTATCTCTGAGAGCGGAAAAGGGGTATCCTAACAATTTTCAGTACCCGGAACAAACTACAGCTCCCATGATTCTTTTTTGGGAGGGAGGGGAGGAATGTGGCTATTTAAAGCAGCTCCCTAGCACTTCAAATGTATGGTGTGAACATGGCCTCACTTTCATAATGGAGGGAGCACTCCAAAGAGTGCCTTTTTCTTGTGAGTGCCCAAGCTCTCTGTTCAAATTAAAGAGAGGGCTGTAACAAAAAATCCAACCTCAAGTGCCTGCCTGGGTTTACAGATGATGTGAGAAAAATAAGTTTCTATTAGCAATCCCTTGGTAACAAGATGGAAACCAATGTGTCTTGCTGTTTCCCAACCCTGGGGATGCTCTTCAGAAAAAAGAACGGCTGTGAAAAGTTAAAAAATATCTTATTGTCAACTCTTGCTGTAACAGCCAATTAGCTATCCAGTGGTCTAGTGTGCCATAGATATACTATCAATCCATAATGAATATGTGTCCTACAACTGTTCAGGAAGACACAACAAGAAATATAACAGCTGCAGTAACAGGTGGCAAGCAAGTGGTGATTGAAAGAGCTGGATACAGCAAGGAGGCTTTGATCAGCTGACAGCCCTCCCAAAATATTCAGGTTAAAAGGAAGAGGAGGGGGGACATTTATTCTTAGAACAATATAAGAGGGAGTCTGTGATCCAGACTGCATAGGGAGATGTAGTTGGTGGTCCAGGGAATGGTTCTGCCTGCAGAGGGTTGGACTAGATGATGTAGCAATTCTGTTGTTTTCCTTGGGGGTGCAAGATGTAGAGTGTTGCAGCTGCAGCAGCTCTTCTTTGTGTTACAAATTCTGCTTTTGGAGGTGCCAGCAGGACTCTAAGCAAAAGCGTATAATCATCAAATTGTAGAGTTGAAAAAGACCCCAAGGGTCTTCCAGCCCAACCCCCAGTAATGCAGTAATCACAGCAAATATGTTTCAGTGTAGCCTCACCTCCAAACAAAAGTGCTTCTATTCAAAGTGTTAGCCAACCATCCCATCTTCCTGGATAGCATCTCACATACCCCTTAACTGTCCTGATTTGACTGGGACATCCCAGAATTACAGAAGCCATCCTGGCTTCTGACTGGATCTTGGAATATCCCATCTTTTGGTCCCGTGCTCTCACGTGAGCCAAAAGACGTTGCCATGGCAAGACAGACATTGCACTCCCTGCTCCTTTGAGAACCAGAACTCAGGAGGATAGAGCCCTCCTGCTCTCAGTGCTGTCAGGAGAAGGGGGAGAGATGGGATGTCTCCTTCCTCTGACATCTATTTCTTTAGAGCAGGCATCCCCAAACTGCGGCCCTCCAGATGTTTTGGCCTACAACTCCCATGATCCCTAGCTAACAGGACCAGTGGTCAGGGATGATGGGAATTGTAGTCCAAAACATCTGGAGGGCCAAAGTTTGGGGATGCCTGATTTAGAGTTTAGAAAACCCTGTATTGAATATTAACCCCACACCCTGACTTGATTTGGGGCCAGATCTAGGTGGAGGATTCCCTTGGTTGGTCTGGATCAGGGTGGGAGCTATGCACAGCCCTGATTTTCAGTCCTCATTGGACTCCTTAATGTGTGTGTGCCCTCTTTGAGGGGTGTGGTCTTTAAAATTGGGGTTGTACTTCTGCACCCCTTGGGATTTGAGTGTACTGACTCCTCCCCCTTGTTTCCCAATGGAACCATAGGGCTGTAAGCCTGTTGGTACAGGAGCGGCGAGTGCGGTATTAAAGGGAGTGGTTGTTTTACATGTTCCAAAATGCTGGTTAGCAGGCAATTCTTTTTCCCAGCCCAGAAATATAACACAGAAAACTGGGGTCTTAGGAGAGGACTATTGACTAGCTATGCTTCGTCTCCACAGATGGAAACAGCAATGCTTCTGAATACCAGTTGCTGGAGGCCACAGGAGGAGACAGTGCTGTTGTGTTTGGGATGTGCTTGCTAGTTTCTAACATGCATCTGGTTGGCCTCTGAGAGAACAGGATGCTGGACTAGATGGGCCACTGGCCTGATCAGGCAGCCTCCTCTTATGTTGTTAGGATATGAAAAAGTAACAACAACAACAACAACAACAACAACAACAACAACAACAACAACCCAGCATAAAAAAGACGATTGCCGCAATCTGTGCAATTGTTCTGAACATGCAGGTAAGAACACAAAACAAGGTTTCAGCAGCACAAATCATGAAATGATGTCTCAGAAGCGCTGATTTGTGGATTTGAATATGTTACTCCTGGTAACAGTTTGAGAGTCCATCTAAAATTCCATTATGATGGATCTTGGCTTCAAAACATGCATTTCACAAACCATAATCCAGCCGAGGTCAGAATCAAAGGCTGAGAGGAATTCTAATCCTTCTGAAGGCAATCAAAGATTTGAGCATGCTAAACTCTCATTCGGATCATGTCCTGTATGCCAAGGGAAATCCACAAGGCCCGAATTGAAGACCAAATTTCAGTCCAGGAATACAAGGCTGCAAATTTCCCCATGGGTTAAGGCGGGGGTGTGGAAAGGGGAAAGACTGCAGCCCAGGATGATATTTCACAATATTTTCTTTCATGCACTTGAAATAACCAGCTTGCTTTTGTCACCTGCTCTTTATAAACCATTGAAAAGTTGTCACTAGCCTTCCCCACCCCCACCCCAAGTGCCAGCAGCTTCATTGGGCAAGACAGTCAGCGAAAGGAGCCATGTGCAGAGGACATTTCCATTTTCCTCCTTTTATAAATGCTCCAGAATTTTGCAGACCTCAGGAGAGCATCTTGAAAATTGCAGAAAGATTAAAGCTTCTGGGCAGGGGGGAGGGGGGTGAGCGTAAGGGATGGGTCTGCATAAAATGATGCAGGATGATAAACGGTAGTTATAAACTGATGTCACTTCATCTCTTTCAGTTGATTGATGCTGCTTAGGAGCTGGATCTAGGCTGTGGATCTAGACTTTCCCTGGACCTTTAGAATATGTTTCTAAACCAGGGATGAGGAACCTGTGGCCGTGAACCTGGAGGCAGCGATGGCCACCAACCCAGATGGCTTTTAAAGAAGATCTGATAAATTCGTGGAGATGGAATCACCGATGGCTACTAGCCATGGAGGCTGTGCTCTGCCTCCATAGTTGGAGGCAGCTATGATTGCACATACCAGTTGATGGAAACCACAGGAGAGAAGAGGGCTCTTGTGATTACTTCCTGCTTGTGAGTTCCCCCCAGGTATCGGGGGGGGGAGGGGAGAACAAGATGATGGACTAGATGTGCCATTGGTCTGATACTCTTCTTAAGTTCTGATGGCCCTCCAGGTGTTGTTGGACTGCAGCTCCCATCAGCCCTGACCATTGAGTATGATGGCTGGGGATGACATCAGTGGGGCTCACTATCTGACTCATCATCTCAGCTCTTGTTTTGTTTGCAAAAACATGGCTCACTTTTACAAATCACCTGGAGCTATGGTTCTATATATGCCCTCCCTTTGTGTTGCCTTGTGATCCCAAGGCCAGCTGACTGCTCCTTCTGCTCATGCCCCCTGCTCTCCCGCCTAATACACTTTGTGTTAATTGGTGGCAGTAGGTTGGCTTGGGAGGAGGAAGGCAGCCAGTAGTGGTGCTGACCCGCCTGGGGTTCTGGATCCCAGGACCAGCAAGTGGAGGAACCAGTGGAGTTTGGGGGAGGGGAGACTTCTGCCTGTTCCGACTGCCCCTCCCTGTTTTGCCTGGGCTGCCCAACCGCTGCATGTAACTTGCATGATTTCAACCATACACGGTTGAAGGCTGCCGGTTGAAATCATGCAACTTGCATGCAAGAGCCAAAAGCACTTCTAAGCTCTATGGCTTGCTTGCTTGGGCAAGATCCTCTCAGCATGCCAGATTGCTCATGCATTGGAACTGAACCCCTGGGTAAGATGCGGCCATACTGTACACACAAGCACACCCTTCTCGCTAGATGATAAGATTTCTACAGTCAGGGAGTGTTTCATGCAAGGAAGCTTGAGTTGCATCTTCCCTGCCCGCCTTCCCATCATCCCAGTGGGATTGTGCCACATGCTTTCCCCCTTCTTTTCCCGAATGGAAAGGTCAGCCTTGAGATGTCAAAATATAATCTATAACTGGTGGGATTCCCCCCTCCTACTCCATCTTTGATTTCTCCATATGTTCTCTCTTTTTCCCTTATCACTGCCCCCCCTTTATGCTCTTCAAGACATAAATAATCAACTGATTAACTCTCTAAACAATTATGCTATGGATCTGGGACCATCTTTCCTTCTCTGACAATCAGTATGTGCTTCGCTTATTTATCTGATCTGCATGCACCTGTGCCATTACTCTTGATTGCAGTTTGGGAAAATCCTAGCCTCAGCTCTAACTGGCTGCAATCTAGTGTGGATGTATATATAGTATTGCATGCAGATGCAAAGGAAGTGTTTGCTCCACATTAGGAAGCCAGCAGCGTGTGTATGTGCGTGTGGTGTAGCAGGAGACGACTTCGAGCAACTTGCAACAGTCTTGGCTCCTACTTTGCTGTGATCATAAGGCATCAGTGTTACAGGTTACCTTGCCAGAAATCTTGATTGCTTGTTTAAAAATAGAATTGCAAAATAAGCCAAGGGAGGCTTGTAGGGAACATGATGTGTTTTGGATGGCGAGGCAACGCAGAAGCAACTGCCTCTCACAAAACCTCACCTGAAAAATTATTTCAAACTGGATCTCGGCAGCCCAACCGCTACGTGGATTGAACTGGAGGCTGAAAGATGTATTCAGGCAGTAACAATAAAAAGCGGAGGAGGAGGTTAAATGGTAACAGGTAACATTCCCCCCCCCTTAACATCTCTGTTAATGATCTGGAGGAGGGAGTAAACAGCTTGTTAATAAAGAGGAATCCACACTGGGAGGCATTTATGCCGATTGCAGAAGACAGACAAATAAGGCAAGATGGAAAAATGGAGAGGAGAATGTGGTGGAGCAATCTGGATGGAAAAGTCTGAATGAAAATCAAAAGTGGGAGAAAGAAGACTGGAACACAGCGGCACAAGGACAGTGGAAAGCAAAGCTAGAGCCTAACGGCCCGTCCAGACTCGGGTTTCTTTTGCAGGTGCGTTCTGCAGCTTCTCGGTGACTCAGTAACTGCAATTAATCCAGAATGCAGCAGCTAGACTAGTGACTGGGAGTGGCCGCCGGCACCAGGCCGCCGGTCCTGAGAGACTGGCAATGGCTCCCAGTATGTTTCTGAACACAATTCACAGTGTTGGTGCTGACCTTTAAAACCCTAAACTGCCTCGGCCCAGTATACCTGAAGGAGCGTCTCCACCCCCATCGTTCTGGCCAGACACTGAGGTCCAGTGCTGAGGGCCTTCTGATTCACGTGGGTGCAAAGGATACTGTCAGACATAGCCTTTAACATATAGCAAGAGACTTTGAGACTCTAGGCAGGAAGTCTGACCTACTGGGAGCCTGAGGGCCCCATTCCTCCCTCTCTCCACCTGGCCTAGGACGGGGCCTGACAGGCTTCATAAGAATTGCTGCTGCTGCTGCTGCTGCTGCTGCTGCTGCTGCCCAGCAAGGACTGGGGTATTTATTTGGGGGGAAGTTTTGTCGAGAGTTTTTGCTGTTATTGATATTAATTTTTTGTATCTTTATTTTTATGTGGAAATGTGTTCAGTTTGGTTATGTAGTTTTTGGTGTAGCAAAGCTACAGGGAACCAGGCAGAGGGCCTTCTCGGTAGTGGCGCCCACCCCGTGGAACGCCCTCCCATCAGATGTCAAAGAGATAAGCAACTACCTGACATTTAGAAAACATCTGAAGGCAGCCCAAACAGGGAAGTTTTTAATGTGTGACATTTTAATGTATTTTAATCTTTGTTGGAAGCCGCCCAGAGTGGCTGGGGAAACCCAGCCGGATGGGCGGGGTACAAATAATAAATATATTATTATTATTATTATTATTATTATTATTTATTTATTTATTTATTTATTTATTTATTTATTTTCTTTATCTTTATGACTACTTTGCTATGTTTGTAACCATGTAAATCTTTTTATATTGTAAGCCACCTTGAGCATTGTTTTAACTGTGGAAAGGCGGCATACAAATAAAATGATGATGATGATGAAAGGCCTTGGGGCACAGGTGGGTTTCCTATTATTCCTTCCTGTTCAAGGTCATGGCCCAGGAAGATGGGTGTAGTATGGAAGCGATAGTATCCCCCCCCCACTCCCACTCCCCTGAAAAAAATACCTCCACTTAGTGGGATCGAGTTCCCTTCCCCCCCCATTCAGCTGAACATTCTCTGCTGAAAATGTGCAGCTCAGCACTCATATTTTCTACCCTTTCGAACGGCAACATCCTTTTCCTGTGCTCCCATAGTTTGATCAGTAAAGTTTGCTGCTCAATCCATCTTCCACCTGCCTTGGCTGGCTTGTTTGTGTGAGATTCCCTCTTAGCAGGGACATTTCTGAGCAGTTCTTGTAACCTACCAATCCGTAAACCTAATCATCACTTATAAATCAGAATTTTGACTGAAAGTAAAAGAAGGATTTTATAAACTAAGATCATTATTGTATAACCTCAGTGCTATAAATCAGTCAGTTGTACCCTAAAATTGCAAAGTGAAGATCCGTAAATCACAACACTTTTTTTATTATTATTCTTTAAGAATCTCTCGGCATGATTTGTAAATCTGTTGTAGAATTTGTAAATCCAGATTGGGGTATGTAAAACCATTCCATGGCTTATAAATCAGCAGAATGTTTTAGCTAAATCTAATGCTTAAAATAATGATTTCTGAATCAAAACTTTTGGTGGAAGATTTACTGGTTAGTTTTATAAATCAAAAGCAAGATATATAACTCAACCCCCGAGAAGTGCAGATTTATAAATCCAACTTATAAATCATCAATGGGGTGTTGGGGTGGAGTTCGTGTTTTACACTAAATAATATTTCACAAATGGCACCTCATACATCATGCAATTGCCACAAATCTTTTACATGGGAGTCAGTGTACATGATGTGTGACGGAAGAAAAATAAATAAATTCTGTAAATTGGATGCTACAGAATGGTTAAATGTTTAACCTGTGCTCCCCAGACAAGGCTGAGCTCCTATTTGGGATGCGATGTCCCGGGTGCAACTTCAGGGCTTTGAACATCAGCAGTAGAGGATATTTATTTATCTAAATCAGCGAGAGTCAGCATAATTCACAAAGCTGGCAATATCTGCAAAACAGAAAATTTGTTCAGGAATAAGAGGCATGCTTCAGGTAAAAACTGGGGTTTGTCAATGGGAAGAACAGGAAGACAACTGGTCACAGAGGAAGGTCCAATGGAAGTGGAGCCCTAACATGCCTTTCATGGCAGGGGAACCCTCTTCTTTTCTAAAGTTTGTGCTTTCAGGTGGCACCTATCTGGATAAAGACCTAAGAAAGGCCTGCTGGGTCAGGCCAAAGAGGACCCATCTAGTCCAGCATTGTATTTTCACAGTGGCCAACCTGATGCATGGTGGAAACCAGCAAGCAGGATTTGAGCACAAGAGTACTTTCCCATCTTGTGGCTTCCTGCTCTGCCTAGCTATAGCCGTATAGTTAGGCAGAGAGAGGCAACTGCCTTAGGCAGCAGAAGCTTGGGGAGTGAGTGGCGGGAGAGTGTTGGAGGTAGCGATTGGGGAGGGGATTCAATTTAGTTTGCATTTTAAAGGTGGACCTACCCAATTCACGCTTTCTGAAACAGTCTGCAAACTGAAATGCAACTATCCTTCTAAATTTGCACTTTACTGTTGGGCTATATCTGCTATCAACCCTGCTCATGTTGCCTGAGGCTCATGAGGGAGATAGTTCAAAACCTCTGGAGGACGTCAACTTGGGCAAGGCTTGTTCTACACACTCCTGATCCTCCGAAATAGTTCTTCCCCCATTCTCCAGTTCCAAGTTCCTTTCCATGCAAATGCCACACTTAGTGTGATGCAAGAGAAACTTCTTAAACAGAAGAAACATATTAATGGCAGTGAAGCGTTGCGATGATAGGTTGGTTTCCTCCTGATTTCACAAGGGTCCCAGTTGACCGAAGAAGCTATCCTGGCCCTTTCTCCCATGAATTATAATCATAATCATTATCTAGAGTAGCTATTAATAATCCATATAATTGCAACATTATTTCTTCAGATGTCTCCCATGCACACATTTTCAATTAGTTTTAACTGTATGGAGAGATTTTGAAGCCTCTGAGTTTTCATTATTAAGATCATTTGGGCCAAATAAAAAATCTGCCACTGGCAGCTAAGTTTATTAAAAATGGCTTTTGATAAACGAAAACAAGCGCGCTTTGCATTTGAATGGGAAGAGCACGCAATGAGGAAACACAACTAGAGGACTCCATTGTTAAGTCAAAACTCTGCTTTATGGATGGTGGTGTCAAAGGAACCTTGGCAATTAATCTCATTTCACTAGCTAACAGCCCAGTCCTAGCATGTCTACTCAGAAGTAAGTCCTATTGAATTCTAAAGGGCTTAACTCTCAGGAAAGTAGGTTTAGGACCTCAGCCTAATTAGAAGCTATATTCCATCACATGAAAAATTTCCAACTGGTGCCTCCAGCATGTAGCAGAGGCTTTATTTGAAATCTGTCTGTTTTATTCATTCAAAATATTTGCAAACCGTTTTCTAGAGTCAAACTGCAATGTACTTAAAAAATAATGTGGTTTCCAGCAACGGGTATTTGATAGCCATCACGGCTAGTAGCCATCGCTGCCCCCCTCCTCCATGCATCTGTATAATCCTATTTCAAAGTCATCTTGGTTGGTGGCCTTTACTGGTGGGGGAGAGAGTTGCACAGTTTAACTATGTGCTGCATGGAGAAGGGCTTTCTTGGATATCTCCTGAACCTTCCAATAGTCTTTTCTTGCTTGCTTCATATCCAAAATGCTATGTACATCAATGGTGTTACATCGAAACCACCTCATCAGATTTAAATGTAAATCTACAACCTTGATTACAAGTTCATATATATATTCAAGAATGATCAAACGAGTTCTTTCAGATTACTCTTATATTAATATGATTTTTTTAACCTCCCATGGCAACATGACATACTATTACTTAAACTCGTTTAAACTATGAGCACAAGCGACTGTGCTCCATCCAATTTTGTACCCATAATACGCTTTGAACATGTCCACCTTTGCTAACAGCCTTGGACTCCTTCCTGGCCTTTTCCACTTCTCCCCACTTGTAATTTTCACCTTAAACGAATATATCATTTTGCACAATCAGGGAAGATGACTTTCATTCCATTTGTTCTTTTACAAAGAATGCAGTTAGTAGAGATGGATTTTTCCCCCTTTTGCATTTCCAACCCTCCCATTGCCTTGCTCTGAAGACAGGAAATGGATACACACACCGTCTTTATATAATAATGCATCAAAAATATATTCATTGTCTTGAATTTCATTCATCTCTCTGTGTGTCAACATTTCTCACTGAAGTCCTGCTTCATTTGACAAGCAGGATTTATATAGGTCCCCCCTTTCCTCCTTTTTGCACCACATGCATTCTGCTTTATAAGCGTGCGCACTCACATCCCTCATTAAAAAGTCTTTCATTTCCCAATTTCCCCAACAATTTCATCCAGTGTGCAACAGTATTTTATTTCACCTAGGATTCCATCACTGTCTGTTTTTTAGCACATAGTTAAACTATGAAATTTGCTCCTGCAGGAGGCAGTGATGGCCACCAACCTAGATGGCTTTGAAATACGGCTGAAGAAATTCAGGAGGGAGAGGGTTGTCAATGGCTCGTAGCCATCATGGCTATGCTCTTTGTTCATGGTCAGAGGCAGTAATACTTCTGAATACCAGTTGCTGGAAACCACAGTACGGGAGAATGTTCTTGTGCTCTTGGTTCCTGAGAGGGCTTTGAGGTCTAGGCCCACCTGGTCCACTGTAGCTCAGGTGGTTTTATCCCACCTCAGCTTCTGATGTTCCTGGTGAAGAAGCCCTGACAGAGCAATGCAACAAAAGCAGACTCTGTTAGGGGATCCCCAACATTCTATTTCTCAGCAAGATCCATTTCTCATCTCACTCCTTTGATTTTGAAACACAGGCTCCCTGACATTTGTCAGAAGCATGCAAACATTTGACTTCACTGCATCTACCAATTCTGGCACCCCATCCAATAAAGTGATAATGCATTGTGGGAGCATTATCCCATTACACGTTCATAATTTGAAAGAACTATGGGGAAAGACAAGCGGCGAAAAATATTGGCAACGCGAGTTAATGAAAAGCTCACATTTTCTAACTACTGTTTAACTAATTAAAATTGAATTAAAGGAATATAGCATTAACTATGTCAACTGTTTTGCATTAAAAAGTTGTTAAATATATCATGCTGTTTGTAGGCAGATTTTTGCAACAGCTAATTGTGAGAAATAGTCATGTAGTATCTAATTGCATAACTGGGTAGCGTATAAAATTCACAATTAGGTGAATTATATTTAGTAAAATATGTTCAAATACATTGTTTTTTAGATTGTGGGGTTTTATGGAAGCATAATGGAATCGAAGCACATTTTTAATTACCTAATTATTGCCATTTTCCAAGTCCACTTACCCCATAATTGGTCTTATTTTCATAGTCCAAGCTTGGAAAGGAGAAGCTCCATTTAATTACACTGAATCCTTTTTACCTGCATAAAGGAATTCTCTTTTTTATATCAAAATGTTACCCAACCAAAAGCATTCAGTCTTCAGTCTTTCATTACCACCCTATTATTTGTTTTGCAAAACTGGTCACCAAGACAGACAGACAGACAGACAGACAGACAGACAGACAGACAGATACACACACCAGTTTTCAAATACAGTATTGGATGCTACACTGAATTCCCAGTTAATGACCATATTTCTGGAGTGTTATGTGCATGTCTGCTTATTGTCCAGGACACCAGCTAGACCCCAGGCTTAGCCAACATGAAATGTCATAGAAACATTGGAAACTGCCTTCTACTGAGTCAGAGCTTTGGTCCATCTAGTTCAATAGTTATTTGCACAGATTGGCAGCTGCTCTCCCATGTCTCAGGCAGGAGATAGAGATGCTAGGGATCAAACCTGGGACCTTTTGCATGCCAAGCAGGCATTCCAATGCCAAAGTTGGTGGCTTTCCTCGTGAAATGAATATTAACCCACTCAAAAGTGGCATTAAACTTGAGCTTAGTGAATAAACGGGCAATTAACACCCAGGGTGATCTTAAAGATAAGAGTGGCTCCATGCTTTCTTCCTCACAAACAAAAGCATGCACAGTCAAGGAGTGTCATCCTGCTCATCCTCTGGAAACAACTTTGCCTCTGAAATTTCCTCGCCTATCAGTATTCCTGAGCAATCCAACAGCTGTCAAAGCTCAGTGTCTAGAGGCATGTTCCAGGGCATAAGCGAAAAGGGGGATTTTGTCAGCCTTTCAAGTTGGGGCATTCTGACTGGGGAACATAAGTTGAGCCTGAATTGGATCAGGCCCATGGCCCCTCTAAGTCCATTATCCCGTTCCCACAGTGGTCAGCCAGATGCCTGGAGGAAGCCAGATAGCAGGATTTGAACACAAGAGGACTATCCCCTCCAGGAGTTCCCAGCAACTGGTATTCAGAAGCCTCACTGCCTCCAACTCTGGAAGCAGAGCAGAGCCAAGATGGCTAATAGCCATCAATAGACTATGAATTTCTCCAGTCCTCTTTTAAAGCCACGCAGGTTGGTGGCCATCATTGCCTCCAAGGTCATATGAAGAAGTGTGGAGGAACAAAGCTTTGCACATAAAGCCTTCAGGCCAATTTTGCCATAGCTGTGCAAGGATCATTAAATTATTTGTAAGAGTGTGCAACATTTTCAAATGCATCCAGAATCCAGAATCAAAGTGGACCTACTCAGTTTCCTTCCCTATAATTTCGGTGTGTCCCCATACCCACCAGGTCTTTCACACAATGTGAAAGCTGCTCCTGAAACAAGCTAACTATGGTGCTCAGCTAGCTAGCTTCTTTTTCTTTAATAAAAGAACTGGTTTGGCCAGCTTATTCTTATATATTTTACCCTCCACAGTTACAGGGTCACATGAATGGGAAGGGGCTCAGGGCATCATGCAGACTGACTCTCCCTCAAACTCAATACAGTTTTCCAACTTGAATGGAGCTTCTTCTTTTTTTACTTTTTAAAGGAATCACTTGATTCTTTTTCATCTTCCATTTGCCTTTCGTCTGTTGTTTCCCTTTCGTCTTTAGTAAGTCTTTTCTTCCTAGAGTCTTATAAAACCCACTGTTCACATTCTACCTGCAGTGGGAATGAATGAGTTAACCCCCAACAGAACTCAGCAACCTGGGCGGGGGTGAGCTTTTTAGTTTCCAATAAAAATGTCAAAGAGATATGAATAGCAATAAATGGCTCAAAATGTTTAAATTGAAGGAAAACAATTGAAAATGGGCATAGAAATAGAATGTTTAGCTAACCAAGCTATAATACCCTTGTTATTTTAATCAGCTCAGGGAAGTAATTGAGCTTCATGCAGGAGTATACTTTTATGTTTTAATGTATAGCCTTTTATCTTTCTCAAAGCAATTCTGAAAAGGCCTTCTTCCATGGTAACATTTCAGAATGGCAGTCTTTATACTTTTGCATAATTTCATTCCATGCAATGTGCAGCCGCATCCTAAGAAGGCTTAACTCGGAATGAGGCCTCTCTGGATGGAACAAGACACTTGGGTAGACATGTTGAAGATTTCAGCCTTGGCTTGGAAGGGTTACCTTTAATGCCTATGGGATCGTGGTTTGAGAGTGGTGCTTTGTAAGGACAATACTGTATATTTAAAACTGAGAAAAGAAATCACTTCCAAGTGATTCTGTAACCTCCTGCACATGACAGGTACTGCATGACTGGGTAACCCGCACCTCCAAACAACAATAGTCTAGACAGCAAAGATTCAGGATGGATAAAAGAATGGACTTCTTCATGCAGTGCATAAACTATGGAACTCACTCCCACAGGAGGCAGTGATGGCCACCAACCTAGATGACTTTAAACAAGGATTGGATGAATCCATGCTTCAATGGCTTCTAGCCATTGATTATCAATGGCTTCTAGCCATGTAAGCTATGTTCTGTCTCTGAAGAAGTGTGCATGCACACGAAAGCTCATACCAAAATATAAACTTAGTTGGTCTTTAAGGTGCTACTGAAGGAATTTTTTTATTTTGCTTCCACAGACAGAGACAGCAGTGCTTCTGAATACTAGTTTCTGGAAACCACAGGAGGGGAGAGTGCTCTGGTGGTTGGCTCCTGCTTGCTGGTTTCCCCCTGGGGCATCCCCTCCTTTCCAAGGCTTTTTCCAAGCAATTGAAGACTGCACTGCATGCAGCCTGTGTCTGCTCCATCCATTTCAGCCCTCTTCTGGTTCTGGGGAGACAGGGCAGAGAGGGGAGCCTGTCACAGCAGGAGAGGGAGAAACCCGTGACTCTTAACCATCCTTACTCAACTCTGACTCTTGGCCTCCCTCTCCCACTCACCAGCTTCAGCTTCTGTCTCTGGTTCTGGACTTCTCTCTGCCACAGACTCTTCCAGCTCACTAAGTCCTGTTACCTCTTCAGCTTCAGACACCTCCTCTTCTGAGTTTTCTCCTTCTTCTCCCTCTGACCACTAATCATTGTCCAGCTATCACTCCCCACGCTCTGGGCCTTCTTCCCTTGGTGGTTCCCCAGCTGGTTCTTCCCACCATTCCTCTGCATTCAACCTGCTGGATCAGGCCAAAGGGTGGGGGGTGGGGCATCTAGTCCAGCATCCTGTTGTCACAGTGGCCAACCACTAATGTTCAGAAGCATTGCTGCCTCTGACTATGGAAGCAGAGCATAGCCATTGATAGTCTTTACCTCTATGAATTTGCCTAATCTTCTTTTAAAGCTATTTAAGTTGGTGCACATCACTGACTCCTGTGGGAGGAAGTTTCATAGTTTAACTATGTGCTGCATAAACAAGTCCTTTCTTTTCCCTGTCCTGAATCTTCCAACATTCAGCTTCACTGGATGCCCATGAAATTCTCGTGCAGCCTACATTTTCCAGGACTGATTTGCTATAAATGTGGAGTCCTTCAGTGGTTTATGCAGTTCCTCTGTGAAATACAAAAATAGTGCAGCAACCTGAGACACAACCACGTGGTCGATAAAGGTGATAGCATGGCCTAAACTTCAAAAACAGATTTCTTTTCCTGAGATGATGAAAATCTTGTGGTTTACCCACAAGGTTATTAGGAAATTAAATATTATCAGACTACTCTTGATGGAGTTAATTGGAAAGTCAAATGCAGAATTCCCTAATCAAATTTTTAAAGGCAGTACTTTTGGATATATATATATATATAGAGAGAGAGAGAGAGAGAGAGAGAGAGAGAGAGAGAGAGAGAGAGAGAGAGAGAATGGATTAGAAAACTGCATATTTTCCTATTGTGATTAGCAAAAAAAAACAAAAAAAAACACCGTAAATCATAGTAAATGTGGCGAAGTGCCCTTGATATATATCCACTAGTGGTCTCAAGGTATGGTATTGGTTAATCCAGAGAGAAAAAGCACATTTTCCTCATTCTGCTCTACTGACCTTTTGCTTAGCTTTTTGCTAATGTCATTTTCACTCTTGGTTGGGCTTTGCTGACAGTTAGGATAGCTTCTTTATGAAGATCCTGAGATAAACTAGGGCCATGCATTCATTCACATAACACATACAAAAACCCTCTTCTCTGTTCTTCCCCTGATATAAAATATTCCTGATGTAATCAAGAGAACATCAAAACCCCGTAGAGTGCCCTTGTTAATCCTGTTGCTTCCTACTTTTCCTTTGTGTGTGTGAGGAGACATAGAATCACAGAATTGTAGAGTTGGAAGGGACCCAATGGTCATCTAGTCCAACCCTCCGCAATACAGGAATTGCAGGTAAAGGATCTTAACACATGGCCATCCAGCCTCCCTTTAAAAACACCCAGTGAAGAAGATTCTACTTAAAGGAGTCCATTCCAACAGTGATTAGTAACACATTTAAAAATCAGCTGCAACAATGGTTATGATAGAAATACTGTACATTCATTGCTGTTTTTTTTTTTTAAAAAAAGAAGGAACAATTCCGACTTAGGCTGTTTTAATTCTGGCAGTCCCCCTTCTTCCCCCTCTCCCATTGATAATAACCAATGGTACCTAATTTTAAGCACAATTGCTATGGCCATATCGCCACGACAATATCATTCTGTTCCTAAGGTGCAATTAAAGATATGCCTGGATGTATAAGGCTTTATCAATATAGCCGAAGAATGCCAAAGAGACACATTGAGGAAGGATTTGGCTCAGCAGTTTCTGTAGCTGTGTGGGCATTACAGAATTACTTCGGTGCTTTGACAAAACCTGTCGGTTAGGCACTTATAGACAGGGTCGTTATTAGAATAGGGATGCTATAGACATTCTAGTCAACCCACCTTTGCCCCTTAGTGACTGCAGAACCTTCCAACATTCAGCTTAACCTGAGGCCCAAGAGTTCTGGTGTTATGAGAGAGAGAGAGAGAGGAACTTTTCGGCATCCCCTTCCTCCATGCCATGCAATTGAATTTGAACTTTTCTGGGAAACATCACTAGCCTTGTCAGAAGTTGTGCAGTGTTAGTGCCACTCAGAGTAGACCCATGGAAATTAATGGGCATGACTCACTTGGGTCCATCCATATCAAGGGGTCTACTCTGAGTTGACCTTGCTTGGTGCAGCACCCTGCCTCTAGGAACTTCTGGTAAGGATGTGCCATGGGACTTGATCTCCAAACTGGTGGCAGTTCTGTTGGAAAACTCCTCAAGAGAAGCTTTCACAGCAGAGTGTGGAGAGGCTGGAAAGAAAGAACCACAGCATTGCACAGTTAGAAAGGATCGCCAAGGGACATTTAGTCCAACTCCCTGTGGCTGCCAGAATCCACTTCCTGGGTGCCAAGATCAGTCCAGGAACATCTTTTGCTGCTAGGGTAGTAGTGGCCTAGAGGGCGGGGCCTTCACCGCCTGATCACGGCAGGAGGGAGGAGCATCACTCTGCAATGATGCCCACCTAAGTGGGTGAGTGGACTTCCCTCAGTCTCAGTTGTTCATGTTGACCTCAATGGCAGGGATCTGAGATCCAAGCCTCCGCCTCCCAGAAGCAGCCAAGCTGTGAAATCTAGGGCAGAGACCGCTGTTCCCTTAGGTTCTTTAAGTGTTGATAAATGTATTTAATTCTATTCCGCTCAGGTTAGCCATCAGCTTGGTGATATCGGGCTGTAGAGAGCCATTTGGCCAGCCCTGTCATCTCACACCTTAATGAGCACTGAAGGAGCACAGAGTAACTGGATATTTCACTTTGGATCCTGCCTAGCAGTTCATTATATTAAATCCTGCATATAGTTAAATTAGCAGCATGGCTGACAAGACGGTGACACAGCTTAACTTATTTTTAAAATTGCTTAACTTTATCGTTATATGGAGCCAATTGTCTGAGTATTTATAGACGAAAATGTGCCACCATCGAAGTGCATGGTGAATATGAGTTTAAGTACACAATTAGTTCCGGAAGTCTGTACTTAACCTGAAGCGCACTTAACCTGAAGCGAACTTTCCCATTGAAAGTAATGGAAAGTGGATTAATCCATTCCAGACAGTCCACGGAGTACCTAAACTGAGGCGTACTTAACCTGAAGCGAACCTTCCCATTGAAAGTAATGGAAAGTGGATTAATCCGTTCCAGACGGGCCCGCGGAGTATGTAACCTAAGCATACTTAACCCAAAGTATGAGTGTAATTGGTTCCGGAAGTCCGTACTTAACCTGAAACGTACTTAACCTGATGCAAACTTTCCCATTGAAAGTAATGGAAAGTGGATTAATCCGTTCCAGACGGGTCCGCGGAGTACTTAAACTGAAAGTACTCAAACCAAAGCGTACTTAAACCAAGGTATGACTGTATATCAGAGCCTGTGTCCTCCTCTGTTCCAGGACTTTGAGGTTAATGTTGTTGTTGTTGTTGTTGTCGTCGTCGTCGTCGTCATCATCGTTATTATTATTTTCCCAGCATTAAAACACAAAGCAGGAACTCTATACAAAAACCCAAACAAAAACACCAAAATCAAAATGCTGTGCCAATTTAACCCAGATTATTTATTCATTTCAAAGCATTTCCACACTGCTAAATACCTGTCTAAATAAAAATGTATTTTCCTGGTGGCAGGTTGGTCATCTGAGCAAGGGAGCCCAGAGCTGGGCAACTTTTAGTCTATCCCTTCTACACAAAGTGGACCTTCTTGCAGCTACTTTGGGTTATATACCTCCAAGCCTATTACAAAATGCTCCGGATAACATCAAATGCCATCTGTGGCTGTCTGTCAAGTGAAGGCAAATGCCTTTTCTTCCCTTCAAAGATGATCAATTTTATTGACCAGGGAAAGAGGCTGTATTTTTAGAATGTTTGAGGATGCCACTCAAAGCCACCAAACCGCTGCCCCTGTCTAAATTTTGCGCAAGATGAACAAAAAGTCTGGAACTCTATTGTCAGAAGGACATAAAGGCCCTGATCCACTAGGCACTGGGGTGAATTGCATCCTGCCCCTTGCAGAGTCAGGCCCAGGCTGCCACTGGGCTCAGCGGCAAGAACAACTCACCCAGCCCTACCCATTGCCACCCCACCACCACATTTACCTGACCAGAGGATTCTGGATCGCAGGAGCCTCAGAAATTGTCCCCGCCCACTGGAAAAAAAACCCAGGACTGCTCCAAGAAAACGCATGTGGCAAAAAAGATTATTAGGTAGAACACCCCCTTACTCGCTTGTGATTGGCCCAGCTGATAGCCAGCCAATCAGGATCCCCCTTCACTTCTCATTTCCCTCTGTAGCCCCCCCCCCAACATGGGCATAGCCCGGGGTTTTGTTTTTTGAAGGGGGCAGCCTTTTGATTAGGAAATCAAAACTGCTGAGCTGGGGAGGAAAGGGGGAGAAAACAAAGCGCCAGGCAACTCCAAAGCCTTACCTTGTTTGGAGTGAGACATCGCTTGTTTTTATTTCAGATCGAATTTTTTGAAAACAGATATCAGTATGCAAGGCCAGCCTGCCCATGAAGTGGCATGTCCAGATGATTTGGACTCGGATAATTGAGTACTTTCAATGCCTTTCAATAATATTTGTGAATCGGGGGGGAGCTACCCCCCCAGCCCCACCTTGGCTATGCCCATGGCTCCCTAGCCTTGTGCTGTGACCCTCCATTTACGCGATTTTCATCTGTGGCCCCCAGAGAATACCGTGGCCCCCGGTTGGGAAACACTGATCTAGTCCAATGCCCTGCAATGCAGTGAGGGAAACCCTGACAGATGGTTACACGATTTGAGCAATGCCATGATGAACCTGCCCAGGTTTGTGGGGTTCAACTGAGGCTTATTTACCCATCATCAGAATTGATTAGACTGGCAGGCTCTAGAGACAGGACCTCTGCAGTGGTGGCCCCATGTTTATGGAACTACCTCCCTAGGCAGATATGTATGCCTCCTACTTCACTGGTTTTCAAATGGGTCTTCAAGTCTTCTCCCTTTCAAGCACTTTAAATTGATATTTTAGTGCAAGTTGTTTAGCCACTGTTATTTTAATGTTATTTTTTGACCTACATTAATTTAATGCATTTTGTGCTTGTGCTCTTTTTAAATTACTGCTGGTGCAATAATAATAAGTATAGATTGTTTTTAGTTGGTTTTTTTTTAATGAGTTTTATGGCTTCAATGCGTTGAGAGCCATCTTGGGAGGGGTTGGCATGAAAAGTGGCTTGCAAATGTTGAAAGAAAGACATATCAGTTGCCACTAGATACTCTTAAGTGGCCGTGCCTTTCCCTGCTCTGCACAGGCCCTTGAACTGCATGATTTTAGAGAGGAGAAACCTTCATGATTCTACTTGAACATTATGAGATAAAGCAGGATAGGCTCACTTGTTTGGCTGAGTTTTGGTTTTCCCTGACAGGCAATATCTATACGGCTGGGGATTTCTCTTTATTTAAGGTTCACTGATTTTTAGTAGTGCCATTTCAGCAACCCGGGTGGATCAACATATTTCGACAAGGTTTGCCAGTGGAGAACTCATATCTCCAGAGCTGAAAGAGGCCGGGCTATTTAATTATGCAAAATGATTTAACTGAACATTAATATCACAATATTTTGACTGAACTGGTTTGGCTAGGGAAATAGAAGTGACTAGCATACTGAATGCCTTGGTTTGGGGGGTGTTCTGAAGACAGGAACGCTCAAGTGGAGATGACAGTGTGAGAGTTAGAGGAGGCAAAGGTTTCAGCAGAGGGATTTTAAAAGCCAGCAACCATCTGTTTCCCCTCACCTTTCCACGGGGGGGGGGGGGGAGTGACATATCAAAACACTGCTGTCCTTGCTTCATCATTTGGAAAGATGGCTTCCCTTTCCTAAAAGCAAATTGCATTCATCCTTACCAGCTTGCAAGGACCACCCCTCTGCCCCAGATCTCATTGGACTCCAACTCCCTTGCCAGCATGGCAACTGATGCAGGAAGGTGAGAGTTGTAGTCCCAACAACCTCTGGAGGGCACCATATTAGCTAACCCTGGATTAAAAAAAACCCTGTGGGGGAATGAGAGGAAGCATTAAAAAAACAACAACACCTTCCCGGAAGCTTGCACAACTGTTTTGTACAAACAAAAACCATTAGTTTTGTTTCAGATAAAGTTTCAGTAGTGGCTAGTAGTGATGAAAAGTCCCACAGATGAAGCTTTTAGCTACCCTTGTAATTCCTCAGATGAGCAAGCATCTTTGAAGTGCCTTCAAATTCCACTTTTGCCAAAATTCAGCAGTATAACAATGGCATGGTCAGGTTGTTATGCCAATTATAGGCATTTACTGTAGCCAAGGAGGAATCAAGAGCCTTAGGCAGGGTTGTGTAGATGCAAGAACTGAATGGCGCCAACTCTTTGCTGGATGCAAATGCTCTCCTCTTTTGGTGGGTTACACAAGCATTCTAGTCATCATGGGTGGGGTAGTAAGATTTGGAGAAGGGGAGGGGGACTCCATGCCTCAGAACTCCTACCAGGACCACCATCTAACTTCAGCAGTTTCACTCACCGTTATTCACAATTTGCCATCTTGAGGGCTATAAACTTGTACACTTTTTTTAACGCGAAAGCTGATATTCTCAGAAGACTGAACTCTGCAGATGGGATCAAACGGCATGGCTTTCTTCTGCTCTCATCAAAGAAGCCATACCTTTCTCCCACTGTTTGAAGAACAGCCAGGGGGCAGTTCTCTATCTGAAAGGGTCTTCTGTTTGAAGGGCTACCCAGAAAAAAACACAAGATGGAAGAGCAGAAGCCTTGAAATTGATCATCACTCTGATCACTTGGTGACAGTCTTCCCCACTATAGTGAGATGGCTTCTTCTTGTCGTTTAAGTTGCAGGAGTTGCTTCTCAGCTTGCACCTATCTGTACAAACAAGCAGATCTCCATAAAACTTGCCCTTGAGTCCTCTTCTCTCCTTTAGCGATGCTTTCTCTCTTTCCTGGCAAGGTATAAGCTCTCATGGAAACTTTAGCTTTTCTGTTTTTAGGAGGTTAGTGTGTGCTTAACATTTTTGGTAAGGGAGCAAACCTTTCTCTCCACACATATACATGCACACGCACACACAGAGAGAGAGACACACCATCGTGCAGAGGGTGGCATGGCAAATTCAACTTAGCAGCTCGCCTTAATTGAGTCAGCTGGTGCCTGCCATACAGTGAAACTTCAAATTTGATCTGGTCAGCATGCCTGTGTAATGCATTGGTGGTTTGAAGTTGGATTTATCCTGCCATGGGAACTGTCTCCATCGATGAAACAAACAGTCTATGAGTCTAGTGGACTGTGACAGCCTGAGATGCCAAACTCGAGAGGGGAAGGAGGCAAGAGGGGAGAGGAGGAATGAAAAAAGACGGGGGTGGGGGGTGGATGACTTGAATCCTGAGCTTCAACTAACACAGCCCCCGATGCTTTGCAATGATCCTTTCCCAAAAATCATTGCAGCTTAGGCCAAGTGATTAAAAATAACTCCATGCCATGTCTATGGAGGGTGGACAGGGAGAGATTGGCTGCTCATTCTGTCACCTGTACATCACTTGCAGCTTCTTTTTTCATATTGACAGCAAGAAAGAACACGCCATCATAACAACGTCTCTTCTAGTTCAGCTATGGAACTCTCTCCCACAGGTGGCAGCTTGGTTGCCAGCCTGGATGGCTTTAAAAGAGGGCTGGATAAATTCATGGAAGACAAGACTATCAATGGCTACAAGCCAAGAGGGCTGTGCTGTGCCTCCACAGCTGGAGGCGGCAATGCTTCTGAATACCAGTTGGTGGAAACCACAGGAGGGAAGAGGGCTCTTGGGCTCAAATCCTGCTTGCAAGTTTTCCACATGCATCAGGTCAGCCACTGTGAGAACAGGATGCTGGACTAGATGAGCCATTGGCCTGATCCAGCAGGCTCTTATTATGATCTTATGTTGGAACTGGTGGACACCCCGCTGTTCACCTTTAGGATCTTGTGAGCATTCGTTTTTTGAAGTCCCCAAAACTCAAGATGAGCTTTGTTTTGTGGTCAGTTGAATCTTCTTCTTTAACAGTTGCTACCATCCCTTGCTATGCTGACTGGGGTCAGAATCCAACAACACCTGGAGGTCCACATGCCTCCCATCCATAGCTGCCAAGTCTCCCATTTTTCGTGGGAAACCCCCATATTTTGTTACCATTTCCTGCTGTTATCCCGAATTGATTATATCCCGTAAATATCTCGTAAAGCTCCAGCTGGCGGCCATGTTCCGGCTCCCAGCTGTCTGTGCATGTCTGCGCAGAAGCGATTTCTGGTGCCCAGACATGCAGACACAGGCAGCCTGGCACTGGAAGTTGCTTCTACGCATGTCTGGACATGTGTAGAAGCGACCTCCGGTGCCACTCTGCCCATGTCTGGGCACCGGAAATAGGGCAGTGCCGGCACCAGAAGTCACTTCTACACATGTCTGGAGATGCGTAGAAGTGACTTCTGGTGGCGTGCCACCATGTAGAAGCGACTTCCGGTGCTGTGCCGCCGTTGATCCCGGATTTTTCAATCTGGGAGTTGGAGGGTGTGCTCCCATCACCGCCCTGTACTCTACCAATATGTGCAAGGAATGTATTGCTTCCTTCCTCTCTCTCTGCATTGTGGGAGATGTAACAAAGTGTATTTGCCTTCAAAGCAAGCCTGCCCTGATCCCCACAAGACAATGATAAAGTGGGGGGGGGGGTGTCTTAGGAGGAGTTCAAAGCTGCAATGTGATTTAACTGTGGCTGTCTAAACTTCTTAAACTTGACAAGTCAGCATCAGAAACTGACATGTCCTCATCAGGATGAGGAGTGAAGCCTGGGGCCTTTCATGAGTGCTCTTTAACCACTCTTGAACAGCTAGCCTTAAAATGCTTATATATATATATATATATATATATATATATATATATATATATATATATGCAGGCAGCAGCTTTTCCAGAGAACTGTCTGATAGTAAGGGCTATTCAGCAATGGAATGGACTACCTTGGATACCTTGGAAGGTGGTGGACTCTCCTTCTTTGGAGGTTTTTCAACAGAGGTTGGATGTCCATCTGTTGGGGATTCTTTCTTAATTGCAGGAAGTTTGACTAGGTGACCCTCGGGGTCCCTTACAACTCTCCAGCTCTAGGATTCCATGAGACTCACCAATGATTAATCACAATTTTGTTGGTCAACTCTCAAGTTGGTGAGGCTCATTTGACAAGACATGAACTTAAACATTTAGTGTCATTGGCCTTTTATGTATGTAAAATGAATGAAGATGAATTTTTTTTAAAAAAAAAGATTTAGCAGGCGTTTTCTGTTTTAAATGCTCACTAGAAACTTTTCTACGCCAACAGGTTTATGCAGACAATTAAGAAAACATCCACTATAATTATTAGCTGTTAATCTGTGATTTTATATTCTCGCGTATTTTTTGTGTGTATCTAATTGTTGTAAACCACTTAGATTTTTTTATAAAAAAACAATGAATTTGTGGTATACACCTTCTTTTAGAAAATAACAAGTTACCTGAGCATTGTGAGAACAACAGGGTTCTCTTACTATAGACCTCAAGTTGAGGAACTTTTTCTCTCTCACTTGGAATCTGTGCTTGTTCATAAGGAAAAGAAAAGGCCTGTCCGTTTCTGAAGAAACCCTGCTTCTCCATATGGGTGAACACAGAGCTTGAGACATTTTACAGGTGGGCCTCTGAAGTCTTAAGCATAACTCTTTGTATACAACTGTTATTCTTAGCTCCCGCTGTACAGGGTCGTTTTCCCGAGAGACATAATCTAAACAGTTTCTCTTAAGCTGATCGGTCTGTCTAAAATATTTCAGAAAACATCCACGACAGCTCTAGACAGATTATTTTAGAATACCAAGGGCGGGCTTAGTTCTTTCAAACTCAAACATGAGACGTTTCCCCCACTTATTCTCCCACAGTTTTGATAACCCCTTTCGCACAGATTAGTTAACAGTGGAAATGTGGCTTTGCGCTATTAAACCGCATCTACGAAATCTGAAAGTCGACATGTGGTATGACAAAGACATTGGGGAGTTGGGATTCTACTTGCTACTCTCTGCATGGAACTGACCTTGTCTCTGTTTGGTAATGGAGGTTTCCAATAACTTCCCAGCCTTGGGGCTCTCTAGGGCCAGGCCTGCCAATCACAATGAACAGTATGAGATGGCAGAGCCATTGATGGAAAGTCGGCAAATGTCCACAATAGACAGCAAAGAAGACCTTCTTGTTACTTGTTCCCAAAGAAAATCTGGGATCTACTTCTGGAGAAAAGAGAAGTCTCAAATGGACCATTATTTTGTGCATGTGTGTGTGCATGGTTTATTGTACACTTAGAAGATAGACATGCTCAAAAAAAACTTGAAGGGGACTATATAGTTTATTGATTTGTTCATAGAAATATTATTGCTATACCAGTTTCCTTCTCAGCTCATAACATTCAGAAAAACACAAAAGGCTCCTCACTAAAACCTATGAATTCAGAGGGAAACAGATATCCTTCTTAAACTACGGTGCCCAGAATTATCCATTTAAATCCCACCTTCCTTCCTATTGACATTTTCTAATCTTGCTCTGTTCCAACTAGGGTGTTTTAGGGTGTGGATTTTATTTATTTTCTTTTATTTGCCTTTTTTCTTTATGGAACACATTGATTTCTCCATCGAAAGATTTACCAATAATTTATACTGATTGCTGAAAAAGACACCATTCTTCTTTTAATAAGGCAATTTGCATATTTAATAACTTTAATCTTCCTTCCTGAAAGACAGTCTCTGAAATTCCCCCCCCCTACATTCTTTATTTTCTGATTCTCTTAGCAACTTTTCCATTAACATGATGATAAATGAAATCAAAATAGGGAGTGACAGTTTCCTCTTTGAGAGTTATTCTTGTGGTCTAACAGCAGAAATTTCTACCCTTACTAGGGATATACAGAGTCGTCGCATTCCATTCCACCCTATATTCTCCACATGCAGACCTGTTTCTATTCCACTGCAGTTCAACATCCACAAAAAACTATATTATTTGACTCACTGTCCACTGAGGCTAAATTACATAACCCAGGTAATTAATTATGGGAGCCAGTGTGGTGTAGTGGTTAAAAGCGGTAGGCTCGTAATCTGGTGAACCGCGTTCGCGTCTCCGCTCTTCCACATGCAGCTGCTGGGTGACCTTGGGCTAGTCACACTTCTCTGAAGTCTCTCAGCCTCACTCACCTCACAGAGTGTTTGTTGTGGGGGAGGAAGGGAAAGGAAAATGTTAGCCGCTTTGAGACTCCTTAGGGTAGTGATAAAGCAGGATATCAAATCCAAACTCTTCTTCTTCTTCTTCTTCTTCTTCTTCTTCTTCTTCTTCTTCTTCTTCTTCTTCTTCTTCTTCTTCTTCTTCTTCTTCTTCTTCTCCTCTTTACATAATGTTGTTACACCCCCCCCCAATTCTTTGCAATGCAAAGGAAACAAGGCACATGGGTGGGGGTATAATCAGCTGTGTATTGTTTGACTAAAGGCAACAACAACTAGCTGCATTCACACTGAATTGATTTTTGTTCTGAACATGGGACAAATAAGCAAACAGTAGTAATTTCTACTCCTGTTTCTGGTATTGTTGGGATTCTCTGGCATTCCCGGGAATCACATAGAAAATGGAGGTATTGGCAGTTTTGTGAGAACCCTTAGGTGCTGACTTCGAACACAAAGAGGACCATGTATCTTGAGGCAGGGTGCCATACACAGTCCGCCGCCACAGAGAAAGTTCTCTCATGAGTTGCCACTATCCTTGCAAGAGGAGTGCAATGGCTACTCCTAAAGGAAGAACCATAGCTCAAGTGGTAGAACATCAACTTTGCATGCAGGAGATCCCAGATTCAACTCCTGATGACAGCTCCAGGTAGATCAAGGCAACACCTCTTCCTGAAATCCCGGAGAGTCACTCATGCTCAGGGTACACATTGCTGCTGAGCTATATGGACCAATGCTCTGATTCAGGGGAAGGCAGCTTTCTACAGCACTGTGACGGGAATATTTGCATAGGAGGAGATGGTCCTTCAAACAGCTTGGTCCCAAACTGTTTAGAGCAGGCATCCCCAAACTGTGGCCCTCCAGATGTTTTCACCTACAACTCCCATGATCCCTAGCTAACAGAACCAGAGGTCAGGGATAATGGGAATTGTAGTCCAAAACATCTGGAGGGCCAAAGTTTGAGGATGCCTGGTTTAGAGCTTTATAAATAACCACAAACACCTGAAATTGCACTAAAAATGAACTAGCCACTCAAGGCTCATGCAAAGAACCAGGGTGACCCATATACCTTTGTGATAGTGCTGGGAGACCTTCCACTTTTGAGGGGCCAGTAGGATTGCTAGGATCTCCACCTGAAACTGCAATTCTACAGCAGCTCAATGCACAGAAATTTAGCAGGTTATCAAGTTCATTTTCATGCTGTGAAAAGTGTCACCTGCTGATTTTGACACATTGTGGCTATTAAGGACACAGTTCTGCACACATCCAGGCACAAACTAATCTATTTGTTGTTCTGGAACAACTAGGAGCGTCTGTAGCACCTGCTAGACCAGCCTTTGCAAATCTGATGCCCTCCAGATGTTTTGGACTACAACTCCCATCAGTCCCAGTCAGCAGATGGGAGTGGTAATCCAAAATATTCTTTAATGGATGCATCATCCACTCACTTTACACAGGACTGGCTCATATGGGGTATGAACTACTAAAATGTTGGATATACACTGGATTCAATGGAAGAACTGGTAAGCTGAATGGATGTTTAGGTCAATGTCCCATAAGCACAGAGCCCCTATTTGCAGCGGCAACTGTAGCACCTGTTAAACTGCAACTTAAATCTACAGTATCTAAGTTTCAAGGAAGATCACTAAAAATCAGGGGGATTATTCAAACTGCTGTTAGATTCTTGTTTTAAATGACTTTTGGAACCATGGTGAAAGAAAACTAAAATAAGAACATAAGAAGAGCCTGCTGGATCAGGCCGATGCCCATCTAGTCCAAGTTCCTGTTTCCACAGCAGCTGACCAGATGGGAAGCCCACACACAGGATCTGAGCACAAGAGCCCTCTCGTCTCTTGCAGCTTTCAGCAACTGATATTCAGAAGCATTATTGCCTCCAACTGTGGAGGTGAAGCATAGCCATCATGACTAGTAGCTACTGACAGTGTAACCCGAGGAAGAGTCTAGTTCGGGGCAGAGCAGCTGCTTTGCATGAAGAGTTGATGTCTGGAGTCATAGGAGTGGAGAAGACGTTCTGTCTGAAACTCTGGAGAACCACTGCCGGTCAGTGTAGCCAACACTGAACTAGATGGACTGACCTGACACAAGGCAGCTTACCTTCCAAACCTTTAAAAACTTTCTTTTCTAGCACAACCTAAACTAACCAGAGCTTCTTATCCTTTGAAACAATTCCTTGGCAATTCTGGTTTTTTGGTTTTTTTTAAGGAGACCTCAGAATTTCTCACCCACTTAGCACCTGGTGAAACACCATTTTAACCTCTTGCTTCTGGCCTGGTATACCCCCATTAGGAAGCATTTTTGTTAATGTCATCCCAATTAAGTAATTGTCATTGTCACTCACAAACATTTGGCTCAATTGGCTTCTTGGGAGGTTCCTTAATAATGCAGCCATCCCAATTAAGCTCATCCTCATTAGACGAAGTATACAATATTACCATTTTATTGCCATCTGCAAAGTAGTCCCACTCTGAGCTATGGAATTATTAAGAGGCAACATAAACAGAATTCCCAGCCAATGTATTATTTGCTGACCCCAGTAGATGGTGACAATGGCCTGTTGACTTTCATTGCTCTCAGTACATCTTCAGAGGCACTCGTGATTACTCTTTGGAGCTTGAGGAATACAATGTAATTTAATTTTGTCTTCTTCAGATGGTGGTGTTTTACTCTGTTCACATCAACATATTAGGATTTCATAAAAGTGCTTTATAGAAAAGAGAAAAAGAAGCTGCAAAACAGCTGACTTTCACTCCTGGAGTTTTTTGGGTTAATAAGTAGGATCAACTGGGACCATTGCAGCATCACTTGATTGTCATCTCCCTGTATTTTTTAGTTCCGTTCACTGATACAGTAGACATGGGGAGGGGGAGAGACTACAGCTGCTGACCCCACATCAGATCTCAACCTATTAGCTGGGAGATCTGTAAGGGTCATCAGCAAGGCACAGAAACAAAATTATAGGAGTATAAGAACATCAAAGATCTGATGGACCAGCATTAGAGTCAAAGGACCAATGGCCTGATCCAACAGGCTATCTTATGGTATTATATTCTTGTAATCTTATTATCTTCTCACACTGGGCAAGCTGGTAACAATGGGGAGTCCACAAGCAGCACAAGAGCACTGTCCCCTTGTGAGGATTCCTTTACAAGTTGCTGGAAGACAACAACACAGAAGGAGGAGGAGGAGGAGGAGGAGGAGGAGGAGTTTGGATTTGATATCCTGCTTTATCACTACCCTAAGGAGTCTTAAAGCGGCTAACATTCTCCTTTCCCTTCCTCCCCCACAACAAACACTCTGTGAGTGAGTGGGGCTGAGAGACTTCAGAGAAGTGTGGCTGGCCCAAGGTCACCCAGCAGCTGCATGTGGAAGAGCGGAGATGCGAACCCGGTTCCCCAGATTACAAGTCTACCACTCTTAACCACTACTCTCGTCTCCCCTTGTCTCCACACCCTTCTTGTGGGCTTCTCAGGGGCTTCTGGTTCACCACAGAAGGAAGCAGGATTAGGTGGGACTCTGATTTGCTTCAGCAAAACTCTTCTGGTGTTCTTATGCTCCCTGTGGAGGCTATTTGGAGAGAGGCAAATGTAACCTAAGAATATAAGAAGAGCCTCCTGGATCAGGCCAGTGGCCCATCTGGTCCAACCCTTCTGTTCTCACAATGGCCAACCAGATGCCTGTAGAAACTAGCAAGCAGGATTCAAGCACAAGAGCAGTGCTGTCCCTTCTTGTAGTCTCCAGCAACTGGTATTCAGAAGCATTGCTGCCTCCAGCTATGATGACAGAGCCCAGCAGAGCCATCATGGCTAGTATCCATTGAGAGCGGTTAATCTTGCAGAGATGCAGTGGGCAAACCCTTCTGCAAGCGGATGACGAGAGTCTTTGATGATTTTGCCACTCTCTTCCAAGGGGCAGTGTGCACAAATGCCTTATGAGCTCTTTTGTTGATGTTGTTTCTAGTGTTAACATTTAATGTTGTGTGGGTGGTTGGGATATACAATACAATTCTGAAAGAGTGGATCTGGGCTCTTCTCATCCTGGCCCTTCTGAGCACATATGTTAGAACTAAGTCTTTTTTGGCTCAGCTGTAGCTTGAATCTAATGAAAATGACAGATAATGCAGGGAGCTGAGAGTCTGCCAAAAAGGGGGATATTTCCCATGAGATAGCACCTGGTGATGCAGAAATAGACACTATAGATTTGTGATTGGCTGGTTCTTACCAGTCTTTCTATCTAGTGGGTATTATCAACTACACAAGATCACATCTTGGATAATAACAGCAACAGTAGTATGTATAAAAAATTACTGCAGCAGAAAGAAAGAGGGGGGGGGAATAGATCAATTATGTCAATTATATGGTAGAACTCCCCCCCA
The DNA here is from genome assembly GCF_965207765.1 of Zootoca vivipara. NCBI lineage: Eukaryota > Metazoa > Chordata > Lepidosauria > Squamata > Lacertidae > Zootoca > Zootoca vivipara. Next base: position 26,359,183 of record NC_142589.1, read on the forward strand.
TCTGCAACACACACACACACACACACACACACACACACACACACACACAGCATCTATCTTTGATCTAATTATTCACAGCCTTATTTGGGTGCCCCCCTTCTCTCCTCTCCTCTCCTCTTTTCTCTCAAGCAAACAAAAAAGGAGCTTTCTTTTCAAATTCACTGCCAAATTAAATATATCTGTGATCACTGTGTGGCATGTATAGTTAACTTGATAAGGAAGTGATTGATAGAAGATCAGGATCCCTGCTCCCCGATATTTTCACGTTGATTTGTTTTTCCTGTCAAAGGCAAGTTATAAGAGGGGATCTGTGTTAGGGGGAGGGGGAGGAAGTATCACCAATCTTCCTGCCCTCCCATAGAATAAAATGAGGCATAAGATGTTAGCATGCTGCAGCGATTATTTTATTTCCCCATTTTGGGGAACGTTTCCATTATTTCTAAACAACTCCATTCTGCTGGTTATAATGGACTTCCTTCCTTCCTTCCTTCATCAAAATAAAAGCGTTACAAATAGCACACTAAAGTTGGGCAAAGCCCCCTCACCAAACTGTGAATTTGGAATGGACAACTATTAAAATGCAGGCCTGTTTATTTCATGGATTGCATTGCATTTATATCACAACTATTCCAACAAGGAGCTCAAGGCAATGTGCGTGGTTCTCCCTTTCAACCGTTTTATCCTCACAACAACTTTATGAGGTAGTTTAGGCTGAGGGAGATTGGCTGCATCAGTAGTTTTGGCAGAAGGTGAAGAGAAGCAGAACGGAAACAGGGCAAGCATCAGCAGGGTGGAACGGAAAGCGATGCCTTCTTGCATCCCTAGATTCGACCTTAAAGTAGTTAGGAGGCAGGCAGTTGCATCATTCCAACATTTCTTTGCAACAATCATGTGTAAGGATCTCTCTCCCCCCCCCCACTCCATATACAGTACATGAAGATGGGCTGTGAAAATATCTTAAGCAATGGTGTGACACGATCACACTTCCTGTGGTTAATTCTTCACCCAGGTCAGGTGCTTTCTCTGCTCAGTGACTCATTTGATTATCATCTACCTTGTGAGCGCATGTGCACACACACACACACCAGAAAGAAGGAAGGAAGGAAGGAAGAAGGAAGGAAGGAAAGAGGTGGGAGGGAGCCACGGAGCCTCAAGCAGTGTCTGGTAAGGATGACAAGCAGTCACAGTACTGAGCACTGTGCAGGAATAACTGAGTTAGAAAAAAGCTGCTGGCACTGTAATAAAGCGTTTAATGGACAGACAGCCTCTTTTACCTTCCTTGGGGTAACACTAAATCCCTTTTTATTGTAGTTTGCACAGATGTTAGTGAGTTATCCATTTCTCTAATCATACTAGAAGTTAACACATCTATCTTAAGTAAGAAGGCTCGCCCACTCTCTTTGAGAGAGTCCTTTTTCTAATAAACTTGTGTCAGTTCTAGGTCAGTTTTACCAATACAAATAAAATTCAAGCAAATAAAAAGTATATTGTTTTGTGATAAGAGGTATGTAATTATGTCCCTTAGGTCAGTTTAAATTTACACACCCGGCGTAACCTTTGCTACCATGTGGATTTTAAGTTTTCCCCTTTTTTTTGAAGGAAAAAAAAGATAGCTTAAGAAAACAACCACCTTAGATCATGCAATATCAGAAAGGCCCGCCATGCTCTGGGCTAGATTCAGTATACAGTTTGTACTCCCCCTCCCCTCTCTCTGCTACAGTTATTTGTGTGTATAAATAAAGACATCTTGCTCTCACACTGCCTCATCCTGTCAATAAATCGTCATGAATGGAATGGGCTTGTTTGGTTTATTTCCTCTGCAAAGAGACTTTAACTGGATCGATAAATGCAGAATATTCACATTTGCTTGTATTCTTTCAGAGAGAGAGAGAGAGAGAGAGAGAGAGAGAGAGAGAGAGAGAGATTGAGATTGTGTCCTGTTTCGGGAGGTTATTCCCTCCCCACCATCACCACAATACATACATACACTTTCAGGGATGCCTTAAATCCCGAAATGTAGCATATTCTCCTATTAAAGCTCATCAAAAGAGAATTTATTTATTTTTTTAAAAGTAAATGAACGGGTTCCTTTTCTCTTTCTTTCTTTCTTTCTTTCTCTCTTTCTTTCTTTTTTTTAAAGGGGGAAGGTTTTGTACACAGCAAATATGCTACATACTTCAACTTCCAGTGTGCCCGCAAAGGTCAGCTAAAGTTCAGGGGAAGGATAAATGATTGCTACTTTAAGGGGGTCCGCTGTAAGCCCTGTCCTTTTTTTTTTTTTTTTGCACGGAGTTGATGGGTTCACAGCGGTAGCTGAATTTTGATAGATTGGCAGACACTGAAAGGAAATGCTAAGTGCGCTACTGGGATTCTTGGTCTCTCTCTCTCTCTCTCTCCGTTTTCCAGGGGCAAAGGGAGAGAGGCAAGGGACATGTATTTCTTAAGGGCAGGACCATCGCCCGACCCCGCGGACAAAGCCCGCGCGGCCGTCTTTGCGTCCTCGTACCTTTCCCTTGGAACAAAAGGCCTAACCAGCAGGGTGGGCTACCCAGATAAACCTGTGAGGCTCAGGGGTGGAGGCCTGCCTTTTGTGCATGCAAATTTACTGCTCTCCGGGGCCTCCCTGTACAGCAAAGAGGCCTGCCTCTGTTGTGTTTTCCCGGTAAAACACTTTTAATAAATAAATCATAGATAAGGAAACCTTTCGCTGTTGCCTCTTCAAAACAAAGGAAAGGGGCCCTGTGGAAATTTCCTAATGCAGCTACATATCAAGCTATTTTTTTAAAAAAATAAAAATAAAACAAAATATGAAGTTTTAGAGCAATCCAAAGGAGATGCACTGGTGGCAAAAATAAAATAAATCGTGCAAAGTAAACAGCTGTCCCAGAAGGCCTTTCCTCCTTACAGGGGGAGTGGATTTGGCATAACTCTCCTGGGATGAGAAGAAAGGTGGTTTCTTCCAGAGGGCCATTTTTGCCCAATGTGGGAGGCAGAGATGAACTATTTAAGCATGCCCTGCCCCATGTTATCCTCTCTTCTCTCTTCAGCACCTACCCTTCCTCTCTTGGCAGTGCGAGCCTTGGGGCCAGTAGGATATTTTGGGGTCTGTGCCTTCCCCTTTTTGCCTACTCTACACTGTTGAGTGATGTCTGGTTGACTGGAGCGGTGTTTATTTATATGGCGAGTTGGCGTTAAGAAAGGATGGAACTGATACCTGAGACAGTGTTGAGTCACAGGCATTCCTTAGTCACCACTGCCAGACCTTTCCTCCATAACAGTCAGTTCCCAAAATCTTGTCAGAATAAAACCATCTTCAGTGGTTGGTGGAACGACAGCAAGGAGGGAGGTAGCCCAACTTCTCTAGAAAGGGACTTCCTAAATCTTTTTGGCAGCCACCGAGAAGGCCCGATTAGGAAACCTTGCTGTGTGGACACAGTGTGTGAGTGAGTTCAGACTTGCCCAGGGGATAGGAAGGTTTGATTACCTACAATCTATTAACTATTACCTACCACATGTCTGGACACCTTTGATTTGGTTACAGTGGTTTAATTTAAAAGTAGTTTATGACTACTTTTGCACTTTGGAATTTGCCACCATACCATTGCTAACGCAGCATGCTGAAATTTCTAGTACTTATTGGCAGTCACAGCCAACTGGAGCCAAAGCCCTTGGTTTCATTTCTCATTCTAAATATGATTTATCTCCCAAAAATGTTTAGGGAGGGATAGGAAATGCCTTTCGTTTTGATTTCCTGCTGACATGGGCAGAATTCAGGTTGCATTGTGGTTTCAAATGGCTGCACTTTTATTTATTTTTGGAGGGGTGGAATTAGCTACATTTCCATTTTGGGAGTTTCCTTTCTAAAGATGAATTGTAAAGGTTTATAAAAACAAAAACAAAAAACAAAAGACAAAGCTGTTTGTCCCACAACAGAAAAATATATATAGTGAACATTTGGAACAGATCTTTATGGATCTTAGGCATGCATAGAGAGATGTCTTTCCCATGGGATAATGGCTTCATGGATTTCTGGCTTTAAAAGGGAAATTGACCAATTTGTGGAAGACACTGTTATCAATGACTACCAGTCATTATGGCTGTCTATTGCCTCATGCTGGGTAAGATGTTTGGGGAGAATGGTATTGTGTGCACACCCTTTTGGCAAACTTCTCATCCACATCTGGTTGGACACTGGGAGAACAGAATGCTGTTCATGATTGGCGTTTTGTGTGATCCAGCAGGGCTCTTCTTAAACCTCCATGTTCTAGTGGACACTATTTAAATCATTGATTCTCATCTTTCTGCAGCATGCTTTGAAAGGGTGGGGGGGATTGTGTCAATTTCCAGGTGGCAAAACAACTCTTCTCTCCACTTACCTTGGAGGTGGGATGTAAGAAGGTTCCACGCTCTGTTCATCTCATGCAGAACTGTTTCCATTCCACTGCAGTCCGTCTTCCTACCAAAACGGTGCCATTGGTCCGCTGCATCAAAATTATGTAACTTATGTGATTTATGTACTTAAATATGTATACAGTGGTACCTCGGTTTATGAACACAATTGGTTCCGGACGTCTGTTCATAAACTGAAGCGTTCATAAACTGAAGCGAACTTTCCCATTGAAAGTAATGGAAAGTGGATTAATCCGTTCCAGACGGGTCCGCAGAGTACTTAAACTGAAGCGTTCATAAACTGAAACATGGGTGTAATTGGTTCCGGAAGTCTGTTCATAAACTGAAGCGTTCATAAACTGAAGCGAACTTTCCCATTAAAAGTAATGGAAAGTGAATTAATCCGTTCCAGATGGGTCCGCGGCGTTCATAAACCGAAAATTCATAAACCGAGGTATTCATAAACCGAGGTTCCACTGTATTAAGTAAATTATGCTGTCATTACATCATTCTACTCCGTTCATTTCAGTGCAGACAAAATGCAATGGAGAAGGTGCTGGTAACATGATCATTTATGCAGTATTTGTGGACTGCAACAATAATGGTGAATGCCAATTGCATTCACTGGAGAAATAAACAAAAATTAACAATTTCTACTCCCATTTCCATTTCCACTGGAAATCTTGGACATGAGGACATAAGAAAAGCCTGCTGGATCAGGCCAATGACCCATCTAGCCCCCAGCATCCTGTTCTCACAGTGGCCAACCAGATGCCCATTATGGGAAGCCTGCAAGTAGGATTTGAGCACAAGAACCACTCTCTCTTCCTGTGGTTTCCAGCAACTGGGATTCAGAAACATTACTGTCTCAAACTCTGGAAGCCAAGCCTGGCCATCATGGCTAGTAGCCATCAATAGTCCTCTTTTAAAGTCAGCCAAGCTGGTTGCTATTTCTGCCTCCTGTGGGCAGCAAGTTCCATAGTTTAGCTATGTGAAGTGTGAAGAAGGACTTCCTATTATCTGTCCTACTTTGGATGTCCATTAAACTGAGTAGACATGCATGATTGTTCTTGTGCAAAGTTACTTGGAAGTAATAGGCAGACTTCCCCCAAGCAAATGTGTATATCTTTAAAATAAGAATAATGATGGAGAAATTGGGGAATAGCTGTTCATGGAGCCCTTGAATATGTGGGTTCATGGGTAGCCCATTTCTTCACACACATGATAGGAACCCTTTCCTCCTCAAAACCACATTAACCACCTATGCCTTCCCTCCCCCTGCAAATCTGCAAGCAAGTGCATTTAATGAAGTTTTGGGAAAGAACTTTGAAAATAAAAGAGAGCTAATTTCACCCATTAATCTGATACATTTTGGTTCCTTTTAATTTAAAATTCAGAAATCTGATTGGAGATGAGCTGAACAAGCCTTTTTGTTTAGTTAATTCAAGCTACTGCATTTATAAGACCTGTCAAGTTTTTCCTTTCTCCAGTCTGAGCCGAGAGCATCTCAGAGCTGTATTGAGATTTCTTATCTGAAGGTTATATATTTTGATCCAGAGATTTGAAGCCAAATCAATACGGTTTATTGGGATCCTATTGGACACAAAGGAAGAACTTTGCTGTTTACAAGATATTTCTTGAAAGGAAGAAGGGTATTGCAATTTGCCACAGTATCTTACACACACACACACTCAATTTATAGCTGCAGTTATAAGTTTTCATTAGTTTTTTTATATTAAAAGCAGAATAGCTATACCATATACACATCCTTCCATTTTGTTCACAGGTGCCAAACTGCAAGCATCTTCTTTTGTTTTTTATACTGTATATCTAATAGAGACATGTAGAGTCCTCATGAGAAATGTCACTGGTCTTACTCAAACTACTTGTCTTTCCCTAGACATTCCTTGTATGTTAACACCACCCACAGTTTTCCCCACAATGGTGAGAACTGCTTTTCTATTTCAGTTTATTTCAATGGGTTCTGATCAGAGTAGATCCACTGAAAACTGTGAACCAAGTCAGTCATGTCCATGCACTCAACGGGTCTACTCTGAGTGAAACTAGCATAGGCATTCCTTCTAAATTTGCATGTCTGCAAATTATCATATGCAAATGCTCTGCAAATCTGCATCCCCTCTTGCCACCTTCTTTGAGGATACATTTCCTCTTTTGGGGCAATGTGTAAGTGGCCATTCTAGGGCTCATGAGGGATGGGAGTGAAGTTGACTGGGCTTGGTTTAGCTGGAAAATAAGCCGAGCTGTTTCCCATTTTTTTAAGGGAGGGGAGGAAATAGCTTGTCTTATATCTGAGTCAATCTGATGTGAGCTGGGGGAGTTCACCCATCACTAATTCCTGGCTGGTTGCCTTTTCTCTCTCACTCTTTTCCTCCTGCACATATCATCCTCACCCTGAATCAGCAAATTGACTGCCAAGAGATGGGGGTTGATAAGAGGCTAATAAGAGCAAAGTCTTTTGTGTTATGAGGAGGGAGGTCTTCGCCGTTTTGTATGATTTTGTTACATTAACACTTCTCACAAAGGCACTTGCCGTTGTTAAAGAAAGTTGATTTTGGAAGACTTGCTGTGGTGTTCCGACTGCGATGTGCATGCATCTCAGTGGCTAACAAGGTGCAACACCGCTGGCCATAAACATGGCACGACTCTCGCTAAATAGACTTTTGAAAACACACTCCAGATCAAGAACACTAACATCACTTTGCATTGTGAAAAAAATAATAATGCCAAAGTTCTATGGGCATTTGTGGTGATATCTCATTAACCGAAGCACTATGACACATGTCCTTTTTAATTATTATTTTTTCCATGGTCGCCATCTTCACATGACAGTGGAGGGACACCCACTTCTAATTTACTATGAACATGTCCTTCTGAAGAGTGGGCACAGCAGACAAGCATGTGCAAAGATTGTCAGCTATCTGGTTTTGAGAAGGGCTCAGTTCCTTTTCAAATAGTTTTCCTCTACTTGCATTTCTTTCTGCTTCACCACCACCTGAGGACTTATTGCTTGTACTTGGCCTCAATATCTCCTTCCTATGAGAGCCATTGTAGCCTAGAATAGTGTGGTAGTTGCTAGACTAGGAAGATCTGGGTTCAATCCCCACTCAGCCATGAAGCTCACTAGGTAACCTTGGCCCAGTCAACCCTGGCTACTAGCCATGATGACTACATTCTGCTTCCACAGTTGAAGGCAGCCATACTTCTGAATGCCCATTGATGGAATCCTCGGGAGAAGCATAGGGTTGGCTACTGTGAGAATGGGATGCTAGACTAGATGGGCCATTGGCCTAGTCCAGCAGTCTCTTACATTCATATGCATTATAAAACACACAGTGATAAAGCCAAACTAGTTAAAAGTTACAGGGAACCAGGCAGAGGGCCTTCTCGGTAGTGGCACCCACCCTGTGGAATGCCCTCCCACCAGAGGTCAAAGAGAACAACAATTACCAGAACTTTAGAAGGCATCTTAAGGCAGCCCTGTTTAGGGAAGCTTTTAATGTTTGATGGATTTCTGTATTTTAATGTTTTGTTGGAAGCCGCCCAGAGTGGCTGGGGGAACCCGGCCAGATGGGCGGGGTATAAATAATAAATTATTATTATTATTATTATTATTATTATTATTATTATTATTATTATTAAAAAATAAAAATAAATCAAAAGACATTTAGAACTAGCAGTTAAAATCCAATTCTGCCTTGACAGCAGCCCAGTGAACAGCATCATCTGCACCTTAGTTTCCATAGGCCCATCTGAATAGGAAGTTCTCAGCCTGCTGGTGAAAGGACGGCAAAGAAGGAGCCAGTCTGACCTCTCTTGAGAGGGAATTCGACAACATGGGAGCAGCCACAGAAAAGGCTCTCTTTAGTGTCACCACCAACCGTGCCTCTGGTGTTTATGTGACTGAGTGAAGATGCTCACCTGAGCACCAAGCTACTAAAATTTAGTGAGCAAAAATGAGATGCTGGACTCCACAGCATCACTATACCTGGGCATAAAATATAGAGTGAGCAGCTATTCTTAGGACCTTTAAGGAGAGGAACATAAGAAATGCCTGATGGATCAAGCCAATGGCCCATCTCGTCCAGCATCCTCTTCTCAAAGCGGCCAACCAGATGTCCATTATGGGAAACCTGCATGCGGGGTTTGAACCCAAGCACACTCTCTCCTCCTGTGGTTTCCAGCAACTGGTATTCAGAAACATTGGTGTGTCCAACTGGGGAAGTAGAGCAGAGCCATCATGGCTAGTAACCATCTATCACCCTACCCTCCATGAATCTGCCTAATTCTATTATAAAGGCATCAAGATCGCTGGCCATCACTGCCTCCTGTGGAAAAGGGTAAAGGATACCCTAACATTTTGCAAAAAATTAAACCATCTGTTCCTAATGCTTTGGAAACACTTCCTCCTGAAACTGCAACAAGTCAAGGTCTTTAGTACTGCCAGGAGGGAGGCTTTGGTAGCAAATTGACTTCTTGTATCTACAAAAAAACAGTTGTGGCAAGATGCTGTGGAAGGTAATTGTGCGCACTGCTCAAAATATTTCAAATAAACTCATTCTTACAAAGAAATAAGTTATGAAGTTAACTTTTTCCTCCCTTGCCTGTGTGTGAATAATTAAAGTATTGTCACTACTCTAAATTACCATCCATTGTTAACTTACATCATTAAATCTTGCCTCTTTGCTGAAGAATAATGAAAAATACACTTAATTAACAGTTATTGCAAGCTTTAGGCCATTGATAACACTGTTCGCAGAGTGAATTTCACAAGTGTGTTTTGTACTGCACTTGAAATTGCTTTCCTTTATGCCAGACCCCTGCTTAGCTATGTAGGCATAACAAATTTTTATATCAGGAGAATAAACTCCCCTCCAAAATTGCGTCAATATCGGTTAAGCTTAGCTTGCTGCAAGCTGACAAAAGCAATGTTATCTTAATTTCTTTTCTTTTCCTTTTGGGGAGAAAAAAAAACACAGAGAACAACATGGAGGGTGGAGCTATGTTCAGAGGCTTTGTTCCTATTGCATTAAATTTATGAGAAGCTTAAAGCAGTTTGGCTGGATCTCACCGGAACACACCCTTTCCGGGTTTCTGAAAATGCTACTTTCCAACATTTAGGGAGAAGGGGGCATGGGGTGGAGTGAGGGGAGAGGAGGAGGAAAGGACCTCCCCCCTTTTATTTTTGGCAACAGCTCCCCAAAGACCAAACCCGTGATTTTTGAGAAGATGGCTCCTGTTAATATCCTTGTTGTTTCGATTAAGGAGGTGATAGATTCCGCCTCCCCCTCCCTTCCCTTCCTAGGATATTGTAAAAGAGGTTTGCCAGCACCGTAAAGAATGTGCTGCATTCTTCAGATGAAATAAGGCCAATCAGTGGAATAATGAGGAAAGTAATATCTCCCCAGAGAGTCTGATTGGGTTTTCATCAAATCAGCCAACCTTTTCCAGTCATTTAAACCAGGATTCACTCCATGCCGGGTGTTATGCTGCCTCAGATCTTTCCCTTCTTCCTCGTCTGTAGAAAACTAAAACAAAAAGGAATACCCTTGTGATTATTATTGCTGATAAACTGAATAATTGGAAGGAAGTGGATGCATGTCTATGATGTGTGCTCTTATTTTCTAACGTTTGTGGCTTTTTAAAGGGGGGGGCACCCTTATTCAAAGAGAAACTTTATCTATCCATCTATGTAGTTTATTGTTGTTTTTTCGACCCTCAAAATCGTATCACCCATGGGGGGGGGGAAATACTTTCTCCCTGCCGCACTCTCTATGTCATTCAGTACTGAAACACTGCTGCTAGCAAGGTAATATCTATACCATAATAACCCCAAAATGGGGCAGGGGTATGCAAGATACCACTGGAAGATTCATCCCTCTCTGGTATTGCCTATCCTTTTATTTTTAGCATGCGGTCTAGGCTCCTGCGAATCCTGCTTATTTAGAACCAGGTCTACCAGCCCCCCATGACAAGGCACCCAATTCTCATTGTAATTAGAGACTGACACATTTATTTTTTATTTATGCCTTAATTTGGCTCTCCAGGATAAACCTTCTAAAATGAGCCGTTTAATTTACCGGAGGCCGGGAGAACAACACTTCTCCGGGATGTTTCATTATTTCACCTCTTTTCAATCAAAATGACTCGCGTGAGCTGCAAGTGCGGCACTGCGGGAACACACAGACACACACTCACACAAGCTGCAGAACAGTCAGGAGGGATGCAAAGGGCCGTAGCAGTAACTGTAACCCGGAACTGTGATTCGTTTCAACAGGAAATGTGGAGGTTGCTGGGTAAATTGCCATGCCATAAGGCATGGAAAGAGCTTTCCATTTCAACTTCTCAGCGGAGAAAGGTGAAGAATGCATTGAACAATAGTATTACCCTACTGGTATGGATCTTGATTTTTTTATTTAAAGAATGGTTTAATAAAAATAAAAAGAACACTTGTGATATTTTACAGAGAATAATAACAACAAAACTAACACACAAATGCAGGAAGTCCATATTGAGATGTCTGTGTAATACAGGTAAGTAGATTCATATCTGGATGTTTGAAATGTTATATTCCCCAGGAAGTCCAAATGTTTTTCTTTGGTGAAGGTGAGGAGTCCTGTAGTTCATTGGTTGAGACACAGAATGTGAAGTCACAGCAGATTGTATAAAAAATGTTCTGCAGGTTCTTCTCCTTTTAGGACTTGGATATTATGAGTTATTTTCTCAGCAGTTGCTATGTTCCATACATTTTAATGCCATGATTCAATGGATAAATCTTGCAGATCCCCCCTCCCCCCATTTTTGTGATATAGATAATCTGGCAGATATGAGAAACCATGTTAATCATTTTTTGAAGGAAATTGGATCAAATTATATTTAATACTAATGGGGGGGATGATGACCAGAAAAATAATTTCTAGATCCCCCCCCCAGATGTGTCTGTGTGCTTCCAATATAGATGGGGAAGTCAGTTGATTTCAGTGTCTCTTTTTCTGATTTTGGATTCAAACCTGCCACATTTCCACATCAGTTTATGTTTGTTGTTGTTTAGGTTTGTACAATAGTTTAGAGTTTATTATGGCTGATAAGCATCTTCTGCTCTCCCTCTGAACAGATTGTCTCTGAGCGAGCCATGAAGATACCAAGAACTTTATTCACAGATAACAAATACAAAGAGCAAAGGGACTCAACCCCCCTCCCCAATTGTATTATTATTTTTTAATAAAAGAAAGCAATTGCAAAAATTCACCAGAACTTTAGTGTTCATTTCTCCAAAAATGCACATTTTCCCACTGCTATTTCCCCTAATATATGCACATTTTTACAAGCACTTTTCCTTAATGGGGTTCATTTTTGTAGGTTTGGTTAATAAATACATATTCACACTGTAAAGTCTTACATGATTTGGAATCTTTCTTGCGACAAAGCTACAGATGCATTAAGATCTATGGAGGGCCCTCCTCTATGTGCCTTCTCCAAAAGAGGAGAGTTGGGATCAGAATTATATGCAAAGGCTGAATTCAGACAAGGGGCTTATTGCATTTGTTTTCTTGGCTATCATGCTAGCGATTCTGTCCTGATTTCTAATGTTCCTCTTGTGTTGTGGAACTGTGGCTTTTGGGTAGATATACCACCATGTCATGATCAATTTTGAATGGCGGGAAATATCTGCATGCCAGGAGACTGCACCAAATTTCACCACGTGAAATTACTAAGCCCCCACGATTTTCCAAGTTAACAGGGTTGCAAATGTGCTTTTTCTTCCTCTTCTTCTGAAAAAACACACACACTGAAATCAGCACTATGTTTTCCCCTAGAATCCACTAGAGTCCCAAATGTGGTTTTCACATTGTGAAAGATTGCATAAAACACCAAAATTAATAGGTAGGGGTATGCCAGGAAGACTGAATAAAGTGTCATCTGAATGGTCCCTTCTGCAGCGATGCTGAATGCCATGGCGTTGGGGCAGGCTCTGTGGCCCATAACCTGCTCCCCCTCCATATACACACACACACATAAGTTGCCTTCCATTGTAGTCTCTGGGCCAAGTTTTCCTCCAGAGCACTCCTGCTTTGTTTCACAGTCAACTGGATTGTGGATTTGAGGACAAAGTTGAAACAACATGGAATCAGTTGAGTTCTGATCTCCAGCTGTGTAAATTAGCATAGCGCTGTTGAAGCCAATGGAGTCACATCAGATGACACCAGCTGATGGTCTGGAGTCGGTGTGTGTCATTTATGCAAATGAAAGCAAATGAGTGGCTTGCAGCAGGGTTACAGTCTTACAGGACTAATCAGCCATTTCTTATGGATCTCTGACTTCCTTTCCTTTTTTTAAAAAAAAGGAGCCTCACAAAAGACAGCCACAATCTCTGTCAATGCTTCTGTTGGGGGAATTGCTAGCAATCAAAAGCACTGCCCATGAATTGTGAAGCTAACTACACTAGGGCAATGAAATGAAATGTGAAATCTCCTCTTGCTCTTCTTCTTCTTGTTGTTGTTGTTTTTGTTTCCTTTTCAGACAAAAAAACACTCATCTGCTGTAGTGCTGCCTTTAAACGTCTAGGAAATTGTAATTCTGAAGAGCATCGTTTATAGATTTTGAAAACGAACAAGAATGTACTTAATATGCATACTTCATTCAACGCTTCATTTGGGTGCTTTGGGCGCAAATGGCAGGACCTTTTTTAAAACCAGGGGCTGGGACACCAGAGGAGAAGGGAGGCTGGGAAGTAGTGGGGTGATGGGGCAGTCTTGGAAGCAGGTAAAACAAGTGGAACCCACAACAGAATATTGCAGCATTGAGTGTTCTTCTGTAGGATTCCATTCTAGACATGTCCTTTTCCAAGAGACTCCTAAAAGATAGTTCTGGCATTATGTAGTATACAAACCTAACAGCAGCAGTAGCAACAACAACTGATTAAGTCCCACCCCTTTCTCCCATCTTTCCCCCCAACAGCAGATATGCATTCAAATTAAGTAGGGGGCAAGGCAGGGGCAGGTGGTTGAAGGAGGGATCTTTCCAGCATCTGATGTTCTACCTTATGCAGTTGAGGCCTGCTTGGCATTACCTTTGTGGTCTTTCAGATGTCAGGTTAAGTCAGACTTCCCTCTGTTTTCAGGCATTTGATGGTATGTCGGTTAATACTTATCATAAGCATCTGTTTAGCTGGTCATTGTGAGGAAAACATTCCAGGTTTTTATGGGAGACTTTTAGTTTCGGATGGTTACTGACAAGAAGGATACTGACAAGCTGGAACGTGTCCAAAGGAGGGCAACCAAAATGGTCAAAGGCCTGGAAACGATGCTTTATGAGGAACGGCTTAGGGAGCTGGGTATGTTTAGCTTGGAGAAGAGAAGGTTAAGGGGTGATATGATAGCCATGATCAAATATATAAAAGGATGTCATATAGAGGAGGGAGAAAGGTTGTTTTCTGCTGCTCCAGAGAAGCGGACACGGAGCAATGGATTCAAGCTACAAGAAAGAAGATTCCACCTAAACATTAGGAAGAACTTCCTGATAGTAAGACCTGTTTGACAGTGGAATTTGCTGCCAAGGAGTGTGGTGGAGTCTCCTTCTTTGGAGGTCTTTAAGCGGAGGCTTGACAGCCATCTGTCAGGAATGCTTTGATGGTGTTTCCTGCTTGGCAGGGGGTTGGAGTGGATGGCCCTTGTAGTTTCTTCCAACTCTATGATTCTATGAAATGATTGTTAGTTATAGTTAGGTGTGGTTTTTCCCTGCATGTTGTAGACCAGCTTTAGGCTGTTTTGTAGATGTTGTCCATGGAATATTATTATTAGTAGTAATATATTAATAATCTATTGGGGTGGGGTATTGTTTAGGTTTTTTTTTAGTAGGAGTCAAGACTTAATTTTGGATCTGTTAATTTTGCTGTTGTTTATATCAGTTATTTGTGTCTTTATTTTTACGTCTTAGAATGACTAACATGGGGATTGTGTCATTTCATTGTATACAGTTTCCTGTTTTATTTATTGTTTATCACTATATTTGCAATTATCTAAATCTTTTCATGTTGTAAGCCTCCTTGAGCATGGTTTCAACGATGGAAAGACAGCAAACAAATAAGCAACAATGATTATCCTATCTTTGTGAGGAAATATTTGGCATGGTTCAAAAAATATTTGGCATGGTTGTGCTTTTAATTTCTTACAAATAAAAACACCCACCTGGCCTCCCTTTTAACTCAGAGATGCAGGAATTTGTACTGAAATGCTGTTGTTCCACTGGTGACTACAGTGTTGGGATTCAGTTGTGAAAAGATATGGAAAAGTCTCCCCCTTCGAGATAAAAGGACCCAGGACAATCCAGCACAAGCGCATCTAGAACATTTTCAACAAACTTTGGGACTACACCAGCATGGCATGATTACATCACTGAAATCAACAATGTGTCTGAGGATGTTTCCACCTTTCCCAGCCTGTAGGTATCCGTATTCCACACTGGAAAGGGGGGGCATAAGAGGGGAGGGTGAGCAAGAGAGAGAGAAAGAGAGAGAGAGAACATGTTTAGCATGCGAAAGTTTTCAAAATTAACTGAGTTCCATTCACCCCGTTCCTCCCACACTGCTCAGCAAATGATTCAGAGCCTTCAGCGTGATTTCATCTGTGCAGGCTCTAATCCACTTACTTAATGAAATACATAATTAACATATTATAATTGCAGTAAAGATGGTTTTGACAGAAATCATTTCCCGTATCTAATACCGTGGTAATTTAATCTGTTCCCCACTCCCTAACACGACCCTCCGTGATTAAGTTTCATAAGAATTTTTTTTGATTGATTGATTCATCTGACGTGCCTGGCCCTTGCAAAAGGAGTGGCTGTCAGTTTCCAGATAGTCACGTGACGTTGCGGCAGATGGCTGTGCAGAGGCTTTTGCTCTGTCTCTCTGTGTGGTCTCTCCCCACCCTGGTTCCTTTGCTTCTCTATTTCTCTCTGTGCACGGATAATCCAAATACCTCTAGCATAGATTCACTAATGCACATACATGCACGTGTATACAAATGCAAACGTGTGCACATACATTAAAGCAGGCAAAGAAAAATGGGCAGAGCTAGAACATCAGCTAATTTAATGGTAGCATAGATTCATAGAACTGTGGAGTTGGAATGTACCCAAGGGTCATCTAGTCCAACCCCCTACAATGCAGGACTTGCAGCTAAAGAATCCATGACAGATGGCCAAAAAGGAGAGTCCATCACCTTCTCAGTTAGTCCATTCCACTGTCAAATGGCTCTTGCTGTCATAAAGTTGTGTCTAATCTCCTTTCTTGTAACTTTAAGCCATTGCTTTGGGTCCTACCCTCTCAGGAGAAGACAATTTTGTTCCATCTTCCATGTGATATTTGAAGATGGCTATCATATCACCTCTCTGTTTCTTCTTCTCTAGGCTAAACATACCCAACTCCCTCAACTATTTCTCATAAGATGGTTTCCAGATCCTTGATCATCTTGGTTGCCCTCCTCTGCACACCTTCCAGCTTGTCAACGTGCTGCATAAACTGGCACCCAGAACTGGACACAGGACTCCACGTGGTGTCTAACACCAAGTCAGAATAGAGCAGTATTTGATGTCCTTTGATCTGGGCATAGGACCAAAGGCCTATCTAGTCCAGCAGTCTGGCCAATTAGATTGCCTTTAGGGAAGCCCACAAATGAGATAGGTGAACAGTTGCCTTCTCTCACTTGTGATCCTTTCTTCAAAGGCATCCTGCCTCTGATCTTGGAAGTAGCACATAGTCATCATGAGTAGTGGCCATGGATTGCCTTGTCCCCCACGGATGTAGATAATCTCCTTTTCAAGCCATCCAAGTTGGTAGCTATCACTACACTTTGTGATAGGCAATTTCATGGCTTCTCTCGGTGATGGGTGAACTTCTGAGCTCCCCATGAAATGTGGTAATGGCCACTGACATATGATGACTCGAAAAAGGGGATCAATGTAAGCATGATGTATGGGGTGCTGTTAACCATTTATGGTGTGGTGGCTAGAGTTTTTTTACCAGGTCCCAAGGAAACCCAGGTTTAAATCCCCACTCAGCCATGGAGCTCAGTGGGTGACCTCGGGCCCGTCACCCACTCTCATCCTTGCCTACCTCACAGAGTTGCTATGAGGATAACATGGGTGATCTTGTACAGTGCACCACCTTAGGTTCCTTGGAGGAAAGATGGCATATAAATGCAATTATAAATAAGTAAACCTTGTACAGAAACAGAGGCTATCTGAAGGACTGCATTCTCTCACAGGAACCTGCCCAGGTTCTGAGATCTTCAAGAGAGGCCCTTCTCATTGTTCTGCCACTCTCATAGGCACACTTGGTATGAATGGCAGACTAGAGCAAAAGAGGATGAAAACCAAGTGTCATCGGTGTTGAAAGGCATCTTTCCCCTTTCAGCAATTTTTCAGGGACAGCTGTGCAAGGGTGCAAAAGTATCAATCTATTGAGGAAGCATTAGCTTAATTAGGCATTGTTTGTCCTCATGTTCTATATTAGGTGGGATCACCTGCATGACTAGCATAGCAAGTATTGTCCTTACTATAATTCAGCTTTGTTTCCCTACAGTGAGCTCTGCATGTAGTCAAATCTGATTGGATGGAAAGCACTGGGACAGTATCATAGTCACTGTGGGATCTCCACATTCCCATCTTTGAAACCCAAATGTCCCTAAAAAACAAAATGGGTAAAACACAGCCCTGGTCTAGACCAAAGTACATCCAGCCCACCATTCTGTTTTAAGTTTATTATTATTATTATTATTATTATTATTATTATTATTATTTAAATTAAATAACTAATTAGATAAATTGAACTGTTCACCAAGGCAAGCAGGGAAATTTTGTTCGGTCTACATTCTGTGTGAACTAGCAATGGGAGAATCTGTCAGTTTTGGTTTCTCTCAGTTTCTCATTTTTTATTCCTAATCTTAAATTCAGATCTCCACATTTCCACATCAGTTTGAGAATTTGTTTGAGAATTTGTTTAAGTCCTCATGAAAATTCACCAGCATTTTACTGTGAATTTCTCCCAATATACACAACTGTGTATGCAATTTTGCACATTTTTGCCGAGCCAAGTCCTCATGAAAATTCACCAGCATTTTACTGTGAATTTCTCCCAATATACACAACTGTGTATGCAATTTTGCACATTTTTGCCGAGCCATTTCAGCTAATAGAATGCATTTTTTCTATATTGTTTCCACTAATACATGCATTCTTATGGACACTTCCCCCTTGTTATATGCATTTTTGTACAGATTACTTGACTGGAGGATTCCCCTACAAAATTCGGAAGAGTACAAATTTCTGCGGTGGTTCCCTGATTATGGAGTGCTTTCCCCAGAGAGGCTCGCTTGACACCATCATTATAGACACTGGGCAAAAACATTCCTCTTCTCCCAGGCCTTTGGCTAATTAAACAACCTATGGCATTTTAAACTGTGTATGGAGTGAGGTCATTGTTTTTGTTTGTTACTATGTTTTATGTTTTGTGATTTTATATTGTAAACTGCCCTGTGATCCTTGGATGAAGAGCGGTATAGACATTTAATTAATTAATAATAATAAAATACTCTCTTCATCCTTAGTTACATATGACTGAACTCCAGCTTTCTATCTGTTGTGAATGAATTTTCCAAGGCTTGAGTTGTAGCCAATTAAACTCTACTCAAAGCACAGCCATTGAAATGAATGGATCTATGCTAATGATTTTCATTCAATTCAATGGGCCTGCTTTGAGTGAGAGAAACATTGGATAAAACTCCCTGTTATCAATGCCCAGGGATATGTTCTTTCTGCCTCTCCCTCTGTACATATGTGCAGTAACTGTATGTGGGTATATATAATTCATTCGGCTATGATATCCCATAAAACCAGATAAAAGAAAAAGTAAATGATTACTCTTGGCAACCCAAATAGAAAGGTCTTATAGCAATTCTGCAGGGAGGAAATGTTGATGTTCAGGCTTTGAGTCTCCAGAGGAAGGGAGTTTTATGGTTGTGGGATAACCACCGAGAATGCCTATTTAAATGCCCCTTCTGTTTGAATTTGGCTTGCAGATGGGATAATCAACAGGGAATTCTCAGCTGATCTGATAGGGCTCAATGCGACAGATGGGTGGAGGCAGCTTCTAATGGCATTTTGGGTACAAGCCATCTAGGACTTTATAGATCAAATCCAGAATCTTTAAATTATGCTGTTGAGTTAATCCAAAAATCCGACTATATTCACCTTTTATATTCATCTAAGGCCACCAGGGGCGTCACTTTGAGAGGAAATGTGGGAAGAACTACTTATCCTATTTCAGATGTCCACAGGAGTATCTATATTTCTCATCAACACAATGGCAATGCAATTCGAACCACACCTAGCTTGGGGACTGAAGCTGCCTTGGTCACTCTGGTGGGTGACCTCTATCAGGAGAGGGAGAGTATAACCCTGTTGCTCTTAGCAGATTGTCTTTTGATACTGTTGACCATGATATCCTCCTGAACCATCTACGGGCCACTATCTCCTGCAGTGACTTATATCCAGGGACAGTTCCAGAAGGTAGCATTGGATGAATGCTTCTCAGCCTCTTGGCTCTTGAGTTGTGGGAAACCATAGGCTCTTGAGTTGTGGGAAACCATATTGCTTTGATGCGATTTAACATCTACAGGAAGCTGTTGAGCAGTGGCCATTGGAACTTATCAATACGCTGGTGATACTCAACTCTGTTTCTCTGTAATATCTGAATTGGGAATGACTGAGAAGGTCCTGGACCCATGTCTGGATTTAGGAGGGCTCTGGATGAAATCTAATAAACTGAGTCTGAGCTCTGGCAAGGTTGAAGGTCTGTGGGTAAGGGGTTCCAGGGTCTGGACAACTGGCCAATTGCCTGCTTCAGATGGGGGCATACTCCCCCTGAAAGAGCAGGTTCATCATCTTGGGGTGCTCCTGGGTCCAACTCTGTCACTGGCGGCACAGGTGTCTAGGAGGGCCTTTCATCAATTTTAGTTGGTAAAACAGTTACATCTGTTCCGGGATTAGGATAGTTTGGCCAGAGTCGTCTATGTGGGGCTACCCTTGGGGTTGGCCTGGAGGCTGCAGCTGATGCAGAGCCCAGTGGCAGGAATGGAATAGAAATTATTATTATTATTATTATTATTATTATTATTATTATTATTATTATTATTCCAGATCGAGGTAACATGGTTGTTTTTACAATCCAGCAGTATATAATTTTTGCAAAATAAAATAAAAACAGTCATTTTAATCCTGTTTTTTTTAAAAAAATAAAAAGACAAGGAGAAAAGAAAGGGGGGGGGAGGAAAATAGCATTTTCATTGTAACATGTAATTTGGCTCTGCATAAAGATTGCCTTGTGCAGAAGTTAATGGCACCAATCCCTTTGCTTAAAAAATGAGTTGCTAATATTACTGTAGCTGTTATGATTAGATATCTAATCGCAATGTATGCTCTTAAATATGCTGGATAGAAATGAGTATCTGTGCTATGTTTGAGAGATGGACAGTATGGTAAGAATTATACACATGCACACACACACACACACACACACACACAGAGAGAGAGAGAGAGAAGCACAGGTGTGTGCATGTATTTACATGTGTGTGCATTTCTGTGTTCCACTTCATCTCAGAAATACCCAGCAGTGGGCCTTTGAACCTTGCTGAGAATCTGTCCCTGCCGAAATATGAAACTCTCCCATCTCCCACAAACCAGCCTTGCAGACACATGGAAAAATAAGGCGGTAACATCACCATAACTCTCCCCACTGTGGCCTAAAGCCCCATCTGCAAAAAAATAATAATAACAAAAAGAAACCCAACCCTATTCTCTGTGAGACATCAGAAATGGCAACACACCCAGAATTTCCACATCTGCATGGGCAAGTCACATTGGAAATCTCTGCTGAGGAGTTTCTCTTGTCCTCGGATCAAGGCTGGGGGGGGGTGGGGGGGGAGAGAGAGAGGCAGCCCTTTCGGTTGAGTGGCAAGTGTACATGGACACCACCCCTTCAACTGCCAATATGTTATGAGGGCTTGGTAACAATCTGGAGTCTCCGGGGAGCTCTGCTGCAGTTCAAGTGAGTATCAGACAGAGAGAAAACAATTTCTGGTGCCAATAACGCGGCACAGATGAAAAATGTTTTAATATTTGAAGCTGCTTTATGGCAGAAGCAATGACAGTGATGGAGTCAATGTCAGCTTTTTTCCTTTAAATGTCATCTTTCGTCTATGAGGTTTCTCTCTCTCCCTCCCTCCCCCCACCCTCCTTCCCCTGCTCCGGAGGCAAAGTGAGGCTGGTGCCTGCCTGTTTGCAACCATTGATCATTGATTTTATTCTAAATGGAAAGCTTGCCAGAAGACTAGAAATTCTGGAATTTATTAGGATTTCTTTAAGAGGCACTTTAGCTCAACAGTTCTCATTACCGTCTTTACAGCGTTACTTATTTTTCTTTTTATGTCATGTGATTTGTAAAGGGTTGGGACTCGGGGAACAATATGCGATTAAACCCGTGGCGTGCGCCGCAGTCTGCCGACGTGGGGAAGAAGATCCTTCAGAAGGGCGTCAAGTGTTTCCGAGCCTCAAAAGTTTCTATCTCCAAAGCCATTGTCTGAGATCTGTAGAGCTTGCACACTATTATTTAACCTGCCATTCCAAATTGCTGCTTTTATTAAATAAGGCAACTCATGGCAATTATATACACACAAAAAGCTCAGACATCTTTGTATTTTGACACTGGAGATGTGGCCCCCTGGTCCAGGGATTACTTAGGGTGGAGAAGAGAAGAAGTGCCTGCTGGACCAGGTAAAGGGGGCCCATCTACTCCAGCATCCTGCTCTCACCGTGGACAACTAGATGTCCCCATTGGAAACCAGCAAGCAGGATCTGAGCTCAAGAGCCCTCTCCTGTGGTCTCCAGCAACTGGCATCTAGAAGCATTGCTGCCTCCAACAATGATGGCAGAGCATAACCATCATGGCTAATTGCCATGTCAGCCTCATTCCCCTCAATGAATTTGTCCAATCCTCTTTTAAAGCCATCCAAATTGGCGGCCATCACTGCCTCCTGTGGAAGGGAGTTCCAGAGTTGAACTATGTGCTGGCTGAATCCAGCTCAGGGCTGCTAACAATTATGGTAACTCCTTAGCGAAACCCCGCCCCCCCGCCCCACGTAACATACAATATTGCTTACCCTGTATGTCCTGATATCATTTCATTGCATACCTTCCCTGCCTCCTACTCCTCTTTATTGGCCAAGGGGCAGGGAAATGCAGTAAAGATGCAGGGCAAGTGATGCTACATAATCTTTACTTCTTTGTAGACCATCTTTCAGCAAGTGCTGTTTCCAAAGGACTTGCTGGCATAAAATAGCCTGCACAGTGGTACCTCGATTTAAGTACAAAATTGGTTCTGGAATTCTGTACTTAACCTGAAGCGTACTTAACCTGAAGCGAACTTTCCCATTGAAAGTAATGGAAAGTGGATTAATCCATTCCAGACGGTCCGTGGACTACTTAAACTGAAGTGCACTTAACCTGAAGCGAACTTACCCATTGAAAGTAATGGAAAGTGGATTAATCCGTTCCAGACGGGTCCGTGGAGTGCTCACCCTGAAGCGTACTTAACCCGAAGTATGAGTGTATTTGGTTCTGAAAGTCTGTACTTAACCTGAAGCGTACCTAACCTGAAGCGAACTTTCCCATTGAAAGTAATGGAAAGTGGATTAATCCATTCCAGATGGGTCCACGGAATACTTAAACTGAAAGTACTCAAACCGAAGCGTACTTAAACCGAGGTATGACTGTGTAAAGAACCTATGTAGCATACAGTGAGCAAAAATCCCCAACAAACTGACCAGCAGAACCCCCCCAACCACACTAAGTCCAGTTGTTAGGAGCCTCAGGACCCAGTTCATTAAAAAGTGCAGCAGGACAAAAAAAAAAGTTTTCCATCTGCCTTCCAAGGAAAGGCAAGAGATAAGGTTCAGTATGTTCCCTAATGGAACTACCACTGAATAGGCTCTGCTCATAAGAAAACTTAAATGTGTGGGGGACAGGACATGATGTGGCAGCACTAGGCTGAACATGATGCATTGCATGCTCCCTCGTCTGTAGCGTGTGCCATGCCAGGATATTCCCATTCATGGATGAAGTGAATCTGCCTAAATGTCCTTACACAGATTGGGTCACCCTGCAAAATGGGATTCCCATGTGCTCAGAAGCTATTTTGTGTGCCTCAAAGTACACACAGCCCTTTGGCTAGAGCTGTTCATCTTTGTACTGTATGCATTAATATTTCCTCACCACCACCACCCCTGTAAGAAGCATTTGTCTTGTTCAATGAATACGGATAAAATATATTTGGGGCCGTGATAGCTTTTTGCTTTCCCCCCCATACAGTGGCAGTATTCTGAACATGCCAGCTCAGAGCGGTGAAGGCTTTATTAACATTGAACGCACTTGTGTGCTTATGTATAGGTGATTATTCTTCATTGGGTTAGAAAGCATCCATTTACGACCCGTACAGTAGCCTAAATGTTTTTGGGTTCTTGATGTGTTTCCATTGGCACAGGACTTGTTCAAACAGGTATGTAAGCTCTTGGCCGAGATGCCTGACATTCAAGCTTTATTACAGAGCAAGGCTCCCAGGGGATGTGAATTATAGTTAGTATCAACCTTGGCGTGCTAAAAGCATCATTCAGCCGAGCTGATCGTGGAATTTACTCTAGAGTTTTGGGCCGGAGATCCATCTGCTGAACTGCTCCTTCTTTATCTGTGTAGTTGCAAGAAAACAAAGTGGTGTGTGTGTGTGTGTGTGTGTGTGTGTGTGTGTGTGTCACACCAAAGAGGAAAGCAGTCATTGCAAAGAAGGATAAAACAAGGAAATAAAAGATCTTGGAGACTTCTTAGCTAGAAGTGAGTTTTATAGCCACCATTTAGATCAAATTAATTCTGTCCTGCTCTTTCATAAACTATCAAGGGCAGGGCGTGAAAGATAGGGGAGGAAGAAGGCTTCTTCTGCCTGGGGGGTGAATTTAAATCTGAAGCTCGAAAACTGAAGTGTGTGTGTGTGTGTGGCAGGAAGAAAGGAGTGTATGTCTTTCCCCATCTATACTATAGCAACTGTTTGCAGAAAGGTTTCCTAATGTGGTTTGGGATTGTGGCAGAAGCTCCACTGGGAATTGTAACCTCTCTCTATGTCTGTTGCTGATAAGAGATTTTATTAACACCCTGGTTATCCAGATATTACAATTATCCTTATGCACAGATTCTGTTCTTCCAAACTTCAGATATTCAAAAACTATCACCTGCAAAACAGGGCCTCTGCAGGATTCCTGCCCCATTCATGATGTTTGTGGATTGTACATATCTCGGCACCCTGTTGCAGAGCAGAGGTAGATTTAAGGGAGCACGACTGGTTCAGTTGCCCTTTGCACAGAGCCGGGGGGGGGGGGGGGCGGGCTGCAGCTATGATTTATTCTGGAGCATGAGAGTTGGAGGGGTGCTGAATTTGGGCATTGCACAGGGCGCCACTGAAATGTGAGACACCAAGATCAACCACTGCGCAAAGGCAAATGGCAAGAAGAACCATTGAACTCCTTGGTGGAAATGGTGTTACGTAAATGCAATAAGTAAATAGATAAAATACATGTTTGCAGTCACCACAAGACAATAGTCGTGACTGTACAGTTCATACACTGCATTCACCTCTGTGTACTGATGCAAAGGAGAGGCCTGGCTGTGCATTCCTCTGAGTCATGAGTCCTTTTGCAGACCATACATGAACAAAGCCGGGATGTGTCTGGTACAATGGCAAAGCCTCATAAACTGCAGGGGAAATTCAGAAAATGTTACAAATGAGGCTGAGCCACGTCGGCAGCTTCTTGGCTGATGGATGCTGAAAGTATAATGTAGCACATTTTTGTTGTTGTTGTTATTTTAGAAAATTCATTTTGATAAAAGAAAGCAGTGGTCTGGAATAGATTTCTGCCATAACTCTTCCTGTAAATGGGCTTTGAAATAAGGTTTACAAGGCCATGCCTTTGAACAGGGACGGGTCTGTAGTTTCGTCATCCTAATGCTGTTGATAACATGCAAATATCAAAAGATTCAGTAAAGTTACTGTGCTTAAGGATCAGGCCAATGGCCCGCCAAGCCCAGCATCCCATTCTTACTGTGGCCAACCAGATGATCCATGAAGTTTATTTTGTTTTGCTTCCCCCATCAACAATACTAGTAGGGTGGCACCATAAACTATAGGTAAACAACAGGGTGCTCTTCATATGGTGTTGGGCTGATTCCCCCTCCTTGCTTCTATTCAAACTGCCATGGAACTGTTAATAGTTCTACCTAGACAGTGACTCAATTCGTACATAATACTAAGTCATGGTTTAGCATGAATGAGAAAATCTGTAGGTTCCTGGAAGGAGTACATGAGGAACTAACCTTGGTTACAGCAAGTGGTTTGTCTGGAGTGAGACAAACCATAAGCCTGGGTTCAACATAGCTGCCAAGTCTCCCGTATTCCCTGGGAAACCCCCATTTTTCCAGCTGTTCCCAGCCGAAAAAACAGATTTTTTTGTTTTTCCCCGGTTTATTCTGGCACGACGGCCATTTTGGAACTGGGCGGAGCATGCTCAGAAGCGACTTTTGATGCTGCTCTGCCCAGTTCCAAAATGGCTGCAGCGTGACTTCTGGTGCAGTGGCCATTTTGGAACTGGGCAGAGCAGCATCAAAAGTCACTTCTTAGCATGCTCCGCCCAGTTCCAAAATGGCGGCAGCGCTACTTCCGGTCTGCTACTTCCAGTCCGATCCCTTATTTTTCAGGCAGATTGGTGTGGAAATGTGGAGAACTGAATTTAAGATTGGGAAAATGAGAAACAGAGAGAAAACAAAATTGAAAGATCCGTCCATTGCTTGTTATGGAATCATGGTTTGGTTTAGCATTATGTGTGTTTAAACCGACTCTCATATATATAATATACGAAGAAATATAAAAGCTCAGTCTTAACATCCCCTTGTTACAGAAAGCTGCTTTTAAGGTAAAGGTGTCTCACGGTCAAATGTGTTGACATTCACTCATACACTAATCCATTTCTCCTTCCAGATTCTTTAAAGCACAGCATGCCTCTCTACTAATCTTAACTATTCTCTTGAGAGATAGGCTAGAGCAAGTAATGGAAGATACATAAAAGCCCAGGCATAGAACACAACTGTCGTGGTCAAAACATAAATGTTTGCTTTCCAAATTGTACACAGAGCCGCCTCCTGTCCTGAAGGCATGCAGCCTCTTTAACCTACTTAACTTTCGTTCATCAACCACACAATGTTCCTTTTCAGAGTGGGGAAAAAATCAAGTATCTCTAAGTGTCACTTTAGGTGCGATGTGCGTGATGAATGAAGAGGACCTTGCTTCAGGTCCTCAACAGTATCACTCCTCAACCAAGCAGTTTTGATTTTTAGGATCACGGGCACCGAGTTGGCTATTCCTGTATTAAGCGGCATGCAATTTATTATTATTATTTAAATAAATAAATAAAAAAGCTTTCAAAGTAAAACTTTCTGAAGGGCACATTTCGATGATTCTCCATTTCTCCCTCCCTCCTCCCCAGACCAGCACGGGTGGTTAGGCTGTGTCAAGTATTTACAAGCCATCTGAGGAGTCCATAATTCAGTTCTTCCTTTTCTCATACATTCTCCAGATTGTTAACAAATTCCCTCCTTTGATAACAGCATGTTTTTCCCCCCCTCCCTCGCAGGCGAGGTGACATGACATAACCCCTGGCCTATTAGGAGAACACGATTCCTTTCAGACGGATTAGTTCAGGTACGCAAATCTCGATTCAAATATTTAACAGATTGCCCATAAATCAAAAAAGGTTCACGGGGAGCAGGGGTAATTCGGAGCAAACATAAACACTCTGCAAAGGCTGATCCCCTCTGTGTCTGCCTAACCTGCCGGAGACAAGGGATCAGAAAAGGGAGTAGAAAACAAACCGTCCATTGATGTGTGAACTTGAGCTCTAAAATATGAAGCGAGTGGTTGTATGCTTCATAAAACACCCTCCCTATTTACATTCCCTCTTTATGAGTGGTCGGCAGCTCTCAGATTATGGCCTGAATTTACGTTTAATTAAGTTCAAATTGGTTGCATCAGAACGATACCACCAAAGCATTTTTAATTAATAGCGCAACTGTTGCAGCAGTCAATCACACTATCTAGTACCTGGAGCTTCTAGTTGTTTTGTCACTCCTGAATGAATCCATCCTTTTCTCTCTCTGTCTCTGAGAAGCTGCAGGCATGATCTTTTTGTATCCTCCCAACCAATGAAGACTGGGGTCAACTAAACTTTCATTTTCACCAACAAATCAATCCTCTGGGAACTGAGTAGTTTAGAATTAGGTAGGTGAGTCCCAAAGGCACGATTGTTTCACCCAAGTAGTGACCCAAAACCATAGAAGGAGAACTTCCCGAGTTCTCTGGGAAGAGGGATCAATGTCCCGCTCTGGGAGCTGTAGCTCTGTGAGAGGAATGGGAGTCTCCTAGGAATGCTCAGCACCCATAGCAAACTACAGTTCACAGGAGTCTTTAAGGGAAGCCATGACTGTTTAAAGTGGCATGATACTGCTTTAAATTCATTGTGCAAACAGGCATCTGTATCTGCGCTGAATATGAAAGGTTATCTCTTTTTTTCTACATATGGAATTGTTTTTATATATGGAATTGCATTTTACATATTACATTATTTTTATTGTCTGTGAATTTACAGTGCAATTGCTTTGAGATACATTACGGGAAGCCTTTCATAAGTGAAATCAAATAAATGAAGTTTGATTTTGATTATGGAAATAAATAAATAATACCATCAAACTAATTGAGGCTCTAGGTTGATTAGTTTTTTTATAAAACGCTTTCAGGAAAAGTTGACATCCACAACTTAAGATGTTCATGACACCTAAAATTGTGTTTGGAAATATTAGGAGGTTTGTAATCGATTCCGGGCTGAGATTCTCACATGCCTAGTCTGAAAATGGCAATAATCAGGATCTGCAAGAGAGGAGGGAGGGAGGGAAGGAGAGAGAAAGAAAGAGAGAGAGAGAGAGAGAGAGAGAGAGAGAGAGAGAGAGAGAGAGAGAGAGAGAGAGAGAGAGTGTCCTGGTGAGGTTCATGAGCTCAAGTTCCTCTTCTTGATGTTTATCCCAAGCTTGCAATTTCGCCTCTGTTATTTTTTTCAAGAGCCAGCAAGCCTTCATTATGTTGTCTGTGCTGGGTCCTTTTGAAATAAGCCAGGCATGCAGGTGCAACTAGCAAGGCCCGTAATGTGGGAGAAATGAACTTCAGAGCATGGAGAGATTAAGAGCATAATACAGAATGAAGAAACCTCCCTTGACTTTGATGGATGGAATTTGAAGCAAATTGATGCCCCTGTCTTTTTGGCCAATATATTTTGTTTAAATGGAAAGCGGGTTGAATCACCCTGCTGGAGAAAGCAATTATTCTCCCCTTATGCCTTGTTTCTGGTACCTTCTTTGAAACGTGGAAGGGAGCAACGTAAAGGTAGGATGTGAACATTAGGGGTCACTGCTCGGCTTAATTCTGTCCGTGGAGCCAACCAGGCCCCAAGACTCCACACAACCTCCAGGCTGTCATAGGAAGAGACCTTCTGAATCAGACCAAAGGCCTATGTCAGACAAGGGGGGCCTGTGGTCCTCCAGATGTCGATGGACTCCAATTCCCACCATGCTGGCTGGGGCCAATGGGAGTTGGAGTTGAAGAACATCTGGAGGGCCACAGTTTCCTTACTCATGACTTACACTATCCTGGCATTGGCCATCACTGGCTGGCTGGAATCATGAAAGTGGGGACACCACTTATGGGACTGAGGACACACGGCAAGATTTCATTGCAGTGCTTATTTACAGTAGGGAAAGGAGAGGAGATTTCACATTGTATGCTACTTGAAGGAACTGATCATGGGTCAAAAGCAGAATATAAATGCAGTTAGAACAATTGGGGTTTTTTGTTTTTAAAATCACATCTATGCATTTAAATTATTAGATGTGAATGTTATGCAAACCAGTGCCTTTATTTTAGCAGATACAGTTCCTCTTTGGGGCCATCCTTGGATATGGGAGAACTTTGTTTCAGTTTGCATTTGAAGGCTAACCTACATAATCCACACTTTCTGAAACAAGACAATGATGGAAACACAGAATCACCCTTCAGAATTCACATTTTTGGGTTTTTTTGCAATGCAGTTTTCTGCATCTGTGCTGTGTAGAAAAGGGCAAACTGCATGAGTGGAAAACAACATAAAATGCATTATATAGTCATACCTCAGTTTAAATACACTTCGGTTTGAGTACTTTCAGTTTAAGTACTCCGCGGACCCTTCTGGAACAGATTAATCCACTTTCCATTACTTTCAATGGGAAAGCTCACTTCAGGTTAAGTATGCTTCAGGTTAAGTACGGACTTCCAGAACCAATTACACTCATACTTCGGGTTAAGTACACTTCAGGTTGAGTACTCCGCGGACCCGACTGGAATGGATTAATCCACTTTCCATTATTTTCAATGGGAAAGTTCAGGTTAAGTACGCTTCAGGTTAAGTACAGACTTCCGGAACCAATTGTCTACTTAAACCGAGGTACCACTGTATTACAGACAACTGCTTTTTAAAAAGAAAGTGTCTATTTGGCAAATTTGCATACCGGCATGTGTATAGTAGGAGAAATTCACACCAAAATGCACAAGGATCTTCATTAGGACCTTTAAAAAAGAAAAAGAAGCCCCAGAATGAGGCCATTGACCTGGTCCAGAAGCCTCTTCTTACATTCACAAACAGATGTGGAAAACTGAATGTACCATTGGAAAAATGAGAAACTGAAGAGAAAGCAAAATCGACAGATTCACTCATCCCTAGTCGAAGCTAACAACCAAAGTCCGGGCAAGCTTGCTCTTTGCAGGCCTCTGAAATAATCGCAAGGCTAAATCCAACTCCCCCCCCTCCCTCCCATTGCCTTTCTGCTGTCTTCCTCCCTTTTTGACTTTCCCAGAATGCTTCAGTGGTAACTGACAGCTGGATGCGGCACAAACCCTGCTGGACAAGTGTCAGGTTTGGTGAAGGGATATTAAAGAGAACTTGATCGTGTGTCAGCTCCCTTCAAAATACACTCACATCGAAGAAGTGATATATCTGTCAAAGCCAGGACTTCAGGATTTGGCAGAACAGGCCGTTTTCATAAACAAAACTGTCCAATTACATTAAGGGCCATGAACCTCAGGTGTGTTTGCCAGGGACAGCATACACATACACATCACAGAGTCTGTCTCCCTAAAGCCATACGTTTTGATGCTGTCTGCATCTCAATGTGCCTCCTTTGTGCTTCTCAGATTAGGAATTAATTCAGAATTATCAGAAACAAAAATTGGAGCGTTGAACTTCAACATTAACTTTTTTAAAAAACACGGATGCCAAAGGTTGTAAATAACTCATGGAGAGGGGTAGAGGCAGTAGAGCATTTATGAAGATTGATTAGATGGTTTAATAAAAGAAAAAGAAAGAACCCCCTCCCCTCAAAAAGCCCTCCTAATCCCAACAACCTTCATACGCTCACGTGGCATTTATTTCTTGTTTAGTTTAGTTGCTTAAATGCTTTTAAAGAGAGCTGGTTTGAGTTTTGATTAAATAGCATCATTGGTTTGGAAACAAATTATGTCTGACAGAATAGCAACCAAAGCTTTTGCTGAAAATACGTTATTGTCAAGTTGATGTCTTCCTCTGCGCCTTCAGAAATGCAAACATTTGGCGAGAGTGAGATTTCAAGTTAAAACGGCTTGTTCCAGACACGCGGCAGAACGTGGGTGGGTAACTGTTACGCTGAAGTTCAAGGAAGCCATCACACTTCCCTCGTGAGGATAGAAACTGTCTTGTGATAGCATCTATGCCAAAATGCTCATTTCAGTGATGTGCATCATATAATATCCAAAGTTCTTCTCTCTTTTAATGGCAAAACTTTATGCAGCAGCCTTCTGTCGAGCCTAGACCACTGGCCCACCTTGTCAAATGTTGGTCTACTGACTCAAAGCAGATCTCTAGAATAGTGGTTCCCAAACTTTTTTTAAAAGGCTATTCCCACCTTGGTTCCATGAACTCATTAAATACATTTAGTTCCCTAAGCAATTATGAGAAATACTTTCAGGTAGATTTTTGAACTGGCAAGATCCTGTGAGCTTACAGAATATTGATGGCAGCTGGGCAGGGGGAGAGAGAGAGAGCCAATCAGCATGGTCAATGTTCAGTGATGACGGAAGATGTAGTCCAACAACATCTGAAATACCACAGGTTCCCCATCCCTGGTCTAAAGCATGGGTAGTAAATGTGTTGCCCTCTAGATATTGTTGGACCACAATTCCCATCAATACCAACCATTAGCTAGCTGGAGCAGATGGGATTAGAAGTCCGACTACATCTGACAGGTACAATGTACACCATGGTCTAACGAAACAGGAAGGCAGACTGTGGGTATATCAATTAAGCCAATGGATGAGATAATGTTGTGTGAGAGCTTTTTTATTTAAATTTCCTCCTTTGCTTCTTCCCCTTTGCCTTTCTAAACCCTCAGCTTTGAAATCCCAGTCCAATTAGCAAACAGATTAATTTTACTTGAAAATAGTCCTTCCTGTTTGCTTCTTGGTGCCCCTGATATTCTTCCATTTGCTAAATTTTGCTCTTGGCATTTGCAAGTTCATGCAGACTCCATAAGGTCTAACTTTTACTTCCTGTTTAAACCCTGGGTAGGCTAAGGCAATCACTACCTGCAGTAGCAGCTCATCCCCAAAGTAGGTGAATTTCAGAAGAAGTAAACAGAGGCAAGGGAACTGTTCTTTAAAGCCACTTTTGAGAAATACCTGTTGAAAATCTATCAATTTCCTTATTTTATTTGTACTTAAGTGGCTGGATGTGCATTACAGATTCATAAATATGATGGACCTGAGGCTTTATTCAGTGGAATAAAATCTCCATCATTTCACCAAGTTATGCTTCTAGCTAGTACAATTATCCCAGTATGACTTGGAACAAAATATTGATAAAAACAGTGGATCTAATTCTCAGGTAGTTTGTCATTACATATGAACCAGAAACTTCAGTTTGTTTAAACCAGGGGGGGGGGAACCTGTGGCCCTCCATAGTTTCTTGGACCCCATCATCCCCAATCATTTGTTATGTTGGCTAGGGTTGATGGAAGTTGGAGTTCAACAACATCTGAATGCCCACAGGCAGAAGCTGTGGTTTAAACTATGGTATATCATGAAATAAGTCCAGATCAGAAAATATAGCTTCTTTCAATAATCCATACTTTGAAGTTCAACTGCAGTGTGGTCTAGTTCAAATGAAACAATAAACTGTGGTTAATTTAAACAAGGAAGCAGATGTTTACAATCTCCTACTTGTGACAAAACTTGGGGAGAAGAGGGGGAAGGGAGGGTTTGAGCAGACTTGTTACTGTAGCACCAAACTGTGGTTTAGCTGCGATGGTTTCAGAATACATTCAAACTCAAACAGTGACATCATGGACAGTTCATGGACAGCTGGTCAAACTAGCTAAGGTGGAATCTCCATAACCCACAGGTAACATGGAATAACTATAACTTTCATCATTTTTGATGAACTTTCA
This sequence comes from Zootoca vivipara, assembly GCF_965207765.1. NCBI lineage: Eukaryota > Metazoa > Chordata > Lepidosauria > Squamata > Lacertidae > Zootoca > Zootoca vivipara. The sequence continues at coordinate 26,391,295 of NC_142589.1, forward strand.
AGAGGCAGCTGATCAGTCACTGGAGACTGAACGCCCAGCTAGGTAGACTTGGGTCTGAACCAGGCATGGCCAAACTTGGCCCTCCAGCTGTTTTAAGACTACAATTCCCATCATCCCTGACCACTGGTCCTGTTAGCTAGGGATAATGGGAATTCACTTTTTAAAAAAAACACCCAAAAACATAACTGTACTGGGCAAAGGAATTTGCAAGGGAGAAGATGCAGAAAGAACTCAATCCAAGGATGCCAAGAATGGAATGTATTGAAAACCGATATGCTCATTCTGTCACAGTTATCTGCTAAAAGAGCATCAAATTGTCACTTGAAACATTAATGGCAGTTAAATTTAGACCAATAGAAGGATATGTATATACATGTGTCCTAACCTGTCAGTGAAAAATCATGGAATATCATGCACATCAGCTAAAAAGGGAAAGCATGACTTTATTTCCAATTAACAATCAGGTTATCATATTTTTGAGATCTAATAAAGAGCGGAACTCCAATTATCATCATATAAAAACTTATCTCATAAACTAATAATCAGTATCAAGGCTATAGCAGCTACACCAGTAAGGTTTAGTGCTTCCTGGTCGCAGGCTTTGGATACCAATCTCAGGACAAGATTTTTCAATCTCAGGGCCTCCACCGAGTTTCCATTTGCCACCTCTGAATGTTGGATCCAGCAGTTTTGGCAGCAGCATTATTTTAATATACATATTTTATGAAGCAGCTTACATATAGAAGAAAACAACAGGTTTGTTTAACAAAAATACAATACAGATTGGAAGTGATTGAGTGGCAGTGATAGCAATTCCACGTTCAATAGTACTGCTAATTAATATAATGACATTTAATAAAACAATAAATATCTGGTTACAATGTACATAAACACGTAAGTAAAATATGAAACCACAAAGGCGAATCATGTACAAAACACTAAGATACAGTATCAAAATGCAGCAAAATTACAGTGTGTATCCATACAATTTTTTTTTCAAGCCTTTGTATATTGTACACTATCATAGTTGTCAAGTTCTCCCTTTTTTTAATGGAAATTCCCTTATGCTGAATAGGCTTCCTCGCGAGAAAAGGGAAAACTTGACAGCTATGCACTATGCAAAAACTACACAACCCCACATATTCTGAAAGAGAAAATATTGCTAAAATTGTTTGGGTTTTTGTTTTGCCAAGTTTACAAATTTCTCAATGGATTAAAAATATATATTCCTGGTCCCCCCCCCTACTTATGCCCTCCCTCATTTCTTATTTTCTTAGCTACCTATAGCAGTTGTCATGTGTTGCCTCAGCAGCCCATGATCCTTCTGACCTAGTCAGGTGACTCTAGATGTCCAATCAGGTCCTGCTATGGACTATAAAAGGCTTGCCGACCCTGTTTCTTTTCCTTAGTGCAGGCCGTTCATTGTAGGAGGAAGTTGCCTTGTCTGTTCTCTCAGCTTTTATAACTTTCTAACTGGTCAACCTGCGTTAGTCTCACCTGCTCCCAGACAGTGCCCTAATAGAAAGAAAGCTTAAAACTGAGAACATTTTGAAACTCCAGCTGCTTACAAGTTAATCGTGTTGCAGAAGGAAGGAAAGAGACGAGAGGAGAGGAGAGGAGAGATTGCAAGGGAGTTCTTACCCACAATGTAGGAATGCATTAGTATATGGTGGTGACAAAATTTGGCACAGATTTTCTTTCCTTGAGTGAGATTTGAAGGGTCATGGTTAATAATGAATACTTTGAAAGGAACCTACTTACTTACTTGCAACACCGGCATAGTTTTCTGGAACAGAATCCTGCCCTAAGTGAAATTCAGGGTGAATTTGGACATTCTTAACTTGGCATACAATTTGGAGGACACAAAGGGTTCATAATGTTAGATTATGAATGTTAGATAATGTGGTGACAGGGTGCTGCATAAAACTCCCCTCCTGTAACCCACTCTGAGACCATAGGGTGAAGGGCAGGTAATAAATTAAATAATTGATAAATATTGATAATAATGTATTTTAATTGACATAAGAACCTAAGCTGGATCAGACTGGTGACCCATCTGGACCAGAATCCTGCTCTCAATGTGGCTGAACCAGCAAGCAGGATTTGAGCACAAGAGCCCTCTCCCCTCTTGTGGTTTCCAGCAACTTGGATTCAGAAGCATGGCTGCGTCCAAATGTGGAGGCCAGGCAAAGCCACCGTGGCTAGTAGCTATTAATATCCCCCTCCTCTTTTAAAGCCACCCAAGTTGGTGAACAAGAAAACAAGAATCAGTTAACTGAGTGCATGCCCTCTTTGAGATGGAGTAACAACTGTAGCAGGTGAAAGACCTCTAGTGGAGATTTGGGGTTTGAGAAAAGTCTAGTGACTGTCACATACCCAGTTTAAGAACAAGAGATACAGTCGGCGGCAGGCACCAGGCCGGATTATATCCCTCAAGGCTACAAGAGACTGATCCTCCAAGCCTGGAGTCTTGTTCACTGCTGGTTAAATCATTTTTTAACAGCCTGTTCCATCACAGCTACTGATACTGTGACCCTGAGGAATTCCAAGCTGCCATTTTCAATAAGTCCTCCCCCCCCCTCGCTTGTCATTCCCACCACCATGTCATCCCAACCCTCCTTTGCTCTGCCTACTTAAAATTTTAACAGTATGCCTAGGCTCAAACTGGGGTTAATGTACACTGCAACTCCAGCCCACCCACCCCTTCTCAGACCATCCTTTATTTATTTTTTTGGAGAGGGGCATTGAGCAGGAAGAAAACGAGTGTTCTATTTTATTTTAATTCCGCAAGGCTTGTTTTGCTCCTGCGGCGGTGGCAGCCTCGCAAATCACTGGTGCAGTGCGCTCACTAACTTGTCTGTATTATGTTCATTTTCTGGGTGGCAATAAATATTAGAATAAAATAAACTTAAGGGCTGCTGGCTGGGCTCTGTTAGCTATCTTTATGGTTTCCACGGCAGCTGAATGACAGCTCAGCGCCGGAAAGCCAGCGGCCCCCTTTCCACCAAGTAAATTTAGCCTTGGGAAGGATGAACATCATCTAACTCTCCAGCACTGATGGTTGATGCCAGTCCATAAATCAGTCAGATTTTAATTATCGGACACATGACGGGGAACAGTGACAGCCCGCCGTCCACTGGAGAGCATTCCTTCAAAGCCGCTTTAGCAAAACAGAACGGCACTTGAAAACGGGGTGGGGGGGCAGATAGGGAGGGGGCGAGGCGAGCAAAGAGGCCCGTGCAGCAGATGAATTGCAGGACATTAATAGCACGGTGGAATTCCCTACCTAATAATTTTAACTGCTTCTTGGCTGGGGCTTTGCAGGAAAAAGCGAAAAGGGCCTGATGTAGGCAGTAATTGTTCCAGGAGAAAGGCAGGTGGCGGATAGGATAGGGTTTTAGGAAAGGAGGCGAGGGAGGGAGCACCTTCTATACAGACCTGCTTGTGGCTTTTAATAGAGTTCCAGACAGTCCCTCTTCTTCCTTTTTGCTTAAGCAGCTGTGCGGTACTAAAGCCAGCAGTGACAGATTTACAATGCAAGCCCAGGCTGCTAATTGGTTAGATGGGGTTGCCTCACTGACAGCAGACCCTCCAGGAGAGGCAGCGACATACCTTGAAGGAGTCAGCTGCTGCTGCTGCTGTTGTTAGTGTTGCTGCTGGTGGTTTTTGATATATCTAAAACAACAGCAGCAACACAGACCCTCTAAGTGGTCCCTATTTTCCAGGGACAGCCCCAGATTTGATCCCGGGATATCTCAATTTTCCTTAGAACGTCCCTGTTTTCACTGGAGGAATATTGGAGGGTATGGTTATGTGACCTCCGAGCCAAGAAGATAAGTTAATGCTTAAATCTGTCCTAATATATTCATTAATTTATTTATTTAAATATTTGTAAGCTGCTATTCAGTCCACCCAGGATGCCCATTCTATCCAGTGTTGTCTTCAATGTCTTCCTCAAAGTAGAACAGAACAAGTTGGCTTGACATGAGTCAACAGTGTGATGCAGCAGCTAAAAAAGCCAATGCAATTCTGGGCTGCATCAATAGGAGTATAGCATCTAGATCAAGGGAAGTAATAGTACCACTGTATTCTGCTCTGGTCAGACCTCACCTGGAATACTGTGTCCAGTTCTGGGCACCACAGTTCAAGAAGGATACTGACAAGCTGGAACGTGTCCAGAGGAGGGCAACCAAAATGGTCAAAGGCCTGGAAACAATGCCTTATGAGGAACGGCTTATGGAGCTGGGTATCTTTAGCCTGGAGAAGAGAAGGTTAAGGGGTGGTATGATAGCCATGTTCAAATATAAAAAAGGATGTAATATATAAGAGGATGAAAGGTTGTTTTCTGCTGTTCCAGAGACGTGGACACGGAGCAATGGATTCAAGCTACAAGAAAGAAGATTCCACCTAAACATTAGGAAGAACTTCCTGACAGTAAGAGCTGTTTGACAGTGGAATTTGCTGCCAAGGAGTGTGGTGGAGTCTCCTTCTTTGGAGTTCTTTAAGAGGAGGCTTGACAGCCATCTGTCTGGAATGCTTTGATGGTGTTTCCTTCTTGGCAGGGGGTTGGACTGGATGGCCCTTGTGGTCTCTTCCAACTCTATGGTTCTAAGTTTTGATGCTGCTTCATCTCTCCCTCTGCTGCAGTCAGATAGTATGATCCATCAGATGGAAGTCACCAAAGAAAGAAGCCAGTCTAGGACCTGGGAAACCAGAATTCAAATCCCCATTCTGCCAGGAAACTTAATGGGTGACCTTGGGCCAGTCACTCAACTGCTCAGCCTAACGTCATTGTGGGGATTAAATGAGAGAATAGGTAGGATATAAAAGCAACAAACAAAATAACAGAATTGTAAGTTTAGGGTTCCTTCTTAACAGCTGTGAGTCATGAAAGCAGAACCTCCATGTTCAGGAACAGTGTACCTCAGAGTGCCCACTTCTAGAGTCAAACAGCTGGGAACGCCATCATCAATATGGACTCCCAGGGGCTTTAATTTAGGAAGCAAATTGCTGGACTGGATAGATGACCCATGGTGTGAGCTTGCAAAGGGCTGCTGGTATCCCTTCTTTCACACCTTTTTTTGTGTGAAGACTGCATCCTTGATCCTTACACTTGCTGCCTGCCCCTGGAGCTGTCTCGTTGAGCAGCGTCTGTTGCAGGAGAGCTGTTTGCTTTAAGCACTGCGTTAGATGCCAGCCAAGGCTTCCAGCATCCGACTTTTATGCTAAAGAGCTAATGAACTGAATTCCTCGTAAACATTGGTAAAACATGCAAATCAGCACGGCAGATTCTCCCAGCGCAAAGGAGGTGGAGAGGAAGAGCTAATTTGACATAACTGGCTCTCAGTAACCTTTTTTGGATCAGTGGAATGAGAAGCTGGTTAATCTGCTATGATTAATACTTACCTAACGATGCTCTCTCTCTCTCTCTCTCTCTCTCTCTCTCTCTCTCTCTCTCTCTCTCTCTCTCTCTCTCTCTCTCTCTCTCCCTTTTGACATTCTGCATTGTTGGTTTGTGGGGGTGGGTCCCCGTTGCTTCCCAGTCCCCACACCACCTATTTTGGCCTCCCCCTTTTTTTGTCACCAGGAGTTAACAGTTTATAATACGTTTAACTGCCAGTCCGTCACCTTGACAGGGTCATACCTTTCCTTTATGGACTTTTAAAATTAATAACAGACAGTTCTGTTTTGACGTGCCCTTGCTTCCGCAGCAGAATGCGGCTGTTTAATTGTTGAGCCGGCCTCTTGTGGCCAACTGCTCCCAATGTTTAGCAAGGGTGGAAAATATGGATGTTAGGAGAAAAACTGGCAGATGGCTGACAAGGCATTTTTACTCATAACACACCAGTAAAACTTTAACTCGGAAGATTTAATGCTAGCGCTTCCAGTCAGCAAGCTGCAGCCATATGCATATATTTTTTTCCAAACTTCTAAACCGATGGTTTTGCAAAGTGTGCATAAGCAGCCTTTATTGATTATGATGTTAAAAATTGAAAGCGTCAGTATCATTTAGCGAGAGACACTTTTAAAAGGGGGAAAAAACGAGCATTCATTTTCATTATGAACTCCTGATAGGCCAGACAGTTAAAGTCCCCAACAGATTCTTCCTCCACTTTTGGAAAATAAAGCAAGGAGTATGCTGAACTTCCTGCTCCAAAATGAAATTTGGGTGAACTGGTCTGCCTTAAGACCTTGGATTGTTATGCATCCTTATGCAAAATGACCTGATCTGTCCCACTTATGACAAATTTGGGAATCGGAACTGAGCCATCCATTGGCTCTTGCAATGTTGCAAAGCAGTTCTCAGTCATTTAAAGGTAGCGAAAGGCATAGCTCTGTTCGCACTGTGGGGGGAAATGCACATTTAAACATTCATTTAAACACATGTTTTGAGAGGATTCTCTTGACAACAGTTTGCTCATTAATGTGAAAAGAAAACAGAATTATGAGTTTATTCTTTTTTAAAAAAAAACCACATGCAAAAATAATGCATACTGGTAATAAACAGATTCTTCTGAACTTAGATATAGTCAGCTTAAAAGTAGTTGTTTGACTACTAAGCTGTGTTACTATTATTTTAGTTAAAATAAACAAGTCGACAGTGGAATTTGCTGCCAAGGCGTGTGGTGGAGTCTCCTTCTTTGGAGGTCTTTAAGCAGAGGCTTGACAGCCATCTGTCAGGAATGCTTTGATGATGTTTCCTGCTTGGCAGGGGGTTGGACTGGATGGCCCTTGTGGTCTCTTCCAACTCTATGATTCTATGATAAGCCCCCTTTTATTATCTTTTCCCTATATTTCAATCATAAGATCACAAAGGTCTCTTATAAATCAACATTAAATTTAAATTCTATTCACAGCCCCAAACAATGAACAATTAGGATGAAAGTGCTAAAGCAGAGGTGGGGGAACTCAAGGTAGGGAGCCAAGTGTGGCCCTCCAGGATTCTCTGTGTGGCCCTCAGGACTCTTCCCAGGCCACACCCCTTCCCAGGGGTGCACTTCTCAATACTCCCCCCTCTGTGTCCTCTTTGAGCGCTTTTGCCTGGCTGAAATGGGTTCTTGTACTGGAGTCACACTTCTTGCTGCCTGGATGAAGGACAGAGTGTATAGAAACCTCTGGTTTTTCCTGCACAAAGCTAAGGGTGCCATTTGTTGCTCCACCCACATTTCTCTTTGGCCCCGCCCACCACCACCATATCCCTCCAGAAGGTTGCCTACAAGGAAATGCAGCTCTTGGCCTGACTGGTTGATTCCAGAGCATGGCTAACACATCATGGTGTGAGGGGATGGTCCATGCCACCTTGAAAGGCGAGGCCGCACCCAAATAAACCACCTGCCTCAGTATTGACTACACTGACTGGCAGCAGCCCCACTTTTTAGATGGATCTAGCCAAGGATGGATCTAGCCATCCTTCCAATTTCCCACAATGCCCCCAACTTGACATCCCTCTGTGGCATTGTGGGAAATTAAAAGGGCTGTGGGACTTAGCTGCCCCATGCTTCTTGGAGTGATGTCACCAGCCCAACCGAAAGAGCCCCCCAGGAACTTCTGACAGAGGAGCCCCCCCCCTCAGCAGATGTCATTTTGCCCAGGGCCCTCTCAAACCTGGAGTTATAACCATATCTCTGCTCCCAGGTACTGTTTAAAAGAACTGAAAACAGAGGAGACGGAACCAGGTCATCCCCAATGGGCTGTTTGCTATTAATAATTGGGTTTTCCATTCACCACACCTGAAAGGCATGTTTCTTAGTTGCTGTGTTTTGCTTTTGTTCTTTAAAAAAATAGGGTTGTTTTAAAGTAGAGCATAAAATTGGGGTTTTTTGTTTTTGTTTTTTTAAGAGATTTATTTTTCCTATGGTAACCCAGAGGCATTAGTTTGCATTATAGGCTAATTTTCATGAATATTTTAATGTACGAAAGGGAAATGTTTAGTTTGTAAGAGTAGAAAATAAGAAAATAGCTCTTTTCAAAGGACGGTGAGGGGGTGTTTTCTGGTGTTGGTTATGTAGAGCAGATAAAAACTAATTTTCTTTTTGCTGAAATTTTCGGGCCCTAAAGAATCCCTTCATATATCTATTCAAACCTCACCTTTTCTATCAGTCTTCCATCCTACGTCCTATTTACAGTGAAGCCAGATATCAAGTTTAAGCACTTTCAAGTGCAAAAAGGCCGCTCTTTTTACAAATGCAGGTCTGTTCTGCAAGACCCTCAAATCAATAAAGGGTCTTGAAACCAAGTCTTAGGAGGAGGAGTTGAGAGAGCTGAGTCTGTTTAGCCTGTTGCATCAGGCCAATGGTTCATCTTAGTTCAGCATCCTGCTCTCACAGTGGCCGAAGAGTTTCCTGCGGGCAACACGCAAGAAGGATTTGAACACAAGGCCATTCTCCCCTCCTGTGGCTTCCAGCCATTGGTATTCAGAAGCATTGCTGCCTTGAAATGTGCAGTCCCACTGTAAAGTCCCGGTGTGTGAAATTCCTGCACATGCAAGGGTTTTCCCCCTATTAATTTAATGGAAGGAATTGAAGCTCCAGGACATTCCAAGCATGAGCTGAGATTTAGACTTGCATCTCCCCCATTTAAAGTCAATATTCCACCTGACAGCAAAAAAGAAAAAGAAAAAAGCAGCAATATCGTTTTGACTCTCCAAAGCGGTAATGACTCCAGAAGGTGGTGGATGGGGGAGTTGAGAAAGAGAGAGAGAGAGAGAGAATGCCCCTTCCACATTTATAGGTTAAATGGAAACTCCAGTAACGCAATAGTGGTCCATTTCTAATCAAAAGTCAGTGTTAACTAATGCTTATTGGGTGTTGAAATACGGCAGAAAGCTGCTGTAAATGCCTGTGCAAAGGACCTGAATATCAAACAAATTCATTATGATCACTGCTATTACAGTGAATACCAAATGAGTTCGTAATGATGGAACAATGAAAGTGTTGCCGATAGATTATATTTCTGTAACCAACCCTCCCTCTATAAGACTCCCCTCCTGTAGCATTAATTCTAATAGAAAAGCGGCATCTGTACATTAGCATCCCCGGGTAAATTATGTCTTGGAATGGCTTGAAAATATCCAGTTTTGCCATCTAGTCCATCTTTTTTCTTGGGGGGGGGGGAATATAATAACCACAGTGTGTCCTTAAAGTTCGATGACTAGTGTAAAGGGGTAACTCTTTATTTTAAGTGTCCAATCGTTAGGAATTCATTTAGTATTCATTGCAATAACACTAATACAATAGAACTGAATGAATAAGAAATTCATTTGGTATTCATACAGATGTGATAAGTTCTTCTAAGAGAGTTCCACTCTAATTCAGCATTAGTTTTAGCCTTACTTAATGGGCACTTAAAATAAAGTGTTACTGGTGCAGATGACTCAATTTCTACCCTTAGATATTTAGATTTTATGAAAGGAGCTTCAGAAAGGCGACAGTTTAATCAGAATATAAAGCAAGGGCCCTCAGACTTAAGTCAGTCGGAGGCTGCCTTGAAGAAGTGATCAGAGGGGAAATTGAAAACTTTTTCTCCCGATGTTGTTTGCAAAGAAACTTCTTGTTACAGAGATTATAATAATTGCTTAGGAATCTAGACCCACCATAACCAGTGAGTGATGGGGAGCGGTATAAGTGAAAAGGAGAGAAATTCATGTCCCTCTCACACTCACAGAAGTTTCATTATGGAGAGGTTATACAGTGTGGTATACTGGTTAGAGTCTTGGACAAGGACCTGGGAGACTTGGGTTCAAATGTCCACTTGGCCATGGGTCTCACTGGGTGACCCAGTTGGTTGGTGATATGATGGTAAAATTGGGAGGGGGGCGTGTTAAAGTGATAAACAAACAAACAAACTATATAACAAGAAGAGTAGGTGGTTAAAATAATCTAAGTCTAAAATAAACTGAGTATCACTTGTCAGTCATTGATGGGGAGGCAACATCCCTGACATTACTCTGCAGCTCTGCACTCCTGAGTTATTGTTATTTCATTTAGTTGTTTCAAACTCTGGGATGAAACTATTCAATGCAGAGAATAGTGTGTAGGCTCTGGTTCCTGGGGGCCAAGGCACTTTGGAGCCCCTCAGTGTTGTCATTTTTAGAGGACTGACTCCACTCCCACTGTTGAGGCTGAATGTGGAGTCAAGAATGGAGCGACATCAGGGCATTGTGTCAGGTCCCCTCGATGTTGGTGCCTCTGTGCTCTGGAATCCACTGAACAAAGGGCAGTAGGGGAATACTTTAAACCAGACATGTCCAAGGTCCGTTTTGGAGGCTTAATCCGGCCCACTGGTCAGTTTAATCCAGGGCCCCTATGACAGTTAATTTCCTGGGGTAAAATAATAATAATAATAATAATAATAATAATAATAATAATAATAATAATAACTCAACAACTTCAATCCTACAAAAGGTCAACAACTTTGGTCGGCCCCCACAGCCCTTCACTTCATCAAATCTGGCCCTCTTTGAACAAAGTTTGGACACCACTGCTAAATGAATGAACAAAAAGCCATGATTTGCCTTTGCTCTTTTGCTGGTAGATGGTGGTTAAAGTCTGCCAAGCCTCTTTGAGGACAGCCAGCATAATATAGTAAGGCATGTTGTGAGACAGGGAAGTCATCTTCACCCTTTCCAAACTTGCGGCTCACCTTTAGCTCAAGGGTGATGGGGAACCTCAGGCCTTGGGGTGATGTTTTGCCCCCCAAGCCTCTCTGTTAGTGCCATGGTATTCCCTCTGAAGCCACCTCCTCTCTCCAGCCCCCAGCCCTCATTGGCCCTGCTTTGTGCTCTTCTTCATTTGTCCTTGGCCTGGACATGTCCTTGAAATCTTCCAATGCTTCTTGCTTGCCTAGATGGAGGAGGAATTTAGGAGTGTGTAGATAGAAGTGAGCCTGCTGTTTAAAGGTAAAATTCACAGTATGGCTCCCAGAAGGTTGCTCAACAGGGAATGCGGCCCTCAGGCTGATAATGGCTCCCTGCCCCCGGGTTATGGGGTGGCTGGGCCCATTTCTTAATTGCTTACAATCTATGTTTATGGTGGTAGCACTGCTGGCGCAACCTGCCTTAAGTGATCCTGAGACTAGGGATGGGGGATGGGGAAGAATTGTGATTCCATTCACATTTAAAGCCACATCTCTCAAATTTGCATTATGAGAAGCAGAAGGCACCTGTCCTTCCAAATCCACACTTATCTGAATTTTGTATGCAGTTCATCAAGCAAACAACATTCTAAAAAATGCACCTATTATAAGAAAGTGTGCATAAAAATGTGGGTATCTGTGAAAATAATTTGCAAAAATGCATTGTAGTACCAATAAAATTGCTTGCAAAAATGTGTGCATTAGTCAAAACTTAATACGAAACAAATATGTTAGGAGATATGTGTGCTAAAATGCCAATGAATTGGCAATGCCAGTGTGGTGTAGTGGTTAAGAGCGGTAGACTCATAATCTGGGGAACCGGGTTCGCATCTCCACTCCTCCACATGCAGCTGCTGGGTGACCTTGGGCTAGTCACACTTCCCTGAAGTCTCTCAGTCCCACTTACCTCACAGAGTGTTTGTTGTGTGGGAGGAAGGGAAAGGAGATTGAGACTCCTTCGGGTAGTGATAAAGCGGGTATCAAATCCAAACTCCTCTTCTTCTTCTAATGAGAATTTTTAAAATAATGAAAATTGCTGCAGAAATTTGAACTGAATTTACGATTGAAAAGAAGAAGAAGAAGAAATTGAGAGAATTGAAATGGACTGATCCTTCCATCTCTGAGACCCAGTTGCAGACCCAAATGCAGCAAGTTGAGATCATGATGATGGAATTTGCCATCTAATATATAATGTGGTGCCTTGGTTTTCAAACATACAGTGGTACCTTGCGTTACAAACACTTCAGGTTACAAATACTTCAGGTTACAAACTCCGCTAACCCAGAAATAGTACCTCGGGTTAAGAATTTTACCTCAGGATGAGAACAGAAATCATGCTCCGGCAGTGTGGTGGCAGCAGGAGGCCCCATTAGCTAAAGTGGTGCTTCAGGTTAAGAACAGACCTCCGGAATGAATTAAGTTCTTAACCAGAGGTACCACTGTAATCTGTTCCGGAAGACCGTTCGAGTTCTGAAACGTTTGAATACTGAAAACTCAATAGCTGACAGCTAGGCCTCAGGATCTTGCACTCAGCAGATGCTGTGTGGCATGTTCGACTTCCAAGGTGTGTTTGAAAACCGAAGCATTTACTTCGGGGTTTACGGAATTCAAAAACTGAAATGTTCATCAATGGAGACATTAAAAAATGAGGTTCCACTGTATACCCATTTCTTTATTTCTTTATTAAAAAAATAACCTTCAAGTTAAACCATGAAATAATACCTCCCAATCTAGTAACAGAAGCAACAATAAGCATATTAATAATATTCCCTCAAAAGCCCAGGAGAAAGGGCTAAATTTAAGGAAGTTAATGTCTGTGCGAGGCAGGCCTGCTGGGGGAGAGCATTCCATAGGTAGGGGGACACAACTGGAAAGGTTGTCTCAGTTGTTGCCATCCTCCCAACCTCTCTCTGAGGGGGCACATGGAGAAGGGCCTCAAATGATGAGTGGAGTCTCTGGGAATGTTGCACGTTGAGAGATGATTCCACTGGGTATTTGAGTAATGTGCCATATATAAGGCTGTGATGGTTAAAATCAGCAATTTCCCCATACGCCATACTTGCTTATATGTTATTTTCATTCATATTTTCATTTTTGTACGCATAATAACGCCCACACTTAATTTGTACACATAAAATCTGTACACACAATTTGTACACATAATAATGGCTGGAGAACTGCGCTGCAAAATTCAGAGAATTGTGGTTTGAAATCACAGTTTGTTTCACAGTGTGCAAGATAAGCAGATTCTCAACACAGTGCGAACCAAACCCAATTTCTCCCCTGACAAAGAGAATAATCAGCACCAGAACTGAGCAGATTTGAAATTAAGACACTGGGCCTTTGGAGAGATTTTAGCGTCCTGAAGCGCCAAAGTTACATTGTATCCCTATTCAGCCTTTCCAACCTGATGCAAATAATTGAGAGGAAGTGCCCTTCTCTGATGGAGGCCAAGGTCTTTATAGATAACCTTTGCTTCCTTTTTCTGATCCAACTCCTTCCTTCCCATTAGCCGTGGTTAGGAGAATGCAGCTGTGTCACTGAGACTGACAAAGTTGTTTTTTGAACCCCAAAGGATTATGCTGATTTGGGATTTCAACCAAGAGGAGGGAAGAGAAGGAGGGAGGGAGGGGATGAAGGGCCTTTATGAAGTCCTGTGTGCCCTTTGCAGCTCTCTGTTCATTAAAATACATTTAGACGTCCCTCTGTAATGAAAGAAGGGTGAGCGAGAGAGAGAGAGAAATGAGGACGGGAACACATCTTAAACCGAAACTCAAAAACTGGCCTATTCCCATGTTTACAGTTACTTTCCTATCAAGAATTAATGCAATATCATGCACACACCATTACTGAAAAATTCTACGCTGTTTTTTGCCAAGTGTTCCTATATAACAGTTTTATCACGAGCCTGACAGCCCCCATAAAAATCCCAGCCATTCTATATCAACAGCCCTCTTTGTACTAAGTTATTAAACATTAAATTTTTATTCGTCATTTGTATTCTGTTATGCAAAATAAGCTCCTTGATAAGATGTGTCTTCTTAATTGGGCCCTTGATGCTTCTTGGATCGGAGTTGTCAGATTAGCTGGAAGAAGAGGCCTTGCACTGAGCCAGCTCTTGCACCAGGAGACCAATAGCTCCGTAACAACGATATTAAGTTAGAGGGGCCAAATGCAGGGCATCGCTAGGCTCAGGTGAGACTCTACATCTGTGCATGTCTTATGCTCAGGCACTTTTCTCGTAGCATCAGCAGGGCTGATGGAAATAGATTTGTTTGTTGTTTACAGCGTACAGCTGTGGCGGCGGCTGCATGGGAGTTGTATAAGATTGAAGCAAATTTGTACTGAGACTAAAATATTGAGCTTTCTCTCCAGTCAGCAGTCTCTGGAATCTTATTGTTGAAAACTTTATCCAGTTGGAACCCTCCCCAGGGTGATTTTTCATCTGCAGCTGCCCTGCTCTCTCTCTCTCTCTCCGCCTGTCCCATCTTGCTGCTGTATTTGTACCAGGCAGAAAAAAGATTTGGGAGGGGTGTGCGTCTGTATGAAGCCACAGAAGCTGGGAGTCGGGGGCGGGGGAGCAACTTTTGCACCGCTTTTTGCCAGGGTATTGTTGAATATTCACTGCATCTCTTTGCAATGCAGGCTTAATGGCACGGATAACCTCCTTCCAGCAGTGGCCAGTGAAGTGGTTTTCTATTGGGAACCATCACCCTCCTGCTGCAGTGGGATCAAGGGGAGAAGGACACCAGCACTTATAGGTGGCATTCATAGATGGAGAGAGTGTTGCCACTCGAGTACATGGCTGCCGAGTGGCTAGCCCCACTTTGCATGGGCTTCTGACATCAGCAATGATACCTATGCAAGAATCAACCATTTGTGGTATGTTAATGCTTATTTGCCTGTTGTCTTTGTCCATAGAGACCATGGACCATGAAGAAGGCTGATCGCCAAAGAATTGATGCTTTTGAATTATGGTGCTGGAGGAGACTCTTGAGAGTCCCATGGACTGCAAGAAGATCAAACCTATCCATTCTTAAGGAAATCAGCCCTGAGTGCTCACTGGAAGGACAGATCGCTCCAATACTTTGGCCACCTCATGAGAAGGGAAGAATCCTTGGAGAAGACCTTGATGTTGGGAAAGATGGAGGGCACTAGGAGAAAGGGACGACAGAGGACGAGATGGTTGGACAGTGTTCTCGAAGCTACGAACATGAGTTTGACCAAACTACGGGAGGCAGTGGAAGACAGGAGTGCCTGGCGTGCTATGGTCCATGGGGTCACGAAGAGTCGGACACGACTAAACGACTAAACAACAACAACAAATGCTTATTTGCATGCCAACTTTTGGCCCCCAAAGACTCCCTGGATGGCTCCCAAGAATAGATACGTGCAAATGCAATAATGCAAGCAATGCAAATGATAAAAACACAAAACATTTCAACAATATTGGGGGGGGGGGAAATCTGCCAATGAAGATTTCCGATATTTAAGCAACATCTTTGTCATATAAGGTCCCAGGGAAGCAGGGCTTGTTGGAAGCAGTGAGGGTCAGCAGCTTTTCCATCTGCCTTGCCCCAGGTGGAAAAGCTGATCTCCCTCAATGACAGTTAACTATGGGAATTCTCCCTCCTCCATCACCGCAAGCAAATGGGTATTAAGGACGGTGGTGAGAATAAGGTAGAGACATTAAATCTGGAACTGGTTCTCTTGAGTTCTGCAAGCTCTGGGGTGCACAACTGCCCTTTTCTGCTCACAGGGTTTCTCCCAGGCCCCCACCCCACCCCCCCACTCAGCAACTCCTCCTGTGCCACATCAGGTGAACTGCCCTTGCACACTCACAGTGTGCTGTAAATGTGGACCTGACAGCCTCTGTGTTTTTGCATTGTATAGCAGGTCATTTGAGGTTGGGTTGTGAATATTAGAAGAGTGGTGGAGGTGTTTAGAATAACCAAACCTTAGAACTGTAGAGTTGGAAGGGACGCCAAGGATCATCTAGTCCAAGCCCCTCCAATGCAGGTATCACACCTAAAGAATCCTGAACAGATGGCCACTCAACCTCTGTCTAAACAGCTCCAATGAAGGAGATTCCACCAGCTTCCAAATTAGTCCATTCCACTGTTGAACAGTGGAAGTTCTTCCTAAGGTTTAGTTGGAATCTCCTTCCTTTTCATATGAATCCCTTGGTTTGAGTCCTAATCTCTGGAGCAGCAGAAAACAAACTTGCTTCTTCTTCCATGTGATTGCCCTTCAGATATTTGAAGATGGCTCTCATATCACTTCTCTTCTCCAGGCTAAACATACACAACTCTCACTACCACTCCTCATAAGTCTTGGTTTCCAGATTCTTGATCATATTGGACCCTCTCCTCTGCATATGTTCCAGCTTGAAAATACCTTGTTTTAACTGGTGCCCAGAGCTGAACACGATATTCCAGGTGTAGTCTGACGAAGGCAGAATAGAGCATTATTACTTCAGTTGATGCAGCCTAGAATTGCATGCTGTTTTTCTTTTCTTTCGCTGCAGCACCACAAGCCAGGTATCCCCCATCTTATATTTGTGCATTCCTGCCTAAGTATAGATCTTGACATTAGTTGAAATTCATTTTGTTTGGGTCCAGTTCTCTAATCTGTTAATCTCCAATTTGCTATCTGAAAGACTTTCCTGTGTACGCAGTTTTATATTTTTAAAGATGGCTTTTTATATCATCAAGAATATTGTCCAATGATATTCTTTGTTGTGAAGCTTTGCCATCCACTTCTCTCTCTCTCTCTCTCTCTCTCTCTCTCTCTCTCTCTCTCTCTCTCTCTCTCTCTCTCTCTTTTGCAGATTAAGAAAGAGTTCAACTTCAAAACAAGACCAAACAAAGCCCCACTGTCTAGTAACAGAGCAGTCAAACATCTATCACGACCTGTGGCAAAAGAATGGTAGGATTTATTATTTTCATAATGCAGAACCAATCTGGAGGAGTATGTGCCCTTCCAGAGTGCAACATTTACTTCAACCAGCAATTGCCTGACTGCCTTTTTTCCATATCATGCAGGGAATATAGTCCCTCAAGTTATAGTTATTACTCATATATAAGCATTGCCCAGAGGTTGCTGGTGTGGTGGTCACCAGGAGAATTTCAGGATGAATGGAAACTTATTTAGAATGTTGGGATATATTCTGATGGTGTTGACGTGGCTAGAAAGTTATAGAAATAGTAGATCACTGCAATGCGCTCTATGTAGGGCTTCATTTGCTCCTGATCTGGAAGCTGCAGTTAGTGCAGAATGCTGCAGCACAATTGCCGGCTAGAGTGCGACCCTGTCATCTTATAACGCCTCTGCTCAGAGATCTACACCAGTTGCCAATCTGCTACTGAGCAAAGTTCAAGGCGTTACTAATACAGTGGTACCTCGGTTTAAGTACACAATTGGTTCCGGAAGTCTGTACTTAACCTGAAGCGTATTTATCCTGAAGTGAACTTTCCCATTGAAAGTAATGGAAAGTGGATTAATCCATTCCAGACGGTCCACAGAGTACTGAAACTGAAGCGTACTTAACCTGAAGTGAACTTTCCCATTGAAAGTAATGCAAAGTGGATTAATCCGTTCCAGACGGGTCCGCAGAGTACTTAAACTGAAAGTACTGAAACCGAAGCATACTTAAACCGAGGTATGACTGTAGTATACAAAGCCCTTATCAGCTTGTCTCCTTGTCTCCTTATGAGATCACCTTGCCCACTCAACACGCCCACTCAGCAACTTTGATCAGTGGAACTGGCAGTGCTATAGGTGCCACATAACACCCACATTTGTATGAACTCATATTTTTTTTTAGTGTGGCAGCATCTACCCTTTGGCTGCTGATTGCAGGGCCAAGTTCAAGGTGTCACTTCTGATCGGGAAGACCCTGTGCAGATCTGGACCTGGTTACTTGAGAGGCCTCCTTAACCCTTATACTCCTAGTAGGTCACTAGTTTTTTTTCCAGGAGGGATTCTCTTTCATGTCCCTAATATACCAGAAGACCGCCCCACAGTTAACTCAGAGCAGGGCTTTCAGTGTGGCTGCCCCCATCTAGTAGAACAGCACTCATGCTGAGATATGACAGGCGTCATCTGTACCTTTCCAGAAACAAATGAAAACACGTTTGTTTTGACAGGCTCTTCCAGCCGGTTGTGAAGGTCTCTGGCTTAGGTGTTTCATTTTGTATTGTTTTGAAACCTCTTCAAACCTATCTTCAGTTGCGTTTTATAACGTTCTTTAAAAAAACACCCTATTTTTAGCTGTTTTTTATGGTTTGTCTGCAAATCACTTTGAGACATATATGAAGGGGGAGGGAGGGTTGTAAATAAATAGCTAGTAGCCTCGAGACTAGATTATTGCCATGTGCTCTATGTCGTCCTGCCTTTATGCTTGATTTGGAAGTTGCAGCTAGTGAAGAATCCAGCATCTCTGCTTGGGTCTGCATTTAAGCAGCACAGAAGAACAAAAGCAGTGTCCTGCTGGATCAGGCCAGTGACCCAGCTAGTCCGGCATCCTCTTCACACAGCGGCCAGCCAGATGCTCCCAAAGGAAGTCCACGAACAGGAATCAACCACAAGAGGACCCTCACCTTCTGTGGTTTCTAGCAACCGGCATTCAGAAACATCACCATGGAGGTAATTGTCATTGTCAGTTGAGGTCGTGGTGGCTTGGTGCATCTATTTGCAGCTATGTCTGTTTTACCAGCTAGGGCCCCTTTTGGACAGAGATGACTTGCACATGGTGCTCCATGCTCTTCCATATCGCAATGTGCTCTCCATTTGCCTCTGCTTTGCCTCCAGCAATTACAACTGAACATTGCAACAGATGCCTTGGAAATCTCTAGGTAAGATTTCCAAAAGTACAGCTATAAAAGGACAAATTAATAGATGTTAGTAATACCTTATAGTTGTACTTTTGGAAATCACTTGCTCCGGTACAATTTAAATCCTCACTGCTTTTTTGCTCCCCAACATCTGGGACTGTGAGGATGTTTATGAGATGTAGTAGAGGCACTGTGTGGCACTGTGGCAGTTGAATGCTTCAAGGGGGAAATGTTCAGGATTGTGATATTCCTGGCAGGCACCTGCTGTGGTATTTCTGTACCTAGAGATTCCTCATTAGCACCAGGTGTCATAACGATCATATGAATGTTGTCAATCACTATTTTTTTTAAAAAAAAAAACACCCAAAACAACTCTTTAAAAGCAACCCACGCAAGGAAATCAATTGCTCCTTGATTATTATTATTATTTTCAGAATTCGGTAGCTCTAGGCAGGTCATCAGAATTTCAGAAGCATCCTAGAACAGAGCCAGAGCAATCCTATACATGTTTACTCCAGGGAAAGCTCCACAGTGTTCAGCGATGCTTACTCCCTTGTAAAGCCTCAGGATTACCATCTTAGAGACCCATTCCACCATTTAGTAAATTTGAGTGAGATGAGCGCCGCAACCCCAGAGTCGGACACGACTGGACCTGATGGTCAGGGGCCCCTTTACCCTTTACCTTTAAATAACTGCATATATAACTCCTTGTTGTTCCATTGACTTTATTTGTAGACTGCTTGCAGATATGTGACACTTTAACTTATTAGTCTATAAGTTCATGCTGTCCTAACATTGTCTAGACCAGGGGTTTCCGAACTAAGGCCCGGGGGCCAGATGCGGCCCACGCGAGCCAATTGTGTGGCCCCTGACGACCCCCGCCACCCACTCTTATCTGCGTACCGTGGTGCGGTTGCCCATCTTTGGGTCAGCGCGGTGCTAGAAATAGCTTGTGCGCACGCGTGGGCTGGTGGACGGGGAAACACACAAGCTATTTCTGGTGCTGCACCGACCCGGACGTGCACCGGAAATGACCAGAAAAAGTGAGTGTGTGCGCGTATGGGAGCGTGTTCTCCCGCTCTCTGGCCTGCCGCACGATTGGCGCCAGAGGAACCGGCCCAAAGCCGGGTAAGTTTGGGGACCCCTGGTCTAGATATCACTAATGCTTGACAGAGTGTTGTAGCCACTGCCACATCTTCAACCATGGCAATAACTCCTCCAGCCTGGGGGCAGGTGTAACTGATCTATGGTACACTTAATGATGGCAGTGAGTCCAGTTTGGGCTTCAGTAGAACCGGAGCCAGTGCAGCTCCTCCCAGAACACTCCATGTTGGGGCTTTCTGGAAGCTACCCCCAGAAGGAAACCCACCACAAAATGAGCTGCTCCACACTAGAGGACTGGTGCCACCATTGCTCCTTGGGCAAAGACTGCGGGAATTGCTTTAGATTGGGCAGGATGCCCTCCAGGGGTTGATGGACTACAGCTCCCATCACTTCCAATGAGTATTGGACAATGATCAGGGATGATGAGACTTGTAGTCCACAAACATCTAGAAGCTACCACATTGGCAATCTCAGGATTAGAGTGTCAGACTCGGACTGGGAAGAGCCAAGTTCAAATCTCCAATCTGTCATGAAGTACAGTGGGTGATCTTGCACCAGTCATTCACAGGGTTAACAGGCACACTGGTGAAAACTTCACAAGAGACTCTTGATATAACTTTATATTCAATTGCATCAGAAAGTATTTATGCAGTGCATTGAAAACCCAGCCAGATGGGTGGGGTATAAATATTTATTATTATTATTATTATTATTATTATTATTATTATTATTATTATTATTACTGAAATTGCTCTGACAGGAGGCAATGATGACCACCAGCATAGAGGATTAGACAAATTCATAGAGGGGAAGGCTACCAATGACTACTAGCCATCCTGCAATGCTTCTGAATACCAGCTGCTGGAAATCACAGGAGGTGAGAGCACCCTTTGCTCAAATCCTGCTTGCTGGTTTCCCAGATGCATCTGACTGGCCACTGTGAGAACAGGAAGCTGGACTAGATGGGCTATTGTTCAGACCCAGCAGCTGCTTGCAACATTGAAACACAACACTAAAAGCAGCCTTGTGAAAGCCCTGCCCATCTTCATGTGCCACACTCTACAAAATGCCTCCTTGTAGATTATTCTGAACACTCATTAGTAAGCCTGCTTGAGATGACTTAAGATATGAGTCTATTAAGTGAAGTATTTCGAAAGAAAGGCAGAGAAATGCATCCATGAGTGCTGTCCTTTGGACAGCTATATTATTATTATTATTATTATTATTATTAATAACAACCTACATGTGCTGTAACCTAGATTCTGTTTTATTTCATAACCCTGCGTGTGCGGATTGGGGTTGACAATTGGCTGACCACTGCTCCTGATTATCTCCCTGTATTCTCCCAAACCCCTAAATTGTATTTGGACAAAGAATAATTGAGCATCGGACAGAATAACAAATGCCACGGTCAAGTTTGCTTTGTGGGTTTATCGTGTTGTATTAACATGATAGAAATATGAATGCTTAAATCTTATCTCAGGTATACTTTATAACTGCATTAATCATTTACTGTATTATATATTTTTCATGTCACTGAGAAGATTCAATTTTCCAAGAGCAGTCAGCGAAAGCACTTTAGATAAGTTAAATGCATTGCATTAAACTCTTCCAATGTAGCTTTTTTCTGAGAGATTTTGCATGCATATATATATATATATATATATATATATATATATATATATTCCAAATATATGTGTTTTCCATGTTTGGAGAAATCAGATAAACGAGGTTACAAAGTTTGGTACTTAGTAGATAGATCCAATCAGATAGGCCGCTTTCTCCTACAAAGCTATGTTCACCCCCCCACACACCCTTTATAGATTTTTAAGTACTTTCAAAAGGAGGATTAGAAGAGCAATTGGAAAGCCAAAGAAAATATTCTCTAGAAAAACTGGAAGAGAATGAGTGTATTATGTACATTATTTCATTTTGATTAGTACCTTATATAAAGCCTTTGAGCATTTGAGTTCTACACAAGGCAGACAACCAAAATGCAGAAATAATCAATGATGGAGGAAACCGTAGGAATATAGAAAGTTGCCTTACACTGTGTCAAGGCATTGATTCATATAACCCAGTATTGTCTACACTGGCTTGGTAGAATCTCTCCATGGTTTTAGGTGGAAGTCATTCCCAGCCCTGTTTGGATGGAATCAGGGACCTTTTGCACGCAAGGCCTGAGCTATGGTCCTTACCCTTGGGAAGAGATGGCACCAGCGGCCCTGCTCCTGTTGGAGGTTGGGAATGGGAGCAATGGATGCAATCCCAGTCATGATTTGTGGGCCAGCGTTTCCAAAGGTAATCATGAATTGGGTCTTCAAGATCACATGAAGGTGGAAGCATGTTTAAGTGTAGGCTGCAAGGCTTTTAACAAAGATAAAAGTTTTATGTAGAAGAAGTCAGGAGTAGTAATTCTTAGGGAAAGGGCTTAAATGTACACAGCAGCATCCCTCTTGCCTGAAGAAAATACAGGTGAGTTAAATCCAGTGGTTCCCAAAGTGGGTGGTAGGATTACCTAGGGGAGACTTAAAGGCAAGAGGGCAGGAAGGGGGTTCTGGGGCCACCCATTTGGGGTACCACTCGTGCACTGGTTTACTACCTTAGACATTATTTTGCATACACAAAACGAAAAAGCAGAAACTAGCTATGAATCAGCACTTCAGAAGGTCCTATCAAACAAAGGTACAGAACGCAGTGTGAGTGTGCGAAGCGTCTGTTTTCCATCTCTTCACTGAAGTCAAGAGGTTATTTTTCTTTCAACCTCCACACTTCTGGACTTCATAATCTTCCTGTGACAGTCTCCTGCTTGTTGACGAATGGTGAGGATCCTTGCAGCAGCCCCGGCATACATATGCATGGGGTCATATCGGCGGTACATGACTTCTGCAGCGATTCTGAATGAATATTGTGATTAGAAGTGAAATAAACCGGTCCATGGCAAACTTCCCTTCCCTCAGACTACTGGTAGGTTTGAAAGTCCATTTCTTCAGAAAGGAGCTTAATAGATTTCCCCCTCCACCTCCCTAGGCAATGCCCGTGCTACGTCTCGCCTTTCGAAAGCCAATTGCTATACCGAAAACGTTCGTGCTGTGATATTAGTGCATGCTGTAAAACTTGATGGCGGTGATTGCACAGTTGCATCTGGGCCTGGCAGCTCTCTGGATTACATTTTAACCCCTTGGCTGTCACACCAAGAAGATGATTCTGCATTAATTACCTGGTATATTTACCATCCTATCAGGGTTTAGCTGTAGACCGGTGGTTCCCAAACTCGGGGGGGGGAGCACCCCCCCTTTGGTTCCACAGACTCATATCCAATGACCCCATCCTTCCCTATAAAAAAAGCATTATTCAGAATAGTGGTTTGCATGACCCACAAAGGAAGATAACAACACAATCAAATTCAAAACAGCACCAATTAATTGCACACTTATTCAAAATTTGGTTATTTAGTTTAATTAATTCAACAAAACTGATGAACTTGGGCCAGTGATACCAGCTTTTCAAAGTCTGATAGGCATTTGTTCCTCCAGCGCCCCCCTGCTGCCCCTTTGCCTCTTAGACCCATCCTAGGTAATCCCATCAACGCCCCCAGGGGTGTTGCCACTCACTTAGGGAACACCTGGTGTTGACTGTCTCCAGCATTGGTGGGATTTGTGCTGCATTCACTTGCCATTATGGTCCGTGCACCAATGTCACAAAAACAAATGGTGGATTTTTTATCCATTGGTTACCATCTAATGGCTCGCCAGCATGGATATAAATTAATTTTGTGTATATATATATATATAGAGAGAGAGAGAGAGAGAATACTTTTCACATTTTTTGTCAAAGCTTTTCAAAGGGGTCAGAGCTTTCTCCATCTTTGATGTGACAGCCCTTTAAATATCTGAAGATGGCTATCATAACAGCTCTCAGTCTTCTCTTATCCAGTCTAAACATGCCCGATTACCTCAACCCTTTCTTACAAGGCTTTCGACAGAAACAAAATGGCTTCAACGTGTTGTTTATGATTAACTGGAGTGACTTTTTTAAAAAAGGAAAGAACAAAGGACGTTTTCCAACATGGCAGGCAGACTTGAGATCATATTTGTACTTGGAAAGTGAAGCATTTTCCTGAATTTTGGACTCTTACCTAACACTGCAGTGTGAGTGTCTTGCTCTGTAAGAGAAACAGCTCAACGTATCTGATCTTTGGGTCTACATTTGGCAGCTTAAATCAGCAGCATGCTTGTGGCTTTCTGAAAGTGGCTGCTGTGGCTTGTTCAAACCTTAAAGACGGCACATTTTCTCTGGCGAAGTTGAACAAAGGTCATCATCAAGAAGGATAACTTTTTTTTTACTTTTTTTTAAAAGTGTGCTGGGGAGAAGGAATCAAAGCAGCAGGCCATAGAACAGAAAGGTGACATGCTCAGGCACAAATCAGCCCATAGACACAAAAAGTGCCAAAAAATAGCAGATCACAGCTGTGCACAGCAGGACAGAAAACATTAAACACATGTTAAATAACAAATAGGAGACTGAACTACCGCTAAAAGTGGACCCTACTCTGAATAAATAATGTAAAAGTATTCCTTAATGAGGTTGTGGGATGGCCTGGGTCATGTGAAAACGACTAAATTTATAGGAGCAAAAGAAAAGAAAAGAGAGAGTCATGATTTTTAGCTCTCAGTTTCAAGGGAAAATTCCCATGTGATGAGGTGCATCAATAAATATTTGTCTCCATCATTTTCTTGCAATGCGTGCTGCTGGAACCGAGAAGTGCTGTTTTTAGCTCAGAACAAAAATCAAGCTACACATTTGAATCAGCTAAGAACTGCTTAGCATTCCTGTGGTGGTCCCCCTCACTGTCAGTGGAATTGCCTCATTCTGACTTAGTACAGGAACATGGGAAGCTACCTTAGGAACACAAGAAGCTAAGAAGAGCTTGCTGGATCAGATCAATGACCCATCTAGTCCAGTGTCCTGTTAACACAGTGACCAGATATCCCTAAGAACCTAGAAATCTAGATAGAGTGCCTCTGGACCGGGAGATTCCATAAGAAGGTAGAAGAGCCCTATTGGATGAGGCCAATGGCCCATCTAATCAAGCATCCTGTTCTCACAGGGAGCAACCAGAGGCCAGTGGGAAACCCACAAGCAGGATGCAAGCCCAAGAACGTTATCCCCTCCTGTGGTTTCCAGCAGCTGGTATTCAGAAGCATGGCTGCATCCAACTGCGAAGGCAGAGCATAACCATCAACAGCTTTTCCTCTTGTCTACTCCTCTTTTAAAGCCATCTAGGCTGACAGCCACCAATGCCTGCTGTAGGAGCGAGTTCCATAGTTTCAACTATCTGCTGTGTAAAGAAGTGTTTTCTTTTATCTGTCCTGAAAGCTTCATTGGATGCCCATAAGTTCAAGTGTTCTGAGACAGAAAGAAACACATTTCTCTATCCACTTTCTCCATGCATAATTGAACACGTTTGTGTTGCCTCTTACTCGTTTTTCTCTAAACTAAAAACTCCCAAACACTGGAACCTTTCCACATAGGGGTGTCGCTCCATCCTCTTGATCATTTTGGCTGCCCTTTTCAGAACATTTCTCGACCATTCTCTTGATGGTCCTCATGTGTGAAATTGCGTCGTTCTTAGTTAATGGTAGAAACGTAGGAATCTGCCTTCTGTGGGGCCAGACCCTTGGATCCATCTACCTCCATATTATCTGCACTGGCTGCTTTGACTCTCCAGGATTTAGGACTATGGACATTCCCAGCCATGCTAGGAGGTGCTAGAGATTGAATTTGGGCCCTTCTTCATGCAAAGCAGATGCTCTTTAGTTTAGTTCACTTTAGTTACATGAAGGATATGTCTGTGCATTATTATTATTATTATTATTATTATTATTATTATTATTATTATTATGCCACCACTCATTAAATGTTTGAGCTGGTCTATATCTAACATCCTTTACCTCATCTCAGAAAGGATATTGCAGAGATAGAGAAGGTTCAGGAAAGGGCAACCCCCAAAGGGCTCCCTTGGAGCTGTCTGTGGTCCTGTAACTTAGGGCCAGCTTTTGCCCTGACATTTTCTCCATTGGATCTGGCATTGGACCAGAATGTGACATCAGGCTAGTGTCCTCTTGTATGCTTTGGTGCACCATGGACATTGATGGTACATTGATCATTCCCTCTAATTCTGAACTTGGTGCCCCTTGTGCTAACACGACCGGAGCCAAATTGGGGCCACCAGCAAAGAAGAGTGAAGCATCAGTATAGCCAGGTGAATCCCTAGCTATGCGGAAGTCCAAATCTTCCCACACCTCAAATGAAGGAGGACATGCTCCAAAAAGGGAAATAAATATTCATACCATGCAGACACGAGGATTCTCAGTGGGTGCCAGGAGCCTTGGAAGGATGAATGTCAACTGGAAAGAAAAAGTGGGAATAGTGGTTTAAGTGGGGGAGAGTGCTTGCTTGAGCCTCTGACGGCTTATGCTATCCCAGAAAAACATCATGGTGCAGAAGAACACTGTTTTACATTCTTTCAAACCAACAAACAATGCAGATCTACTGAGACCCAGCAATCTGCCCATGCTTAAGATGCTTTTCTTGCAGCCATGAAAGCCATGCTTGATGACATACAGTAATTGTGTCGACCCAGCAGCACCTTGTAGAAACTATTCACTTTATTTTGATCCAGAGGCCATGGTTTAGTGTCCAGTCTGACAACCAATATGGCTGTCAAGAGTGGATAACTCTGTAACTAAGAGAACTCTGTTCTCTTTGGGCCGGGATCTGCCACCTTTGGAGGTTGAGTTTGATTTCCTCCAATTTCTTTCTCTTCCACCCCATCCCCTCTTTTCTGTATTGTTAAATGGATTTAAATTATTATTCTGTATTTTTTATATTTTATGATAAGTTGTTGACTTCGTTGTAATTGAAGTTTGCTGTTGTTTTTTAAAAAATGAAACCAGTTTGAGGTCTGAATGACATAAAGTGATATATAGGACAAGCAAACCAGAACTGTACTCCCAACTCCATGAGCTCCCAGCTGGTGTGGCCAATGGTCAGGAATGACAGCAGTTGTGGTGTGAGAACATCTGGAAAGAGACAAGTTCCAGTGGCGGCTGGTGCCCTTTGGGACTGGTAGGATGGAAGGCAGGGAGACCAACAGTAGGTGGCGCCAGAACCAATGAGAGGCAGAGCCAATTCATTGTAGTTTTGTTCCCATCCTCCTCCTCCTCCCTGCTGAGTTCTACAAGGGCAATAGAAGGCAACCAGAGAGGAGGCAGCAGCTGATAGGAAGCTCCACCCATTGAATTAGTTGTGAGTAGGAAGGCAGGGAGGTAGGAGCTGGCTGAAAGCAGACTGAGATTGGTGGGGCAATGCCTTACTCATCCTAATGGACCAGCCCCTACAGACATATCCCCAACTTCTGCTCTAGTAGTGTGGGGCCTGCATGTCATAGGGTCACTTTCCCTTGGTACACTGGCTCACACCAAACTCCGAACTGGCTAGACTTTATTCAGTAATGCATTACCAGACAGAATCTATGATAGCATTTCCATTAGGAGACACAATATAAACAAATGTACATCATCTGAGCTGTTCATCCCCCTACTCAATCACCTTCTGCCACCCCTACACTTCACCATCTCTCAGCCAACCACAGTCCGTGATATGTAACTTACTCAACCTTTTTTTAAAAAAAAAAACAAGAACCTTTCTTGTATCTTATATGGAGTTGTTTTAATGATCAGCTCCTTTAATGGGTTCTTACTAGTCTGATTCCATTCTTGTGTGTGTAACTCAGGTCTCACTAATAATGGGCCTAACATTTGGAGAGCACCAAATTGGGGACAGCTGCACAGGGGAGTAATCCCATTGAACACAATAGGACTTACTTCTGAGTAAAGAGGCACAGAATTCCACTGCATAGCTGATGAGTTTTCTTGGGAGATGATTGTACATAAAAGGGGTGAAAAGACGCTTAACCTGAGGCGGATCATACCCACTAACAGCTAAATGATTCTGTATTTTGAACCAGTTTGTCTCCTCCCAGAGATCCCCCCCCATACTTTTAGCAACCCACCTGATCTTCTAACAGCAAATGTAGTAAAGGAGGCACTTTTGTTAGACAATAAGATGTTTTCCTGGAAATAAATATGACACCATCACTGCAGACAATAAAACAAGAAGCCTTTATAGATGATTCCGAGATTAGGGCCCCTCAGAATGGCCTGAAAGGTTAACAAAACACTAATTGTGATTTTTATGGTGGAGCTCTTTGCTAATTTCTCTCAGTACCGTCTTTACAATTCTTGGACTGCCAAAAATTGTAAAGTCAACGCTGAAGAGGTTAATGAAATTACAATCGAAACACAGCCCTAATGGAGATAAAATTGCCAGCTGAGATAGTTTATTGCTGATATTTATTTAGATCCTATAAGTGTTAAAAGTGCTCGCTTCCCTCTACTTTGATTTTGCAGTAAAGTTTTTTGCCCCTTCCCCCCCTCCCATCTAATATTCCTTCTCTAACTCTTCCAACGTGATTCATTTCTCCCAACGTGATTCATTTCTTTAAGATCTTGTTTTATTTTTAAGTCATCAATTACTCAAACTTTGTTGGCCTATCTATTCTCTGCCATCTGGACCCCATACCTTATTTTAAAGCATGTTCAAATAATGACAACCTTCTTTTCTCAATTAATTTATGGGCTGCTGGGACCATTTTTCATTTGTTATCATGGACTTCCATTTGATCTCTCATATCTTCCCTCTGCATCTGCAACCATAGTGTATAAATCTTCCTCTCAAGCATTGTCCTGGTGTCCAAGATATATAGGTATAACTCCCTATTAGTTCCACAAAACTGACCTTAATTTCTAAAAATGGTATCAGATGTGAATAAAGTTTGGTAAGATGATTTGTTTTGATTTACTTTGTACCACTTATCTTTGAGTTTTCACCTTACTTTTCTTTTATCGAATTTAGACAGTATAGTCTTGCAAACCCCGTTGCATGTTTATCCATTACTTTCCTGCCAACGTTGTTCCTTGGAGAGATTGGAGTGCAAGATTTTGGTTGCTAGGAATAATAAAGTAGTCTGCGGACATTCGAAAGATTCCACCCTTCCCAGCCCCCTGTGACCTGCCGGAGACTAAACCTTATTGGATCTGCCCTGCCGTCCCAACACCTTCGTGGGCTATTTCAATTGTTTGAGGCGACTGCAATTAAAGCGGAAAGGGTTTTGCAAATTGCAATGGAGCCAGCGAGGGAAATGGGTTACTTTTTATATTGTTTTGTTGACAAAGGATAAAGACAGGAAAGTAAAACAGTCTTCCAACAAGTAGGGCAAGCCAAAGGACGAATGTATATAATTTCTCTCCCATATTTTCTTCTCTCCCACATTTTCTTACCATATTTTCCCGTGTATAACATGGAATTAGACAACCCCTATTTTTCAGGACCCCAAATTAAGAAAATGGGGGGAGATTTCCCAGAGTTGTTGAGCTTTTTTTTGAGGCGGGTTTCCCAGAGATATTGAGCTTTTGGGGGGAGGATTGCCGACATTCTCTCACCCACCTGGCTGCCGCTGCCAATGGCACACCTCACCAAAGCCACCAATCATCTGCCCGCTGGCCGCCAGCAGCCGCCAATCGCCCACCCAATTGCCACAGCAGCAGCCAATCATCATCAGGCCTTGCTGCAACCACCAGTCACCCGCCCAATCGCCGCTGACAATCTTCTGCTCGCAGATGCCACCAATTGCCCGTCACCCCTCTGCAATATCCGTGTATAAGACGACCCCCAATTTTAAATGTTTTTTTAGAATAAAAAAAAAAAGCATCGTCTTATACATGGGAAAATATGGTAATTCTGCTTGACTCCAATAGGGATAGATCAGTCTATATCTGCAACATGCCAGTTTTTCCTATGCTCAATCTAAGGTCGGTTCCAGCTTTCGTATTGTCTGCTTTTATACATATTTTTGGTTTTTAAAAAAGCATGGAAAATTCGCATTTAAACTGCATGCAACTTGCATGCATTTTGTATACATTTTATATGCAGTCTCCCCCTAAAATATACATCCCCCCCATGCTTTTTGATGCATTTTTCTTCAAAATAATCTTTTTTCTGTACTCCAGAAAAATAAAGATTTCTTTGCATATTTTCTGACAACAAAGGTGCATTGCAAAATCTGGAGCAGAGCACAATCCGATTGATAGCTGCGATTTGATCTGCAAATAAGTGCAGATACTTCAGATGGTTGGCTTAAAAACATGGATCAAATGAATTTCTTCTCCATCCCTCGAGTCCTCTGGCATTCTATGGACTCTAACAGTGAACAGGATTGTAGCTTCCCTTTCCAGCGGAGCAGGGAGGGGGGGAAACCCTATAAAAGGAACAAAAGCCTTTCTAACTTTGTGTGTGTGTGTGTGTGTGTGTGTTGTGCTTTACATCAACTGACTGGTCCAAAATGAAAGAATGCTAATTAAGGAGGATTGGGGGGTGGGAAGCCTACAAGCAGATGTTTATTAACACCTCTTAGGTTCAGGGTATTTGGCTTGTGTGCAGTTTTTGTGGACTGATTTGAGAAGGGAAACACCTTTCCTGGAATAATAGCCAATTATAATCGCCGGCTTCGTCTGTTTTTCTTTCATCTGGCAACGGTGGCGGCGGGGGGAGAGGGGGAAAGCAAAGGAAATAAGTCCAACCGATTGCATCGTAGATATTAATTCCGCACATCATTTGGTACATATTATTAATAATAAATATATTGTAATATCCAAACGGCAGATTCCGAGGCCATTTGCTTTACGGCGACTTCCTCCGTTATTAGTTTATCATGTGCCAACGTTGTTAACCTGTTTCGGTGCAGCTTGCCACAGAGCCTGCCTCTTTGCCAAAGCGGCAATGCATCACTTTGATGCCCCTCGAACCCACTGAAAACAGGAAGCACGGCTGCCGGGCCCCAGCATGGCGACTCCATCCCAGGCCTCCGCTTCAAACTGCGGAGCCATAAAACTGAATAGCGCAATATAAAACTCCATGTTTCATAAGACAAATATTGCTTTACGCCTTCGTGTCTCTTGCACTATGTTAACTGTAGGAAGAAATGGAACACAGTTTTAGTGACCCCCTGGGACACATAAAGGCTATTTCTGAGTCTGAATCTTGCTGTTTAATTTAATCATTTATTATATTAATATTCAAATGGGCTGCATCTTATTAGCTACTGCAAAGATGTTAGTATGTCTGAAATAAATACCTAATTATGCTTTGGAAGAGAGAGGTTCTAAAGACTTTTGTACATTCCTGCTAATACAACAGTTCATTTTCTGGGTGTTTTCTTTTTTCTCCCTCTGAAGAAATCCGCAATATGAGTTTATTTTGTTTTTCATTTATTTTTAAAAAGAAAAAGAACAAAATCTCAAGGATCGCCTACGTTCTGGTGAAATTAAATGCCAGAGAGATGCTAGTTTGTACGAGGTGTTCTGATTCCTTCCCCCACTCCATTCAAGCCGGTGAGTTATCCCTTTGCAAAGTGACCAGTGCTCTCAACTCAATAACACATTAATAAATATAACGGCTTTAACCAAATGACCATGAAATTAAGTATGTTCCTATTAAAATTAAACAAATGGATCTGCTTTGGAAAACACATCTTTGGATTGGACACTGTTATGTTTTAAATATATTGTCACTGCTTGGGGGGGGGGCTCGGGAAGAGAAAGGGGGGGAAAACATTATTTTCTCTCCCTCTTCCAAGAAAAAACAACTAGTTTAATTGTAGAGTGCCTGATTTCTACCCATTTTGAGTGTCAGCGTCTTGGGGCGGGGGGGGGGCGGGGAATGGAGTTGAGCTCTGGCTCTGCAGAACAGACATTTCCAAAAAGGGAACCTAGATGTCTGTCTCTTTTTCTCTTCTTGGTTCCTTCATGGCATCCCACTTCCCCCTCTTCTTTTCCCTTTATAACAATGAATTGACTGGCTGGCATAATACGCATGAACGAGGTCGACTAATTCTAAGCAAAATATATGCACTGTTGGATCGAGAGCAATGTAGAAAAATTAGCTGCAAATGCAAAATGGAAAAAAGGGGGGAGTAGCTACAGGATGAGACTGGAAATTACAAGTGACTGTCTCTTCTTCTCCTCCAGCAGCAGCAGCCGCACTACAGTCCCTGCCCCTTCAAGAGAGGGTGCCAGCTTATACACAAGGCAGTTTATTTTCTGAATGAATGCTGGAGCTAATAAAAGGTTAAAGGACAAAGAGTCCTGGAAGATAAACTCCCCATTTTATCTCTAAACACTGAAGTTCAGCTTATTGCAAAATGAGTTCCTCTACCCTGACCTGAAAATGGCCTCACCCTTTGACCTGGAACTGCCTTGGTTTTAATGCCACAACTGCCGCCAGTGCATCTCTGACAAACTGGAGCTGCCCATTTTTGTGTAATTCTCCTCAGTGTTATTGACTTGCAAATGACCTAGTCTTCTCTAGGCAGAAAGGGGCTTGAAGGGGGAGGAGGAAGCAGAACCTTGCATTCCAGGTTCAAGGTTTTGCTTCTACAACACATGAATGTCTTCGCATTTGCAAGCAAATTTGCAAGCAGGCTGACTCCTGCTGGTCTTTCCCACCAATTGGCTTGCAAGTGTGAGCTGGGTTGCAGAGTTGTCTCCTTGCTCCCCCCCCCAAAGCAACACTGGCTGTGGATTTTGAAGGCCTAAGATGCAGAAGAAATTTCACTCAGTTGACATTTAAAAGCGAACCTCCCCCCCCCAATCCTCTTTCTCCCCTTCTTCTCTTCCTCCTCTTTATTTTTTTATTTAAATCTCACCTTTTCCCCAGACCAGGACTCAAGGGGTCTTAACACAAATTAAAACAACACAGATGAAATAAAAAAAAGTTGGAAACATATAAAAGATACATGGTAAAAAGTAATTAAATTCTAGTAGAATTAGAGGAATATGGAAACCAAATCTATTTAAAAAAACAGATAGCAATAATAAAATAAAACAGCACAGCACTTAAATCCCTTTCCTTCAAAAACAGTTCCTAAAGGCCTGGCAAAATAAAACTGCCTTCATCTCCCTATGATATCCAGAGCTCAGAAAACATGGATTGTTTGGACTATAATTCGATCCCTTACTTGTTACCACTATCAATGGTTTAAACAAACAATAGCTTCTGGTGTTCAGCTATCAGGGGGGAACTATGGTTGATTTAAAACCAAACATTTCCCCTTCTAATGGCTGCAAAATAGGAGAAGAGGAGACTCCAAGCGTTGCAGTGGCTCATACTTTAGAGACATCCAGGATGGAATTTGGGAAAGGGCCATGGCTCAGTGGTAGAGTATCTACTTTGCATGCAGAAGTTCAATCCTTGATATCTCCAGGCAGGGCTTGGAGAACCCCAGCCTCAAATCTTGGACAGCCGCTTCTAGTAGGTATAGATAATGCTGAGCTAGATGAACCAAAGTTCTCACTTGCCATAAAGCAGCTTCCTATGTTCCTATCCCATTTTATAAAATGGTGGGATGTTCTGCTTTATCCTCACAACTGGCCTCAGTAGGCCAGAGTCTGCCTTTTCAAGTCACTACAACCATGCCAATTCATCATGAGCATTTCCATCATGTAGAAAACTTTTTTTCATTGCTTGGGTTTTCCCTGTGGCCTTATGCTCACTCAGTTCCTTGTGATTTGGGTTCTCAGTTACAAGAACAGAGAGAGAGAGAGAGAGAGAGAGAGAGAGAGAGAGAGAGAGAGAGAGAGAGAGAGAGAGAGAGAAAGAGAGAGAGAGGACCAAAGGCCCTGGATCCCATTCTCACAATGGGCAGCCAGATGCTCCAATGGGAAGGCTGGAAGATGGGATGGACAAACTTGATAATTTTTACTTCTCTCTGTTTCTCATTTTTCCAATCTTATATCCGCTTCACCATATTGTTGCAGCAAAAAAAAAAAGGGGGGAATCCTCCTAAAAATAAGCCAATATTTTAGTGCACTATTCTCCAAATAAACACTTTTTTATATGACGTTTTGACAAATATGGGCCTTTTTTTTTGCAAGCGGCTATCCTTAACGCAACACATTTTTGTATGCTCTTTTCACTAATATTTGTATTTTTCTGCACATTGTTTGGAGAACTGCGTTGCAAAATTCAGAGAAGTATGACTTTTGAAGGATGGCTGAGTCTGTTTCCAGATTGTTAGGGAGTTAGTCAAGTTCCACTTGAAATGCAAACTGAACGGAATTTTGCCTCAACCACAACCTGCAAGCTGGATATGAGCGCAGCGACACTTCCCCATAATGTGATTCCCAGAAATTAGCATTCCATATTCTGCAGAAGCTGCTTTAACTGGTCTGGTATTCCAGACCACAGTGCAATTGCGGGACAGTGATTGCGGGACTTTTTTATTGTTGTTTTTATAATGTTTATTTTTACTGGACAAATTTACAGCCCACTTTTCAGCAATTGTCCTCAAAGTGGGTTGCAAATGAACTAAGATAAATGACCAGTAAATTGCAGTAGTAGATATAAATTGAGAAAGATTACAAGATTTAAAAGAGCATATTGCAGTGCAATAGGGTACATTGCACCTCGAAAGTACGTCCAATAGCACATATGCATAGCTGCTTTCCAGCAGGACACAGAGAGGGACGATGGGGAGGTGGAGTTTGTGTGTTTGCTCCATGCCGGCCTCCCCACTGCATTACCCTTCCTCTGGTAAGTGGAAGTGACTCAGTCGTAAGGAGGGTGTCCCCACCCTTCACTTATTCTAAGCCTCAATGAGCTCAATGGGGCTTGTGCTCAAGGAAGTTGGTACAGAATTGCAGCTTGAGTTATAAAATGCTTGCCTGAGGAGAAAACTCTGGATCTCTTGAGGGCCACCTAAGACAAAGACTGCTGAGAGGTGGCCACTACCATAGCTGCCAAGTCTCCCGTTTTCCCCGGGAAATCCCCGTTTTTCCAGCTGTTTCTAGCTGAAAAAATGGATTTTTTGTTTTTTTCACGGTTTATTCTGGTGTGGCGGCCATTTTGGAACTGGGCGGAGCATGCTCAAAAGTCACTTCTGAGCATGCTCCGCCCAGTTCCAAAATGGCGGCAGCGCTACTTCCGGTCTGCTATTTCCGGCCCGGTCCCTTATTTCTCTGACAGCAACTTGGCAGGTATGCCACTAACCTGGTAGATGGTGGCACCAAAGGTTTTAATGCTGAGCATCACTACTTTGAATGAAGCCCAGAAACAAATCAAGAAGTGAAGCTGACTTCCCTCGGAAGGTGGCCGACTCTCCCTTGTTGAAGGTTTTGAAAGAGATCTTTCGGGGATTCCTTAGCAGTGATTCCTGCGTTTGCAGGGGGTTGGACTAGATGACCCCCGGGGGTCTGCTTTCAGCTCTGCAATTCTTCGATTCTAGTGCTGTGTGGGAGCACCGCACGCATGCAAACACAACCAGATTTGCATCTGCTTTGAATTTCCTTCAGCTCAAGCCATCCTCTCTTTCCTCCATCGTAGCCCTAATCAAGTCACCAGATCTGCCTCAGAGTAAGTGGCCCTGTGGGGATGTCAGTGTCTGTGCTAACCTGGAAGAGGTAGCTGTGATTACCCCTCCTTCAGACAGACACGGCGTCAGCGTGAGAGTTTAACGACCATGCCACTAAAAACACATATTCCTGGCATTTTAGGCCAGCCGTAAGGATGCGGAGGAAATGTTTTCCTCATTATTTGGATGTGCTGTTTGAATGTTGTGATCAGTGATTCAAAGCACATGATTCATCAGGAAGGCATTTGCTAAGGCAGACATGTGAGGAGCTGTCTGCCTCTTCAATCTCCCTGACAGGGCAAAAATGCTGATTTATAGTAAATCATTAAAATCTGCTTATTATGGTGCTGCTTGTTCCTTCTTCCCCACTTCAAGCCGGCATCTTGATCTGCATCATGTCTCTTGCAATTTTATACAACAGCTAGCAGTTATTTAAACCAGAGAGAAATGATCCTCTGTCTTTATTAGTGCATATGAAAGGATATTTTGTTTAAGGAAGACTAATTAAGAATGCAGACTCTATTTTCTTGCCCAGTTTAAGGGAAAGGAGGGAGGGGGCGAGATTTAAAACAGCTAAGCTCAAAGAATGGTTTCCCTAAAACAATAAGTTGACATGGCTATTGAATATGTGTTTTGTTTTTCCTTATAAGAGAATAAAACCTGTCCAAAATAGGCAACTCTTACACATCCTATAATGTGAAACCATATATATATATAATATCTGGCTTCACGTTATAGGATGTTAGAATCACATGGCACAGTGTGAAATATCATTGAAATAGTAAATACTGGTGAAAATAGATAAGAAGTGATGTACTACATGGGTACAATCAGAGGCCTTTTCCCCCGACAGCTTTAAAAAGTTTTATTTTTGTTGTTGACTTTTTATTTTTCACTTTATATTCTGTAAACAAACCATGTAACAAAATAATCAAGCACAAAAGAAAAAGATGTATGTATTTTTTAAAGTTAAAAAAATATATTAATTTGACACCTGGGGACACGTTTCCTGCCATTGAATAACAAAGGAGTGAATAAGCCGACTCAAAATTAATCCATACAGCTCTGTCCTCCTAATAATATTAATTCCAGAGAACATTGCAGCGCATAATGCATTTTAAATTAAGTTGGAAAATGCATAATTTATATTTGTTTTATTTCTAAAGATACAGATGCAGATAGCATTCGAAACACACACACAAAATGCAGGAGGGACAATTTTTGTCCATTGATGTGAAAGGGTGGGTGCCCTTACTTCTTCTGCTGCTATTGCTTAACAGGACAAAAACAACAACCTGGTAGTGTTTCTGGAGCTTTCCAAGAGGAGAACTTTAGCTGTGAAATATTACTGAGAAAAGATAAACACACTGTGTGGGGAGAGAAAATTATTTTTAACACACTGTGAAAGGAATATGTTTGTTTAAAATAGGGGGACAGCTGCTAATCCCTAATAAAATGTTCTCAGTTGGATAATTACATATTGCCTTGGCCAAAAGCCTCACCTGAGTTTCTGAGGGGCCATGACAGCAAAGACAGGGGGTGCCACTTAAAGATATATGCGAGGCCGAAAAGATTCAGGATTCAGGAGGTCAACAACCTACTCATATACTGTATATCTTTAAATTGTCAAAGGAAAAAGGAAAGAAGTTACAAGTACAGTGGTACAGTACCTCAGTTTAAGTACACAATTGGTTCCAGAAGTCTGTACTTAACCTGAAGCGAACTTTCCCATTGAAAGTAATGGAAAGTGGATTAATCCATTCCAGACGGGTCCGCAGAGTACTCAACCTGAAGCGTACTTAACCCGAAGTATGGGTGTCATT
This sequence comes from Zootoca vivipara, assembly GCF_965207765.1. Taxonomy (NCBI): domain Eukaryota; kingdom Metazoa; phylum Chordata; class Lepidosauria; order Squamata; family Lacertidae; genus Zootoca; species Zootoca vivipara. The sequence continues at coordinate 26,428,218 of NC_142589.1, forward strand.
GGTTCTGGAAGACCGTACTTAACCTGAAGCGTACTTAACCTGAAGCGAACATTCCACTGAAAATAATGGAAAGTGGATCAATCCGTTCCAGACAGGTCCGTGGAGTACTTAAACTGAAAGTACTCAAACCAAAGTGTACTTAAACCGAGGTATGACTGTAGAGTCTTGAAAACACACACAAACACTTAGGTCCCATGTACACTACACATCTCAAGCAGTATTGTACCACTCTAAGCAGTTGTGTTTTCTACCCAAAACATCCCAAGATTTGCTTTGGGGTGCTGAGAAATGTTAGGAGGCCCTGATTCCCCTCACAGAACTACAATTCCCAGAGCTTCGTGGGAAGAAGGTTTGGTTGTTAAACCACTTTGAGAATTTGAGCGATTCCCCCATACGGGTAAATGACATAGTGCAGACGATGAATGGGGCAGGCGCAGTGCCAAGAGTCAGCATGATGGGGCACCAGCCAAAGTCCCACAAGCTAGGAGAGGGCCCATTGCTGATCTAAGCTAGTTTTTCATTTCTCAGTGCCTTGTGGCAGTAAAGATGAAGCTAGAGCATGAGGGAAATCAGGCTTTGCTGACTCCTGCAAGCTCACTCCCATTGAGACATTTGAGATGATCCCAGGAGCTCCTGCAACCATCTCAGGAGCCTCTGGGGTGAAGGTCTCCTTCCTTTTGGGAGGAGGGCTGCTCAGTTCTCTCTCTTGGTGCCTCTCTCAAGCTGGGAAATGGGTGATGGCCCCAGAGGCCCCTGCGATATCTTTGGAGCCCCTGGGGTGATGGTACATTTCCAAGCTTGAGAGATGCCCAGAGGGAGTGGAGCAAGCAATTCCCTTGGGCTCCAGAAAGCCCAAGAGAGGCTCTTCTCTGTGGCTTCTGCCAGAGAGAAATGCGAGCTTGCATTGGAGGAGTCTGCAAGGTAACAGGCTCACATTACTGCCAGGATGGAGGCCTGGAAAAAGCAATGTGGCTCCTTTTAACCTCCTTGGCATCACTAGTGCTGAAAGGTGCAGGTGTCCCTCCCAATGGGAAATTGCTAAGAGCCCTGGTAATGTAGGTCCAGATCAAGGGAAGTAATCAAAAGGTAAAGGACCCCTCACAGTTAAGTCTAGTTGCAGATGACTCTGGGGTTGCGGCACTCAACTTGCTTTCCAGGCCGAGGGAGACGGCGTTTTTCCGGGTCATATGGCCAGCATGACTAAGCCGCTTCTGGTGCAACGGAACACCGAAACCAGAGCAGTGCACAAAAACACTGTTTACCTTCCCGCCGGAGCGGTACCTATTTATCTACTTGCCCTGGCGTGCTTTCGAGCTGCTAGGTGGGCAGGAGCTGGGACCGAGCAAAGTGAGCTCACCCTGTCGCGGGGATTCGAACCACCGATCTTCTGATTGGCAAGCCCAAGAGGCTCAGTGGTTTAGACCACAGCGCCAACCGCATCCCAAGGGAAGTAATAGCACTGCTCTATTCTGCCTTGGTCGTCGTAGCATGGGTTGCTGGTGCCCAAGGCGGGGCAGGCACACGCCAGGGGTTCATGAGTCGGGATGCAGGGGGTGAACGAAGCCTGCAGCACCAGCCCAGCCCATGCCTCTGATGTTGACGGAGCGACCCCCCCCCCCCACTGGAGCCAAGCAGAACCATCCTCCACTGCCTTCCCACCCATACAAGGGGTAGCCTGGCCAGCCAACACAGCCCTTGGCAGGTGAATCGCCCTGATGCCTGCGGGGCTCCTGCAAGGGGGTACCTGGTTTGCGCCCCCTCAAAATTGTGTGCCCGAGGCCATGGCCCCACTATGCCTCCCCAATGCAGCCTAGGAAGAAGCAGCCCCAGTGGTTGTTAAGAAGGCTGGTTTTAGTTAGTGGCTCTAGGCCTAAACTGTGCTTCATATTAAAAGAAACAGTTATATTACTAAGTGAGTCTGACAATACCTATTACAGCAAAGTTGACGTCTGTGCAGCTTTGAACAGTGTTCCTGTTTGTGAGCACATATACAAATTGCAGGCACAATTTGAGACCATACAGGGAGGAGGGGGTTGTGGCCATGATGGCTATGCTTTGCCTCCACAGCCGGAGGCAGAAATGCTTCTGAATCCTAGTTGCTGGAAACCACCAGAAGGGATATTGCTCCTGTGGTTGAATCCTGCTTGCAAGTTTCCCTTTGCAGAACCTGGTCAGCCATTGTGAGAATAGGATGCTGGACTAGATGGGCCACTGGCCTGATCCAGATGGTTCTTATGTTCTTACAGTAGGACTTCTTGTACCGGTAATTTGTGTGGCCTTCCGAATGGTGCAAGTTACACCATCAACCTAGAATTATTGTAGGCTGATTCTCTCACATCTGCAAAGGCTGGATCCATTCCATAATTTGATATATATGCGTAACAGGGGGAATAGTGTAAGTGACCCAAATGTAAAAGATATATTTACAATTATGCTTGCAGACAAATTTATGAACATGCCCAAGGCTATCACATTAATACAGAAACATCATGTCTCCCATTTGTGGAATTATCCTGTGGTTTATCTCAGGCAATGGATAGGATGGAGGAATATGGCTTGTACAATACTTAAGGGGAAAAAATGATAATCAGACACTTTAACACTTTTAAATCATAATGTTACATTACATTGCAACACCTTGCTTTTCTTACAACTCTTGGCAATTCTCTTCCCAAGAGACCATCATTCTTTCGAGAAAATAAGATATTTCATTTGGAACAATCCCGAAGAGAGTTCTTACACTCGAGGGCATTTTTTAATATAAGAAAAAAGACAATTTACACACAAGAGGATGGCTGTTGATGCGATAATTGAGAACCACTTGGTGAAAATGTCTTTTTCTTTCCACAATTACTGCTTTTGAACTATTTTCCCCCCTCCTCCCTCCCCCTAGAAAAAAGGGGGGAAATAAGCTGCCATTTCAAGAGGTTGCAAAAATAAATAAATCTGCACATAGAGAGGCTGCAATTTTTTTTACAAAGGTCTAGACAAAAAAAAATATGTAAACTTTTTGCCCAAGCTCCACCCCCTTTCTAGATCAGAGGAAAGCCTGCTCTTTGATCTCAGAAACTATAATGCAAAATTTCACTAAAAATCACTGCAATTTTATATGGTTCAGCCCGCCATCTTGATTCAAAATGGTGTCCAACAGTATTTGAACACAGATGAATAGCTGTTCTTTGACCTCAGGAACCACTATGTAAAATCTGGTTAAGACACCTGAATAGGTTCCAAATCATAGTGAACAAGCAACTTTCAAAAATAAATAGTAGATTGTGGGGAAATGTAGGCCTCTGGCTCTCAGGCTGCAAATGAGGGCAGCACAAGGAGGTCAACCCAATTATGGTTTGCTTGTGGTCTTCCTAGTTGGTCACTGTGGGGCAGAGGATACTGGCCTAGGACGTTCTTTGGTTTTATCCAGCAGGGCTGTCCAGTTCTTGTTGGGCATGGCTGAGATGGAATGTGGTATCTATTCTGGCTTCTGTAATTCAAGGAAAGGGCCACAGCTCAGTGGTGGTGCTTCAGTTTTACAGGCGTCTCCAGGTTGGGAATTATTTAACTCTTTGGATTGAATATCTAGGTGCCAAGGGCTGGTGTTTCAGTCTCTCTCTTGGGGTTCAGCCCCCAAATTCCAGCTTGTAAAACAATAACACTCGCCACCAGTCTCCCACACACGGTGTAATCATGTCAGGAAGCTTAGCTCAGCTAGTTTACAGAAACAGAGATTGCAATGGATGTAAACCAAGAGGGGTAAGTGAGAAATCCCTGGAGGAACAGGTGTTGCTTTCCGTAGGCAGCAGGGAAAAAAGCTCCACAATCTTTTCAATGTGAACAAACATCACTCAACGTGGTTTTACACGGGCAAGTGAACTAAATATCCCACCGCAAGATGCCATTTGGCTTTTTCAAAGACTTCTTTTTGGGGTGGACGGGGGAGGAAAGAAAGACAAACATTCTCTTCAGTGCCTGTTGCTTGGTTTTGAAATGAAGATATAGTTAAACTTTATTAAGTGTAAAATTGGTTTTCGAGATCACCTCTGAAATGTTACATGCAGGAAAACAAACTCCGAGAAATCAGCTTGAGAAACGGCATCCCTCTCAGGCAAAAGCAGCGGGAGGGGAAAGGTGGAGATGAAACCCAGCAAGGAAACATGTCTCAGCAATCAGGATCCCATCATTGCAGGGCATTGGTGGTCCAGCCAGGGCCTGCCTTGAGCCCTAAGTGGCTGTCTAGGTCAGCACATTAACAGGGGATGGCACTCTTCCTGCAGCGGCAGATGGCAGGGACGTCTCCCTCCTCCGCGTTGCTCTGGTGCACACACGTGTGCTGTTTTAGAACAGCTGGATGCGACGGCAGAGGAGACGACCAGAGCAGCTGGCTGGCGATGCTGTCAGGATGATGGGGATTAAGGAGGCTCCCATCAGGACTTAATAAGCTATAAGGAAAGTGATGTGCGAAACCTCCCGATTTTTATGTCCGCATGTGCATAGAGCTCTGCCTTGTTAAAGACATGCTACAAGACTGTTTGGGGGATGGAGGGAGAGGCAGATTTAGGGCATGTGGTTCCACGTTCTAAGCTCTGGCAACTGGCTTTTATGCTGGTATCAGGTTAGTGCCCGCTCCCCTAAAAATAACAGGCACAAACCACCAGCTTGACATTGAACTGGGCTCTTGCTCAGACTTGCTCCGAAAGAGTCGAGTGGACAGACTTTCGACTGACTTGCATGAAAGATATGGCACACTAAATCACTGCTTAAACACCCACACTCACACACCCCATCACCTCTGTTTTTCCGCAGTTCCATGTTACATTTCGGAATCCTGATTTTGGTGATGTTTCTCACTCGTGCTGGTGTGCTATAGTGTGCATTGAGCTACGGTAAGGGAGACCAGGGTTCAAATCCACTCACAGGCATGAAGCAAGCCAGGAGACTTTGGGTCACACTCTAGCCCACCTCACCTGGTTGTTATGAGGATAAAATGGGCAGAGGGGTGACGCAGGCAGGGCACCCTGAGATTATTATTTTTTTAAAAAAAAGTATTATCTGCGAGGGTGTGGTTTTCAGTGGATATCAGGAAAGCCTGAGAAGCACATGCAGAGATTTATCTTACCAAGCTTTTTTCTTACCACATATCTTCCATGCATGGAAGGCAAAATGGAGCCAAAACTCCCGACCTGGCTCACAAAGGCTGCTTGTTGAACACTGAAATCTTCAAATGTGAATTGCAGAGGCATCTGTGGTGGGACCAGCTCGGTGTGCAATAGCCCTAGTTCACTCTCCATGTAGCTCTCTCTTTGAATGGAACATGTGAGCAGGGCTGTGCTCTCTCTACTGCCCCCCAAACAGTCCGCTTGTGCACCATCACTGTTCAGCTTGTTGATGCTACTTTATAGCAAAAGACCTATTTCCATATCTCTTGACTTATCCCCAAAGACTCATGAGAACTGATGGCCGGAGAGGGAGCAAACCATTTGCGTGGTCAGGCGGAGTCCCCCAAAGCCCCAGGCAGCCCCCGAGCAGATGATGACACAAGACCACGTTCTATGGGATTAAAATTGGCCTCAACTTTATTAAGAGTTCGGATGTAGGGAGACCTTGGCTCAGGCATTGGGCGTATATCCTTCCCAGCCCCCAGCCGGGGATCTGGGTAATTTCAGGGTTATCCAGCATGTGGGGGGGGGGTGGGCAGATAGCCGCTGGAGGGGGAGGGCAATGACAGCCTATTGCATATGGTCAATGCCTCCCCCTTAGCCCCATTTACAGGAACCCTGTTATTGCTGCCACAATGGGGGTGGGGTGTCACTGCCCCCCGCCCCGCCCCCCATTTATGTAGATGACTAAAGGATTCCGCCCAAGGCCTGCACCCGCCAAAGTTGTGATGAATTGTTACGGGAAATTCCTTTCCAGCCCTTCAACAGCAGCCTTGTCGTAGCAGCGCCTGCGTGCATGTAGACATGTGGAAGAAAATAACCTGTAATGCAATCATTAATTTTTGGGGAGTGGAGGGTGGGAAAGCTCTGGAGCCTGTTGACTGCTTCCCAGGAATGACTCTGCTTCAGCTTCAGCACGGTAAGGTTACCTCCTCCTGCCTGGCCAATCCCCACCCCCCCCCCCGGCAACGCCTCCCCGAGCTGGATTGGACAGGTAACTGCATGGGCGGAGACCACCAGTATCCAGCCCGGGAAGGCAGCGCCAGCCTCCAAACTTCCAGGGCTGCCTCAGGGATCCCAGGGGGCTGCGCGCGACTGTGCAAAAATGTGCCTCCCCTTTTATGTGGGGAACGGTCATTGTGCACTGCCTCCTCCCTCGAACTACAGTTTTTAAAGTTCATGGTGGAGAAGGAATAAATATCAAACCTGTGCAATATAGATATCTTAACACATCTATCATACCTTCTGATTTGATCCTGGTATGTCCCTATTTTTCCTGCCAGCGCTGCTGCTGCCGCCAGCCTCCTCCCTTGGGCAGCTCATAATTTGTTTTCAGTTGTTTTAATTCTGCAACTCTCCCTGGGACCTTAGGATGAAGGGCGCATCATCAAATAATAATAATGATATTAATAATAATAAAAATATGTTCTTTTGACGAGGTCCTGGAACTTATTTACAAGTAACAGATGCTGGAAAAGCACAATGGCACTTTCCTGACCTCCCAAGCCACAGATTTGCTGCTGCCTGGGATAGCTCAAGGTTGTGGGTTCGAGCCCCACATTGGGAAGGTATTCCTGCATTGCAGAGGGTTGGACTGGATGACCCTCATGGCCCCTTCCAACTCTATGATTCTTTGATCACTGGCACAAGGCAGTGGGAAGGTCAGTGCACATCAGCAGGAATGCTGTGTTGTCTCTGATGTCTGCTTATACCGCACTGACCTCCCTGCCACCCTGCCCCTCTCCTTCCCGGTAAGCAAGCAGGGGCTATGCTGCCAGGAGGTCAGAGGAGCACCACCTCCTCAAACCACCACCTGCTACTGTCATATACCCGGTTTGCTGCCTCTCCATCCCTGATCTCTTCATGCACCTCCCCAGTGAATGAATTGTGCCGGAATCCTAAAATAGGGGTACATTGATTTCACTCACCTCCCTCCCCATTTTTCTTTATGTCCAAGACTAAATCAAACTGCAGGGCGCTAATAAAAGAAGCCACGACTAACAAGTTTCCTCTGTCTTAAACCTAAAATGCAGCAAGATTTATCTGGGCTTCTGATTCTTGGTTGGAACAGGAGCCAGTATTCCAAGCTAATGATCAGATATATCACTGGGATATAAAAATTCAATAAGAGATCTATTGTTGTGCGACAGTACAGACACACACACACACACACAGATGAAGTTGAAGCCCTTTGGGAACGCGACTCATTCCAATCATGCCTAAAAGTTGGAGCTGAGTGAGTTCCAAATATTACATGTGATTGATATAACCAGGAATTTCCGCTGACCCTCAAATATACAATTAAACCTTCTGTGTGTGACTTGTCTTTATTGTCCTTTACTCCCTAAGGATTCGGAAAGCAGCTAAGCACAGCACTATTGTGTTTAATAAAGAAGTTTGTTTCTGACAAATGGAAGCCCAATGATAGACCAAAGGCGCAGGCTGAAGAGTGCAGGCTTTTATTCCAGATTAATTAAGCCAGACGGATGGTTCTCCCCGGTTTCATTCTTGCAACTGTGGACAGATATTAGGCTGTGCTATGGGTGACAAATGCAAGGCCTGTTTTATCATCTCTATAGGATGTGGAAGTTGAAAAACCGCTCTGCAAACTTGATTGCAGTCCTCTTTCTAAGCAACACTGCAAGTCACAGATGGATGCCGTGAGACTACAACTCCCATCAGACCCAGCCAACATGGCCAATGGTTAGTGATGACAGGAGTTTTTTTTTTTGTAGAACAATATATTGAGGTTCCTCCATCCCTGCTGTAGGCATATTTCCATCATCCTCATTTTATTTCTGGGCAATTGAAGCTGAGAATGACTTGGCCGACCAAGGCTGGATCTAGACACATCAAAAAAGCGATTCAGTTAAACACATTGTAAACTTCATTGCGTGTTGAGGTCACCGGATTCCTCCCAATAAATTCACACACACACATTAATTAAGTTTAAGGTTTTTGGCATTATTTCGGCCACAACTTTATTAAAATACAATCAAATGTGAGTGGTTGCTGAGGCGTTGGTTAACCCATCTGTCCCCCACCCTGGGACAGATTCTGCACTGACTTCCTCTAGGCATTTTGTGGAAGTCAGTAGATAAACATTCTCAGAGGGAGGACTGAGCTGGGTACCAGGCCCTTCTTGTCCTCCCTCGAATGTTCCCCAAGGCTCAATTTGCTCTGTGTTAGGCCCAATTCCCCTAACGGGGTACTGAGGAGAGCCGTTCAAGCCCCAGGATTCCTTTAATGGAATACCTCTATAAGCAGCAGCAATTTAGCGTAACTTTCCAGCCTTTCCATACTCCTCTTTCCAGCCAATCTCTTACCAGCCAATTTTAACCAATTACTAACCGCTAACCTTATAAGTTGTGACGATTTGCTATGCAGTAGGCAAAAACCAAATGGCAACAGCCAATCAGCCAGATGGCAAAATTCCTACCGGGCCCCTGCCCCAAGGCAGGCACAGCAATGTCAATATGCAAAGCATCCTTAAAAAAGGAGGTGGGCGGGCAGGAAATCCGAAGTGCTTGGCAAAAGTGAAACCAATATAGTCACGCAGAGGGTTTTATAGGCTAGGGGCCGACCCTTACTCCAATCTGCAACAAGCTTTTCTACCCAGCAACAGCACCAAAATGTCCAGTCATGTCAGTGGCCATTTTGCCTAATCTGCCTAGCAACAGCAGGGTCATCCTGATTCCCCTCCCGCAATGCATGCTCTCCATAACTGGAGAACCCGTTTAAAGGGAAATTCCGTTGCTGGAGGATGGGTCTCCACGGCGCCATCTGGTGTCAAAGTGTTATAACTCATTTACAGTAAAGCGCTTTACTTTACTAATGTAGCTGAGTCCCAAGGTTTTGTAATGAGACAGTTGCAGAGGTGGGACCGAGGCCCGGTTTCCCAGAGTCAAGGCTGCTGGGCTTCATTGGTGCTCAGAGGGATGTAAAGAGGCTTTTTGTTCCTGTTCCACTCTTCACTGGTCACATGCAGCACCGTTTCCATGCACTGAAATACGGACTACTTCTCACAAGGATCTCTCTCTTTAAGCAAATGGCTGCAGAAATGCGGGGAACTGAATTTAAGATTGGGGGGAAATGAGGAACTGAGAGAAACAAAATTATCAGGTTTGTCCACCCCTACTTCCAGGTTTCCCATTGTGTCTCCAAATGCGCATTTAAGTAAAAAGTAAAAAGTGGGCCATGGGTCTGAAAAGCTTGAAGATGCCTGACTTACGCTGTTATGCAGCAGCTATGCAGGGGTTTAGGCAAGGGCCTTCCACAGCTGGTTTGAACCTGGCGCCTCTTGCATGTAAAACTTAGAATATTAGAATTGTAGAGCTGGAAGGGACCCAAAGGGCCATCTAATCCAACAGCCTGTTTAACTTGTGCTTTGCAACTGGGCTATAGTTCTTCCCATACCTGAGCCTGGCTTCAATCTTAATAATCTTCAATCTTAATAATAATAGGATTTATAACTTATCCTTTTACCTCAAGGCCACAAGAGTCCAGTGATTTCATTTAAACAATTTAAATAACAATTAAAACTACCATTAAGATCATAAGCGAGGAACAGCAAGGTTTTCTATTGCTCATTGGCCCCCAAAGACCTAGGCAAAGAGATGCATATTGACCTGCCAAGGGAAAAACATACAATGATGGGGGGCTGGTGCAGCTCAGAGAAGTGGGAGTTGCATGGCCTGGGGCCAGCACAGAGAAGGCCCTGCCATATGCCATTGCTCCTTGGACCTCAGAGGGTGATGGCACTGTTAACAGGGCCTCTCTGCTGATCTTACCACCCAGGCCAGTACGCATGGGAGGAGACATTTCCTCATATTTGGGGTCCAACTCTGTTAGGGTTTTATGTGTTAAGATGGACATCACAATCTGGGCTTATATAAAGTGCCCCTAAGACTTTTTGCAGAATACCTTGCTGGGCCTCAGTGATCTGGAACTCCCCCTCCCTCAGCTATGTTTGTGTAAACAGCCTGGCATCCCAATTCAACTTTTTCTTATTTATTTATTTTAAAAGCACAGTGTCAGATTTATGAATGCTAATCTTGGAATCACTGTTGTTTTTCACTTGTGAGCATGTTAATGAATCAGAAGCCCGCTCTCCCCCCCCCCCCCCGGTTAATATTATAGTCTAGCACTGCTCACCGACTTCAGGAAATCTCTCTGCTGATAATTGCAGCGTTCCCTCATTTGCAGATTGGGCGAGGCTGTGCCGTCATCAACATACACACCACTGTTTCTGTAAATATAGAAATTTGGGATTTGCCACTGGAAGTATTCATTACGGTTTGAAAGTAGATTAATAATGAATAGCAGTGCCATTTCTTCATTAATATTCTACAAAAGGAAAATATGTACTCATTATTCCTTTCATGAATTCAGCCCATTGAAGGTTCATAAATAATTGTGCTTCACAATTGTGTCTAATTAGTAATGAGCTTAATCCAGTGTATTGCCAAGGCCTGGAGCAAAGGATTATTCACTCCTTTTTCTTTTTCTTCTCTCTCTCTCTCTCTCTCTCTCTCTCTCTCTCTCTCTCTCTCTCTCTCTCTCTCTGCAAAAAGTTCTCTCTTTTACCAAGATGGCCTGATACTGGATCTTCAAAGTCACATTGTCGAATGATCCTAGGTTCCCAATTTTGAAGTTGCTCTTCAAGAATGATTGACTCTCAGATCAAGAGGACTACAGTGGCTCTTATATCACTTGATGGGACTGTATTGATGGCACGAGAGAGGAAAGGGTGCTTTAAGAATCACTCTCTCTTTCCAAGGAACTCTGGGAGTTGTAGCTTTGTGATGGGGAAATAGAGATCTCCTAACAGCTCTCAGCACCCACAAAAAACTGCAGCTCTCAGAATTCTTTGTAGGAAGCCACAACTGTTTGAATTGGAATCATTGTGCTTTAAATGTTATACTGTAAACTGCCCTGTGATTCTCAGATGAATCATCATCATCTATTTTGTGTCTGGGGCTTAATAGTCAATCCTTCTTCCCAGGAAACTCTGGGAATTGTAGCACTCTGAGGGGAATAGCAGGGGGTCTTCTAACAACTCTCAGCACCTTTAACAAACTCCAAGTGTCCCTATTTTCCAGGGACAGTCCCAGATTTACAGAAGTCATCCTGGTTTCTGATTTGATCCTGGAATGTCCTGCTCTTCCTTAGGACCTCTCTATTTGCATCAGAGAAATGTTGGAGGGTATGGGATAGGATGTCCCATGGGCTTTTTTTTCAGCCAGAGTTTGCTGGGATTCAGTTCCGGCACCACTCAGGTGGGCACTATTGCCATTATAAGAGAGCATGGGAGGAGTTTATGGTGAGTTCTGGCACCTCTTTTTCTAGAAAAATAGCACCGGACGTTCAGAGGAATGTTGGAAGGGACATTTCTTTTTTCACTGGAGGAATCTTGGAGGGTTTGGAATAGGATGGCCCTATTTTCATTGGAAAAATGTTGGAGGGTATGCTTTCACACCATACAGTTAAGGCCCATTTAAAGCACATTGCCTTTCATTAAAGAATCCTGGGATCTATAGTTTACCCCTCAAAGAGCTACATTTCCCATCAACCCTAACAGACTACAGTTATCAGGATTCTTTGGGAGGAAGCCATGTGCTTTGAATGTATGCTGTGGATATGGCCCGTATCTGGGGCAGCAGGGAAGCTAGAGCATGTGGGCACATCACAGACATGTGGGAGAGATGGGAAGGAGAAATTGCAACCCTGTGTTACACATGCACACATTTTTAGGGTTAGCCTTGTGAGATGGCTGCCTTCGAGACCCTTGTGCTATTTGTTTGTTTGCTTGCTTGCTTTCAATTTCATAAAATGTGTACGTCGCTTGATTGTTAAAATACCTCCACGTGCTTTTAAAAGAAACCCAATAAAATCAAACGATAAGTAAATTAACAACAATAATTTAGGCTGTTCAAAAATAAAAATAAAATAATAGACTAAAAACAGGTTAAAACTCACATCAACATTATAAATATCTGTGTAAGGTTTCCTAAACAATGTTTTTTTTTTAAGCAGGCACTAGAAAGAGTACAGTGAAGACAGCTGTCTGATATCAAGAGGCAGGGAGTTCCAAAGATGTCTGCAAACATGACATGAAGGCTGGAAACATTAACACCTCCATGTGGGAATTCCTTGCAGATGACTACAGTGCCTGGAGACAGACAATCAGGTCCACAGCAGTGACCAGAGGAGGACCACTAGGAGGAGGAGCAGAGAGAAGAAATGCCTTGATGTATCTGCCCCAGCTGCAACAAACCATATCTTTCCCATATCGGTCTCTACAGCCACAGCAAGTGCTTTAACTCTCCAATCATTTGACTTCACCCCCACACTCTTCCACTGTCTTCCAAGACAGACGGATGCCAACAAATTTAATAATGAATTTTTTTTTAAGTGTTGGAAGCCACTTTGTGTCTCACCTTGGGAGAAAGCAAGCTACAAAGCTGCTACTACTACTGCTACAAATCATAACAATAAATAATAATAATAATAATGATAATAATAATAATAATAAAATGCAACATTATTTTGTACAAGCCGATGTCTCAAGTGTCCAATCTCCTGTCCACCCAAAATTAATTAGTAAGCCTGAGTTTTCATGTACTTTTGTAAAACCTAGGATAATAGCGCCACCGTTTCCCCCCTTTTCTACTTTTCTCCAAATGACTTTAATTCTACATTACTTTTGCTATAGCCCTTTAAACATAAGGGAACACAAAAGGAAGGTTAATTGGAATGGCTAATTAAACTTAGTGAAGTTAAAGAACTGGAACACTGGGATTTTTGTTTTGATACTTAGCAACATCTCATAACCCTAAGGACACGGACTTAGCCCATGGTCTGGTGTTTTTATAAATTGCTACGTAGCCCGGAGATCCTGAAGAGAAACAAAAGAGTTGAGCGTTGATAACAATTGATTCCCCAAAGGAAAAGTAATAACAATTATGACTAACACGATTATTTGCAGCAGTTTAAAAATAAAATCTATTTCTTTGGCTTGCGGTTTCCCCCTCCCCTTTCAATTTATGGTGTGCAGCTAACAGATGAGGAAGGGAGAGCAGGCACAAAACATCCCAATACGCATCTCTGTTACATGAATTCAGTTTGGCAGGCCAGGATGGAGCATGGTAGCCATTCTGTGGTCCAGCATCAGGAGGCAGAATCCCAGGACAGTTCTGAGGGCCATTGCAACCTGGCAAAGCCCCTGGTTAATGCCTTGCCTGCCCCCTCCCTTTCCCCAATATTTATCTGGTAGCTGACTTTCCAATCAATGCCAAGTCATGCCAAATTCATTTCTCAGCTGCGCCAATCCATGGCACTGCCACTACCTGCTGCTCCATTCTGAGGATGGAAGAGAAACTCAATTCAGTTTGCCTTTAAAAATGCATTATACAGTGGTGCCTCGACTTACGAATTTAATCCGTTCCGAAGGCACCTTCGTAGGTCGAAAAATCCGTGAGTCGAGAAGCGCCATTGGAAACGCGATTTCCCATAGGAATGCATTGGAAACGGAAAAATTCATAAGGCAAAGCAACCTCATCTAAAAATTTAAGTCGAAAAAACCCTATCTAAAACCGCCGCGGTTTCCGTTTGGATGTCGAGAAATTCATAAGCGTAGGGCCATTTGCCCCATTCGTAAGTCAAAAAATTCGGTTGTCGGGTCGTTCATAAGTCGAGGTACCAGGGGCGTAGCCAGGATCAAAACTGGGGGGAGGGAGCCATGGTCATTCAGGGGCGGGGCCAAGGCACGGGAGGGGAGGGGCCATGAAGTGGGAACGTGGGCGGGGCTACAGGGCCAGCGGGCCCAGTGACATCGTGGCGGCAGCGGCCACCTTGTGCTTCTGGGACTGGCAGCATTGGTGGCTACCCTGCTTGGCAGGAGAGGACGGGAGGGTCGGGCAGGCGAGAGAGGGTGGCAGGGTGGACGAGGGCGAGGCAAGGCACAGCCGCAGCCACGACGGCATAGCAGCCAACTCCTAGAGGCCTAGGTGCCTCTCCCCCCCCCAAAAAAATTACTGGTAAATACCGTATTTGAAAGAGTCACACCCCCCCCCATGTTGATGGGCTTTCTATGTGGGGCTTATCTGCCCCCCCCTGTATTTTATTAAGGATGGAAGAGGGAGGGAAGGAAGGAAGAAATAGAGAGAGGGATAACTCATATTTGTGGGTGTCTCTGGGTGATGCTGTGATGCTGGAACTCTGCAGCAAGAGGACGGGAGGGTCGGGCAGGTGAGAGGGAGTGGCAGGGCGGGCAAGGGCGAGGCAAGGCACGGCCGCAGTCACAACAGCTCCGAGGCATTGCTGCATATCAGCATAATATTTCAACCATGTCATGGGTTCAAGCCCCACCTTAGGAAAAATTCCTGCATTGCAGGGGGTTGGACTAGATGACCCTCATGGTCCCTTCCGACTACAAATCCATGATTCTATTGATATATTACCATGGCATATGCATCATTCTGCTTTCTTGAATTGCCCTACTCCTAGGCATAGCAGCCAACTCCTAGAGGCCTAGGTGCCTCTCCCCCCCCCAAATTACTGGTAAATACCATATTTGAAAGAGTCATCCCCCTATGTTGATGGGCTTTCTATGTGGAGCTTATCTGCCCCCCCCCAGTATTTTATCAAGGATGGAAGAGGGAGGGAAGGAAGGAAGAAATAGAGAGAGGGATAACTCATATTTGTGGGTGCCTCTGGGTGACGCTGTGATGCTGGAACTCTGCAGCAAGAGGAAGATACAGGAGCCTTGTAAGCAGCTTTCTCTCTGCTTGATTTACAGCAGGCATGTCCAACAGGTAGATTGTGATCTACCAGTAGATCACTGGATGTCTGTGGTAGATCACTGCTAGATCACTGGCACCCCTAAAAAAAAGCTCACCCAAAATTTTCCTCCTCCCTAAAAAATGCTGAACTATGACCTGAAGCCCTAAACAAAAATGGGCCTCCCTCCCTCCTAAAAGAAGTTCAACAAGTTTGACCTAAACCCCAAAAAACAGGGCTTCCCTTCCTTAAAAAAAAAAAACTCAACAGCTTTGACCTAACCCCCCCCCAAAAGGGCTAGATCACTCCCGGTTTTTAACTTTGTGAGTAGATCAGAGTCTATTGAGAGGTGGCCACCCCTGGTTTACAGTATACAGATGCAGGAGGAGGGGCAGACTGGAACACCACTGCTTTTTATAAACATCACTGTGTCTATCAAAGCTACACCCCCCCTTTTCTTATTCACTTCCTTTTATAGCCTTGCAGAGCCACCTTGGTCAAATTGAATCCTCTGCACCCTCATTAAATCACCAATAGAACTCTTAATGCGATCCCTGAATGCTCATTAACAACTCCCACTGAAGAACAATAGGGTGAAGTGGTGAGCTATCTAATCTTGCCTGGGGATAGCTGCTCCATTGTCTTAACTGCTTAACTACCGGTAGCCACTTTGCTTTATTTATTTGATGTGTTTTTGTTACAGCTGTGTTCCCGCCCCCAGCAAGCGGAGACTGAGCTGCTCTCGCTAAAGCAAAGCCCTTTCCACTTCAGTTTTTGCAGGGGAAAAGTGCTGGTTATGGTCTGTAAAATACATTATTTTTTTGCTTCTGGGGGGGGCAGCTTCCCCCTCCTGCCCCCCTGCCTACGCCCATGCAAGGTACCACTGTATTAGGGAAAATTGGATTTCCAAAATGTGTATATTATGTGTGTATATGCGTAAAAAAAAACCGTGTATATTAGGAAAATTGTGCCTAAACATGTGGAGGTTAGAAGATTAGATTATGTAAGTAAATACTACTTTTATTTCTTTACAAAACAATGTGTGTGCAACCGCTGTTTTTAAGGGGGCACCACCCACCATGGGTGATGGATTTTTCTCAGATCATCTGGCCCCCACAAAGCATCCACCCATTGAGAACATGGCTTTCCAACCTAATGCTTAGGGATGGCTCTCCCTTAGGATTCAGCGAGGCGTCTTGGCTGAACAGCAGACATGGGTATCCAGTCTTGCCTTGAGGTTGCTGGGTCTGTCAGTGGTTAGCCTGATCACTACGATAGCATAGAGAGTCAAGTAAGGAGTCAAGAAATCAAGGACAGTTAAAGGCCTACTTAGGACTGAACAGCAACACCAACTTTACATGGTATCATTCTAAGTCCAACAGCACTTGGGAGAACAGCCTCACTAACTAAACTACTAATCCACAGTGCAGGGGGTTTTGACTGGACAGGGCATACATGTAAGATTTACAATAAGATCTTAGCCAAAGGGAAATACAGGGCTGTTTGTTTGTTTGTTTGAACAAAATGCAAAGTGGAATCTGGTGGTTTCATTTCCCAAGAGCTAAAAGGCTTGCTAGCCGCCTGAAATTTTTAGATTGGGCATTGCAACAAAAAATTTAGAGCAGATGCAGAACAAAATGAAAATTTTCATCTCTGCGGGGCTTTCATTTTACCAATTGGGAAAAAAGAAGTGGTGGGAAAGCCTTAACAAGGCTCAACTCCCCTCTCTACACATTCTCCCTAATTTGCCGGGAACGAGAGCCGGATCTTGGACAACATGCTATGAATGTGCTACAGTGCTTCGACATACTGGCATCGTCTAAATGACTGCAGAATGCGGTTGATTGTATATTTAAATAGATCAATCACAGGCACATAAATAATAAATAAGACAAAAAATTCTCTTTCCGTTTAACATGCAAGTCAGAATTTGGGGAGGGGGGAGCAATGAAAGATTTTGGTTTCTCTCTCTCTTCCATAGCTGCCAAGTTATCCCTTTTTTACAGGGATTTTCCCTTATGCTGAATGGGCTTCCTCGCGAGAAAAGTGAAAACTTGGCAGCTATGCTCTCTTTCTCTTTCTTTCTTTCTCTCTCTCTCTCTCTCTCTCTCTCTCTCTCTCTCGTGTATTTGCGTGTGTTTTCCCATTTGCCAGCATTTCAGAACTAAGAGATAAAAATCGGCAAATTCTTTTTTCTTTCTTGACAAAGAACGCGAGTCAAAAACTGGGAAGCAGATGGCTGCTTATATATTTCTCTCTTTTTTTTATTTACTGCAATACTAAAGCCACCATAAAAAAGCAAAGTTGAACAGACAGAGCTAATAATATAATCATTCAAAACACCTGCAAACAGTGCAGATGGGCAATTTCTGTCTGCAAAATCATCAGCGAAAGACCGCCTTCCCATATGGGCAAATCTATCTGCCTTGGAGCATCCAAAGCTTTGTCCCTTACCTTAAGAAAACCTGCACCAAACATATGCAGTCTTTTTATAGCAGAGCAGAAGAAGCGCCTTGGATCTGTGGGCTTATTTTTAGCTAAATATAACTTACAGTACCTATAACCTTCTGCCACCGTACTGGGTTTGTCCACTGTTGTGCAGCAGAAGAGCAAAAAAAAAAAATCCCAGGGTTTTAAAAAGCGACCAGCATCCCCCAGAAAAGCAAACAGCTTTCCTTCTCAGTCAGAGTGTTTGCAATTGGATAATGTATATTAATGAACCAGCTAGCCCATGTTTCATTCCTAAATAACTTGCAATGGAAACTATGCCAGATAGATCCAAGGTGATTTTCTTTCCTTTTTTTTCAAATTGCAAAAGTTTTTTGTTTTTATGCTAGCAGTCCTCATTTTGGATCCTGGTTGCAGTTTACCTCTTCTCAGAGGACACACACAAACAAAAAAAAAACAAAACAAAAAAGGAGAGAGGGAGGAGGATATGAAAGGAAGAAAGCACAGCTGGCTAAATCCAGAGATATAAACACACCAAAGGATCCTCCAGATAACCAGATAGGCTGTTGTTATGATTAAGCCCTTTTAAAAGCATTTCTTTATCATTTATTCAACCGCTCGTTAAAGAAAAACAGGGTGCCATAAATGTCTCCACTCTCACCCGTCAGATCCTCACAGCAGCCCTGCGAGGTAAGACACGTAGATAATAACTGGCCCAAGGTCACCTTCATGGCCAGATAGGATGGCCACAAAGGCAAAAGAAACTGGCTTTCCGCACCCTTAATGATTCTGGAGAAATGGGAATTTAAAGAGATGCAGTAGCCGCTGGTCCATTAGGGTTAATGGGACTCAGAGTCCATCCCTCTTCCCAGGGAACATTGGGAAATTTATTCATTTCATAAAACTTATATGCCGCTTGATTGTAAGGGGGGGGGGAAGTTTGCAAAAAGAAAAAAACCATAAAATTATCAATAAAAATCAGTTGAAAACAGCTTCTCAAAACTGTAGCTTTTTAAAATGGTAGTTCTGTGAGGGAAAGAGGTAACAACTGTTAGCATGTTTACCTGCAATTCCCAGGATGCTTTGGGGGGGACTCGGGGCTGTTAAAGAGACATGATAGTGCTTTAATGTTAGCGTGCAGGTGTGGCCTGAATTTTTGGGCTATGTTATTCCCAAATTTCCAATGCTTTTGGTGGAAAAAACCCAAAAAGACTCACTCACCAACCTATTCAAATATGTGTGCATGTGTCTTTTTATCCAATCCCTGCAGGTTCCCCTCCTCTGATTTCCACCATTTCCCTAAGCTTTCAGTCTTCTAGTTCTTCTGAGCCACATCCCTAAGCATGCTGGATCAGGCCAATGACCCATCTAGTCCAGCATCTTGTTCACACAATGGCCAACAAAAGGTCTCAAAAGAAAACTTGCAACTTAGGAACTAAGAACAAGAACCTTCTCCCCTCCTGCAGTTTCCAGCAAGTGATATTCAGAAGCATATACTGCCTCCAACTGTGCAGCGCATAGGAATCCTGGGTAGCAGCCATCAATAGCCCTCTCCTCCATGAATTTGTCTAATCCTCTTTTAAAGCCATCTAAGTTGGTGGCCATCACTTCCTCCTGTTGGAATGACCGCTCCACACATCAATGGGGGGGGACTTTTGCGTGGACGCACGCAGCCCCCTGATCCCAGAGGCAACTCCCTGGTAGTTCAGGCCTGGCATCGCCTTCCCAGGTAGGATGCCAGGGGTCTCCGCCTATCCAAGCCCAGCGTCCAATCCTGCCTGGGGAGGTGTTGCCAGGGGATGGCCAGGTAAGGGAAGGGACTGTCTGGCTTACACAAGAGAATTTGAATCTTACCTCCAGGCACCAGTTGGTTCCAGAGCTTCTCCCACCCTCCACACCCTCATTCATGTTCTTTTGCAGGTTAATCTTTTCTCTGCTACGTCAAGGCTGCTGTTGAAGGGTCACAAAGAAATGTTCCTTTATTGGCAGGTTTCGCCTTTCCCATAGCAATACGTCACAACTTTGGCGGTGTCATGCCTTGGGCGGAATTCTTTGGCGATTTTCCTAGAGGGAGGGGCGTGAGGCGGAGACCTCACCCCCTTTGCGGCAACAAGAGGGGGTATTGGGGGAAGCCTTGACCATGCCAATAGGTGTCATCGCTTTTCCCTTCCAATGGCGGTGAACAGGGGGCAGGCTCTCTCTGCCTGAACATATGTTCTCCAGAGCCAGCCCCAACCCCCATACATGTGGATAACCCCGGCGTCTCCCAGAACCCCGGCTGGGGACTGGGAAGGATAACGCCCAATGCCTGAGCCAAGGTCTCCCTACATATGAATCTTAATAAAGTTGTGGCCAATTTGAATCTCATAGCACGTTGTTATGTGTCTTTATTCCGCTCAGCGGGTTGCCTGGGGTTTGGCGGATTCCGCCTGTCCACGCAACGAGTATGCTCTGCCATAGATAGCTGCTGAGATGTGCTCAGGTGAGTGGTCCCAAGTTGCGCCACATATGATCTCCTGCTAATCTTCAGGAAACCTTAAATTTTTTTTGTTTAGTTGCTATCTACACCTTCATCAAAATGCAAAGGGCAGGGAAAGCAGAACCTGCAATGAACGCCTTGGCATCTTCCCCATTGAGCACTCACAGCTTTCTTGTTTGGAAGGATCTTTCCTTCAGAGTTTCCCTAGATCTCCTTGAATCTAACAATAATTTTAATAATTAAAAAAGGAGGGGGGGGAACCTGAGACCTTTTGCTTGATGACTGGCTGTGCTCCCCATTTTTCCTCCAAGCGAAAGTCTCCTCTTTCATGTAATACATAAAAGAGCAATATTGCTCTGATGAACTAAGACACATGAAATGTCTAATTAACATTAAAATATTGTCTCTTGTCATTAGCTTCAGTTGCGCTTTAAGTGTCGGCTTCTGAGAGACAAGAGGTTCAAGCAACAGTGACCTGGGCCATGGGGGAAAATAAAAATAAAAATGAAACCCAAATAATAAATAAATAAACAATGAAGTCCAGGCATGTGCCGTGTTATGCAGTATTATTTTCTCTGCTGTTGCTTAACCCAAATGGAATTTAAATATACCACCCTGAAATAAAAGAAAAACAGTTTAAAACACAGACTGGGAAACCTGAGGGGAACTCCAGAGCCCACCACCTCTGTCTGTTGGCCATGATTTAATAATAATAATAATAATAATAATATCATTAGGACAGCTGGCATCGTTCCAAAACAGCAGGGACATCCCTATTATTGAGTGAAGTTAGGTATCCATTTCAGGCAGCAGATGATGGGAGGCAGAATCTCCTCTGACATTCATAAGCTGGCCTTCTGCTCCTAGGTATGAAGGAGGACACAATCATGTGGATAACATTAAAGGAAGATGCAACTGCCATTCTAGAATAATGACAATGGCGCCCACCTGAGAGACGCTGGAACTGAGTTCCGGTGTCTTCTGGGTGGGAAAAAAAGCCCCGCCTCCCGCTGCTGGAATTTAGGCTTTTAACTGACATTGGCCACCTGAGGCGAAGGACAAGATGGTGCCCTTCCCCATGCCATATGCAGAACCCAAGGGAGGTGTTCATGGTGAGTTCTGGCACCTCTTTTTTCCAGAAAAATTGCACTGGCAGAAGTTACAGGTAGGTAACCGTGTTGGTCTGACACAGTCAAAATACAAATAAAAAAATCCTTCCAGTAGCACCTTAGAGACCAACTAAGTTTGTCATAGGTAGGAGCTTTCGTGTGCATGCACACTTCTTCAGATTGGCAGAAGGTATGTCTGAAACATCTTAAAACTTCCCCAAAATGATGGAAATACATTAAATCGTCTTTTGTTGTTTTTATATGTTTTAAGCTATCATGGGAAGGTAATATAAGTGCACAGGAAGCTGACCTATATTGAGTCAGGCCATTGGTCGATCTAGCTCAGTATTGTCTACACTGATTGGCAGTGGCTCTCCCACATTTCAGAAATTAAAATCCCTCTCAGTCCATTTATAAATCCTCCAATAAAAAAAATGGGGGGGGGGTGTCTTTCCAGAGGAAGGAACCAAGAGTACCAGTACATCTTCACGAAGTCAAACAAGTACCATGTAGTTGATGAGCCCATATTTCAGGGAATGTGAATAATTAGATCAGAAATTTGCAGTCCAGTCTAATTTTGAAAAATGTAGACAGAGAGTACCTAAAACCATTTCTGTCCTTTGGGAGAAACACTGTGTGAGGAGCTGGCATACATGAGTGCCAGATTGAAGGCGGGGGGAACCTACTTTCCTTTGGCAGTCATCTTTTGGCAATACAAATAACCCAAGCCTAATGAACAAACTGGTCAGTCTAAAATTAAATGAATGATCTCTCATTGCCTGTATGTTCCCACCAGGATAATCACAAAAGGTGATCTGTTTCAGCAAATCAATTAGGTTCTACAAGCTGGCTTATTTACAAAGCAGGGAGGGTTCCAGCCACAATGCTCACCCCTCTCATTTGGAAGCTGGCAGTTCAGGGTTCCTTCCCCCCTCCTTTTCCAAGTGGAGAGTGCTAAAGTGTTGTTTAATCACTCATTCCTTCCAAACAGCCCGATTCTTCCTTAAGCCAATTTTAATTTAGGCTTTGCGGCCCAGGCTTTCACTTCCTGACACTATCTGTGAAACTTGGCTAAAGCAATCAGTCCATTTCTGCAGCAGGGAAAGGAGCGAGCGAGCAGTGCTGAGCACGCATCCAGGGGACGTGTTAGCATTTGGGTGGCTGGCCGGCCTTCCCTTTGCCGGGGTGTCTGTCACTGGTAATGAAATAAGCTCTTAGCCAATGGATTTCACTTGGGCATAGGAAACGTTAATTCAGTTCCTTGTTCCTTTCTTCTTCTTATCAACATAGAAAGCAATCCTCATATATCACAACCCCCCAAAGAAAGATCTCATGCATACCCAACGTAAATAATACAGTCAAACATTAAGCAAATTTGTCAATAGTTTAGAGTTGATGACATCAGTTAGATGTCTGCTTTCCATCTTACAAGCAAGCTTGTTTTCTGCTGCTTTAGGGGGCAGGACTCAAAGCAATGGATTCAAATGGCAAGAAAGGTGATTCCAAGTAAACCTTAGGAAGATCTTTTTGACTGCAAGAGATGTCTGATAGTGAAATGGATTCCCATGGAAGGTGGTGGACTCTCTTTCATGGGAGGTTTTTAAGCCATCTATCACAGATTCTAGAGCTGTGACTCCTCCATTGCTTTGCATTGGACTTGATGACCACCAAGGTCCTGTCCAACTCTGCAAGTCTATGATTCTATCATTCTTAATAGATTGCCCCAATGTGAACCTGGGTTGCTGGTAGTGAGGGGGCAATATTGTCCCTTTCAGAGCAGTGCGTAAGCATGTACCATACAGTTTCAAAATCCTGTTTGTTATTTGTGTTTCTGAGTGCTCCGAGATGCTCTCTTAGTTTCCATAAGGGCTATATTTTGTCATGTATCCCACCATGCCTCTAGAGTTGAGTTTGCAGCTGCTTTCCAATATTGTGCTGTTATATTTCTAGTTGCAGACATGGAAAAAAAAACATAGAATCATAGAGTTGGAAGAGACCACAAGGGCCATCCAGTCCAACCCCCTGCCAAGCAGGAAACACCATCAAAGCATTCCTGACATATGCCTGTCAAGCCTCTGCTTAAAGACCTCCAAAGAAGGAGACTCCACCACACTCCTTGGTAGCAAATTCCACTGCCGAACAGCTCTTACTGTCAGGAAGTTCCTCCCAATGTTTAGGTGGAATCTTCTTTCTTGTAGTTTGAATCCATTGCTCCGTGTCCGCTTCTCTGGAGCAGCAGAAAACAATCTTTCTCCCTCCTCTATATGACATCCTTTTATATATTTGAACATGGCTATCATATCACCCCTTAACCTTCTCTTCTCCAGGCTCTTCTCCAGATTAGTAAGTCCTTAAACAGCAAATCCTTGTGGCCATCCATAGCCGTCAATAGCCTTCTCCTCCATGAATTTGTCTAATCCTCTTTTATAGCCATCCAACTTGGTGGCCATCACCACCTCCCATGGGGGCGAGTCCCATAGTTTAACTATGCACTGCACAAAATCCTTTCTTTTATCTGTCCTGAATCTTCCAACATTCAGCTTCGTGGGGTGTCCATTTCTAGTGTTACGAGAAAGGGAGAATAACTTTTCTCTATCCACTTTATCCATGTTAAGTATAACTGATTTAATTCACACAGAAATGGTAAAAAATACATTATGTATTAATGAAGGTTAAAATGGAAAATGGCTAAATGTGTATTGCTGAAGAGTTGGTAACATTGGGGGTTTTCCAATGTTGTTTCCTACTGGACTCTGAGCTGCTTAATGCATTAATGAATAACTGTTGGCTGTTTTCTGTTACTCTAAGCTCTTTCTAGCCTCAGATCAGGTGACAAAGGCATTGGGTTGCAAATCTCCCTTTTGAAAGGGAGTCGCCTTTAGTCTTTGTCTCCCAAACTCCATGGAGTGAGGATGTAAATGAAGCTCTCTTAAAGGCTGGAATGCAGGCTGTGGAGAGAGGGAGAGAGACTTTTGCTTATACTGTAGGTCTGTTTGGATTATTTCATATTTTGTAAGATGCCTATACTAGACAGCACAAGACATTGTATGGATATTTTGGTTGTATCTTTGATGCTTTTGTTCTGTTTTTAAAGGGTTCTGCCTGTAAAAGTTTGAATATGTTTATGGACCTGGACCTGATTCATTTCCCAAAAGAGTCAGTTCTTGT
The DNA here is from genome assembly GCF_965207765.1 of Zootoca vivipara. Classification (NCBI taxonomy): domain Eukaryota; kingdom Metazoa; phylum Chordata; class Lepidosauria; order Squamata; family Lacertidae; genus Zootoca; species Zootoca vivipara. Next base: position 26,452,355 of record NC_142589.1, read on the forward strand.
GCTTCCAGTCATTTCAAACTGTGCAATATTAATACCAGCAACACTCCATACTGTGTATAGTTTTATAAACTTCTATCATGTTGCCTCTTACTCACTTTTTATCTAAACTCCCCAACTCTGCAAGCTTTCTTTATAGGGGAGTCAGTCCATTCCCTTGATATTTTTGGTTGTTCTTTTCTGAACCTTTTCCTAACCCTAACCAGTGGCCCTCCAGAGGTTGCTGGGCTCCAGCTCCCATTCTTCCTTTACCATTGGCTACATTGGCTGGGGCTGGTGGGTGTTGAGCCCCACAACAGCTGGAGGGCCACAGTTTCCCATCCCTGTTTCAAACATTGTGCTGAATATGCACAGAGAGGGACTCTCCCTATTGTATGTTCAGAGCGAGATCTGAAAAGTTCTCTTATTCTACTCTTACGTCATTCTCCAAGAAGGTTTAGGTCAGGCACCCCCAAACTTCGGCCCTCCAGATGTTTTGGACTACAATTCCCATCTTCCCCAACCACTGGTCCTGTTAGCTAGGGATCATGGGAGTTGTAGGCCAAAACATTTGGAGGGCCGCAGTTTGGGGATGCCTGCTTTAGGTTTTAGAGGCACCCAAGCACAATTTTCTCTGTGTGTGCTCCTATGGGGATTGCTCCCTGAGAAGTGAATACAGCTTTGCAACCTACAGCATTGCACAGGTCCATGCCTGCCCATCCCCAATCAGTTAAATATTTGCTAATTCACGTGGCCTGAGGTTTGTAGCCTAACTCATCAGATTAGATACAATGAAGTATGTATGCATATAGAGAAAGTTCTGGCCAGCCTTACAGTCTCATTGGAAGTGATAAGAGTCGGTGTAAGTTTAACCACACAGAGAACTGTCCTCGGTGATCTGTGGGGGAATTATCAACACTGCGACATTTGTCACATCTTTTCACAGGAGATGTCATTTTTTTTCTTGAGGGTGGCTTGGTTATCTTATAGAGTATGCAAACAAAGTTATAAAGTCTACAAATTAAAGCAAGGATGAACACTCTGTTCTTTGGCTAACACAATGTACAGTATTCTATACTCCCATATCAAAATTGCATCTATTTTAATATACGGTAATTACACCAGAAAGGATTTCTGTCTCAACAGATGATGAATGTCTCAGTCCTGGCACAGTATAGCACTTCATGTGGGCTTCATTGTTGCACAGTACACAAAAGAAATAGCTATTGAGCCTTGCTGGCTACCAGCAGTTGGGAGAAGCTTCTTTCAGCCATTCTGGAGTTTATTAAATGCACGTACGTGTGCAGAGCAAGACTACCTTCCTTGGCGATGAGCTTTTGTTAAGTGCTAATCTCCATGCAATTAATTGCATAGTCCCCTGTGATAGATTAGTGTTCAAGTACTGGTTGAGGACCACATATGTAAGCTTTGAGAAATTTGGATTGCTTTGGGGTTTTTTCTCAGAACCCTAAGCAGCAACCCTGCACACATAACTGCTTAAATTCCATTGATTCCTATGGGGTTTAAGCAGCAGCCGATATTCAGAGTGGTAGTCACATGTCCAAAGTCCCATTTGCATTTATTAATAACATAAGAATAGCCACTGGCCAATGGCCCATCTAGTCCAGCATCCTGTTCCCACAGTGGCCAACCAGATGCCTGTGGGAAGCCCACAAGCAGGACCCGAGCACATGATCACTCTCCCTTCCTGTAGTTTCCAGCAACTGGTATTCAGTAGCTCTGCTACTTTTGATCTCTGGATCTCCTTGCACAGCTACTGCCTGCTTAGTTCCCCTCTCCAAGCATGTGTCAAGGACTTGAGCCCTCTCCAGAAGGAGTATGCACTGACATTTTGTCCAATTATAACCCCCCCCCCCAAATAAAATCAGGAACCAATACTGGGCAGAAGCAAGGAGCTTTCTTCCGAATGTAGTAGCTTTTCAACGTGTAGAGAGATTTCTTGATGTATCTTTGCGTGAGGATGGATTCCATGGGCCTTCTGAGGTGATACTGAGTAGAGCTAAGCCAAAGTCTCCTGTGTTTCAGTTTTCAATCTCATGTCAAAATTTGCATGCGTGATGTAGGAGGAAATACAGGATATTTGCACACACACTCACAAAACCAAATATGTTTCTCTGGGTTTCATCCAAGATACTAATCATAAACTCAGACAGAGCTGTACAAAAAGCTCTGCATATAGGCTGGTTTTGAAGACTCCGGGGTAATGGACAGTCCCTAAGCTGGCCCAAAGCCTTGTTATTGAGCTTCCCAGAGCCTGAAAAACCAGCATTTCTGGGAACAGCCTGAGCTTTGATTAATATCCAGGAATTGAGCAAAAGCAGACAATGCTCAAGGATACACCAGAGAAGCAGAAGAGATTGCAATAGAAACAAAAGCAAAACTGACCCTCTAGCACAGCTGCACAAGTGGATTATACTGCAAATATTGCTGAACAATTGAATGGGCCAGCCCTACCATTAGGCAGAGTCAAGTAGCAGATGCTGGGGGGGGGGGCGTAACAGAGCAATAGCAGCAGACCTACAGCTGTTCCCTCTGAGTCCTTTCCCTATTCTCCTCTGTTGGAGGACAAAGCTGTGGGTAAAACATGGCCTGCCCTTAGCCCCCTAATCTAGCCCCCTGCCCTCATGCGTGGTTGAGGACACTGACTGCTGTCATTGAAACAAAGGTACAATTGCCAGCTCAGTTAGTTTCAATTTCTGTGTGGATCAGGAAATATACCAAAGTGAGCAAGAGGCAACATGATACAGGTGTATAAATTTATGCATGGAAAGGGGAAAGTGGATTGAGAAAAGGTTGTTCTCCCTCTCTCCTAACACTGGAACTCATGGACATCAAATGAAGCTCTAGTGCTCGAATCCTGCTTGCTGGTTTCCCACAGGCATATGGTTGGCAACCGCAAAAAGAGGATACTGGACTAGATGGGCCTTTCTGCCCAATCCAGCAACTTCTTTATGTATTCTTACCATATTGCCCTTCACCCCAGGCTACTAAATGTTTTGGACTGGCCTTGACAGGCTTATATGGTTTTATAGTATGAAAATGTGGGACTCTTCTCTGTCCCTTAAGAGTAATTGCAGACTATTTATTTGGTCCCGAAGACAGACATTTTGGAAGCAACTGCAGAAGGACTGCATTTGCACATCTAAGCCTCCCCACCACCCAAGAACATATTCCCATCCTGTTCTTTATTCACTACACAATGAACTGAGTCAAATGACAACAGAGGAAACTAAAATCAGGAGGAGGAGCACTCACATTGCCTAAAGCAAAAGGAAACTGACGGGTGATGTGATAATGACAGACAGATCCTTATTCCCATTCTAGAGCCTGTCTACCAACGAAGTAAGTTGTGTCGTCAATATCTGTCCCAGCGCTGTGTCCACCTCACACAGTTGCCGTTCTCTTCTTCCTTCTCTCTCTCCCTCCCCCCCCCAGCTTCCTGATTTGCCACTTGAAACCACCACTGAATTGCCAATATTATTATTATCACTCAGATGGAAGCTGTTCCGGAGTCTGGACAGTAGTAGATTTCTGTAGGCAAAAAATAAAATAAAATAAAACATGGCAAAGAATAGCAACAACAGCTTTTGGTATGAGTTGCTAGTCCCTGTCCCACCCCAACAAATGACTACCAATGGGGAGTTCATGTAGTTCCTAGGGAACCACAGATTGCATAAGAAGACATACTAGAGGTTTAAGTGATTGATGGCCCCAGACAGCTAGGACTACACTGAAGTTTCATGTTCTCTTCATTTCCCATTCTTCCAGTCTTAAGTGCAGAGCTTACATTTTCATATCAGTTGGTGTGTGTTTTTCAAGTCTGCATGAAAGTTCACCGTCATTTTATTACCAATCTCTCCTAAAATACAGATCGTTGTATGTAACTTTCCTAATGTACACATTTTTGCAAAGCAATTTCCTTTAAGAGAATGCATTTTCACATACACATATTTCTATGCAAGCTATAGGCATTATTTGGATGGAGAATTGTGAATTTTGAGAAATCGCTGTGTTTAATTGACAATCTTGGGATCTGTTTCATTTCTGTAAGCCGCTTAGAGTTTCTATTTATGATCAAGCAGTGTATAAATGTTGTTAAATAAAATATGTCATGGATGCTCTTAACTAACCCACACTCAGTGAGTAACCTTGGACTAATTGCTATCTGTACTAATTAAATACCTCAGCTTGCTCTACCTTACAGGGTTATTATAAGGGTGGAATTGTTTTAACTGTCCCCCTCAACAATTTGAAGGATTTAAGTCTTGCTATATAAATAATATTTCTTCCACTGGGAGGTCATTGTGTGAGCTTATAGTCCTTTGGTTCATTGTGGAACTAAAGATTGTGAATTAATAGATTCTCCATCAGCTACACATTCATAGCACCCCCAAACAGACCCTGCTTTGGGCTTTTATCGTACAGATAAAACTTAAGATTTCATAGATGGGTCAAACGAAGTTTAGGTTTTAGGTTTTGTTGATGGGTTAGAAATGAAATCATCAAGGAACAGCAGCTTTCTTTCTTTTTTCAATGCAATATAAAAATGAATTGCAGTGGTTTCAGGTTTAGGTCAGATACACGTTTATTCCAAATAAATCTTAGGTACAGTTCAAAAGATGCTTCTGATGTTTGAAATGAAAGGATGTCTGTCATCTTTCCCTCTCTCCCCCACCCTTGTATTTTATTACAGTATATGCTTCCCCCCTCAAACAATGGATCCCCAGCCAGGAAGTGAAAGCTATTGTCAGACTAAGCAGAGCCATGTGTGGAGAGCTGAAATGCATGCAGCGAAGGGATCTATCTACATAGAAACCTGGATAAATAAGAGATGGAGTAGAAAAAAAGAAGGCAGGAGAGGAGTTATAGGAAATTGCTAGCCACCCACAGTCTGGATGAAGACATGAGGCAGGCATTGGGTTGAAGGTCACAACTTTATTTTGACATCCTGGGCCTGCCAGGTGCTGGAAACCACAGGAAATGTGAGCTGAGCTACCAATGGCTACCATCCCTGATAGGTTCTACCTCCACTGTGGGACACAGTAATGTTTCTGAATTCCACTGGCTGGAAGCCACAGATGGGAAGACTCAGGTCATGCTTGTAGGCTTCCCATAAACATCTGGTCCCTGTCCGCCACACATTTAATACTTCCTTGTATAAGTCCTTCTTCAGACAGGGCAAAGGAAACCCTGGAACTCATTCCCACAAGAGGCAATGATGGCCACCAACCTAGATGGCTTTGGACAAATTCATGGAGGAGAAGGCTATCAATGGCTCCTAGCCATGATGGCTCTGCTCTGCCTCCACAGTTGGAGGTAGCAATGCTTCTGAATACCAGTTGCTGGAAACCACAGGGAGGGAGAGTGCTGTTTTGCTTGGGTCCTGCTTGAGGGTTCCCCAATTGGGAAATCTGGTTGGCCACTGGGAGAACAGAATGTTGGGCTAGATGGGCCATTGGCCTGATGCAGAGAGCTCTTGTTATCTTCTTACACTTTAAATCAGTGGTTACCAAACATTTGGGGGGGGTCATCCTCCCCCTTGGTGCCATAAACTCGCCTCAATGCCCCCCATCCTGCAGTATAAAAAGAATTCTTCAGAATAGTGGTTTGCATGATCCACTAAGGAAGTAATAGCACAATAACATTCAAAACTGTAACAATTCTTTGCTCATTTATTCAAAACCCAATGAAAACTATTTATTTTAATTAATTCCACAAAACGGATGACGTGATCCTGTGATACCTGCTTTTCAAAGCTGTATAGCCATTGACACCTTCAGCTCTCCCTGCAACCCCTTGCCCCAGGTAATCCCACCGGTCCCCAGGGGCAATACGACCCATTTTGAGAACCTCTGCTTTGAATGTGTGATGTGCATATGACCTTGTAGCAATCAGAGATGTATGATGCGACCACAATGGGAGACTTCCCACTGCTCCCCCCCCTTTTGCCTCCCTAGGTATGATCAGCTGTGGGGTTGGAGGAGTTGCTGAGCTGCCATTTCCCACCTGCATCTCTTTGCCTTCTTCCAGCCTGAACATCCCATCCCGCAGTCCCGGCGGTGCACAAGCTCCCCTCCTCGGCTGGGCTTGGTTCCTGCACCCCGTCTCTCAATACTCCTCAGCCTGCATGTGTTAAGCAGTGCTGAAAATTAGCCTTCTCTCTGTGAATGGCAGAACGGCATTAAGGGTATGCCTCTTTCCATCCAGACAGAAAACTTACAATGAGGATGAATTTGTAATTACACACATGTCAGAATAGAGAGCATGATATTTTGCAGGGTCTTTATTGAACATTGCTTTAGAATATTTTTTCCCCTTGTAGGAAAAAAGAGAGCCTTATTGTACATCATCCTTGTCATGGGACTTTTGTAAATTTTGCCCAACTATATATGTGTGTGTGTTTTTTCCATGTTTCCCTGACACAGAACTCGCCGACAAGCTGCTATCCTATGATTGATGTACTTATTTCTACTAAACTACCCCTAACCAAGCATATCATTTTTATACAGTACGTGTATATTCAATTTCCTACAGTTTTGACTACTAAACTGTCTCAGTGGTGGAACAAATACATTGAGCAGGTTATGAAGGTCTCGATGAACTCATGCAATCACCTGGATAAAGAAATGGGACTCAGGCACTTTTCATTGATGGCTAAGGCTTTGGCACGTAAGGTCCTCTCTTTTTTATAAAACTAGGTACAGACAAAAGCAGGTGGGGGCGTTATGTGTGCCCCCCCCCCCGACAACTTGAAGGCAACATAATAAAGATTCATTACTTGTAGCACTAACCATTTTTTTGTTAAAAATAATAAAATCTGTCTGTTTGAACAGGCTTTGTGGATTCTTGTGGTAAAAAAACCTGCAAAGTCTACTTGATCAAAGACCATGGAGGAATGTTTTCTTAAAAGGAACTTTCTTTAAAGTTTTCTAGTATTGTCACAGACAATACTAGATATCTTCTGAGGCTTCAGGCTACCATGCACAGGCATTTTGCACACTGATTCAGGTGATCTGGTTGACATCATTCACTTGGATTCACTAGGAAGGAAGGAAGGAAGGAAGGAAGGAAGGAAGGAAGGAAGGAAGGAAGGAAGGAAGGAAGGAAGGAAGGAAGGAAGGAGCAACAACATAGCAACAACTGCTCAGTTATATGCAAGATAACAAATAACCCTAGACAAGTCTCTGGAAATAATCCTTCCAGTTCCAAGTAGTTAATTGCCTCCTTATTCTTACTGCCATCCATTGGAATTTGGTGGTTATCAATGATGCCTATGAGAGAGCTATCTCTCAGCAAGTATTTAACATAGAATTGGCCTGATCTTTCCTGGTAGCCTTTGCCATAACATTTTTTATGACCAGGTATTATTATTATTATTATTAATTATTATTATTATTAGTTTCACTTCCCCAGCCCATGTCATTTGGGCTTTCCAAAGGAAGGAGATACTTCTGAGCAAATGCCAACCCTTATCTCCCTAAGAGAAAATAAAGAGAGGGAAAGGGAAATGTCTTCTCCGTCGAATGCCATTTTCTGCTCTTCTCTCCCAAATGCATGCCAAATCATGGCATCTGTTCCTGCTGTTCTTTAGTTCTCCCATCCAGCGTGTTTTTCAACTTCCTAGGAACATTTGTGGTTCTTAAATCCAAAGGTCATGTTTAACATTAGAGGGGTGTTTTTTTTTTGGTGGAGAAGAAGAAGGCAGCGGATGTGTGTGTGAGAGAGAGATTGGGTCTGTTTCTGTTGGAAAACGGTTGGCTTGGCTCTTGTTTTTTTCTCCCCCCAATTCCTTTCTTAGCCGTTCATTAGCTTTTACATCTGATTGATGTGTTTTCTAACATTTCAGCACAGAGCACTGTAAGTTTCAGCTTCATACATTGTGGGGTCAACAAGGGTTAAAAAGTTTGCCACCCTCTTGTCAGTTGTGTCTGTGAATGCAGCAAGGAGGACAGTCGTCTCATGCAGTCACAGCATGGAGAAGGAGGCACTTTTGTCAGAGACCAGGAGAAAATTCAGGCTGCATCCAAACCCCACTAGGTTTCTTCCAAACAAAGGCTCTTACAGTAAATACTCAAAAATCTCTTGAATTATATATGACAGTTTTATGCAGAGATACAGTGAGCTTAAGCCACCAAATTTCTCCTCTCCTTTCTTCATTGGTGTTCAAACTGCGAATCCAGACCTCAAATGCTAGTAAGGTAACCTTTTTTCTTTTTTTTGGAGGCTCAGATTGTATGGCTCTTGATTTATGATATGCAGTATAGGCTGTGATCCTAGACCCACTTACCTAGAAGGGAGCCAAACCATTAAGAGCCTGGTTCTCAGTATCCAACTAAATCATTGCACATCACAGACCAACAAACTATGGTTTCCAGAGTGCTTTAAATGTCCGATGCAAATGCGGCCATTGTGTTATTCTGAGGCAGTGTAACTCTCCCTCTCTCTCTCTCTCTCTCTGTGTGTGTGTGTGTGTGTGTGTGAGAGAGAGAGAGAGAGAGAGAGAGAGAGAGAGAGAGAGAGAGAGAGAGAGAGAGAAGGATGTTGGGCGCTGAATTATTTTTGGCTTAGGAGAATCTCAGATCTTGAGACCAAATACCTGGCCTCTCTATTTGGCCCTTGGGATTCTTTCCCCAGGCCATGCCCCTCCCCTTAGACGACACCCCTCACTGGCTCAACCCCACACCTTCTTCCAGTTTCTTTACCTGGATGAAATGTGTCCTTGAACAGTAATCATGCCTCTTGGGAAAGCGCTTGTGTGCTTGGACGCCGGCCTACTGTCCCAAGCTAAGAATCACATCCACTTCCCCAGCCATCACTGGAATGTGGCCCCTGGAAGGTTTTATAGAAGGGAATGTTGCCCTCTGACTGCTTTCATCCTTTTCAGGTATTCTGTTTGCATGTCAAGCAGTTGCAGGGGACAGGCTGTGTTGAGAAGCTCCATCTCTCCATTGTGTTTCCCAATCTTTCTTTCTTCTTTCTTTCTTTCTTTCTTTCTTTCTTTCTTTCTTTCTTTCTTTCTTTCTTTCTTTCTTGTGGAGGGCAAGAGAATGAAAAGCACCTTCTGATAAATTTCAGCTCAGCTCCAGGTTGTACAGTCAAGCAGCTGAGAAGCTGGTGGTTGTCTCTCCGATTGGTTGGCTGTGTCGCAACTGGTGTAGGTAGAACATCACATGTTGGATCAGGCCAATGGCCCATCTAGTCCAGCATGCTTTTCTCAGAAATGCTGGGTGGAGGGGGGTAATCGTATGTGAAAAGCTTATAATGTTGTTTTTTAATTTAAAAAAAGACTAAATAGGTTTGAGAATGGATAATTATTCCACCAAAGACTCCCTGCAACCTAGTAATGTCTACCTTTGGACACAAGCGTTGTGTTCAGAACCCTTCCTCCTGATACCCTGCAGCTCTCCCTTGGGCCAAACGAAAGCCAGGTGCTATTTCTGCCTGCAAGGTTAATCTTAATACATTTGTTCTCAATTGCATATAAATCTCAGCAGCGCACATATGTGTGTGTTTTTGAAAGTACGTTTGTTATAAGTTTTAAAGCACCTTAGGAATCAACATCTGAAAGGACCAATAAAGGGACATTGGAGCACTCTGCAATTTTTATATTTCATTGTACATTGACTATTGAGGAGCCAAACCTATTATATATTTGAAGAGACTAAGCTGGGAAATGATTTCAATAATGTTTTGCCGTCTCCATAATGATCGGAAACAGTAGTTGAGATGCACAGGAACAGTATGTGTATTTATACACACACACACCCCACTAGATAATTGATGTGAGCTCCTTCCTCTCATTATAACAAGAAAAAGACTTAAGAAGAATATGAGACATACGTCTTTTGTAACATATTTTGAAAGAATTTGCTTCCTGTTAGGTGTATTGAATTTTTCAAACCTCCATATATTTATGGCGAAGTGTAACAAATTACTTATAGCTCACAAAAGCTTATGGCATACGATTACCCTTAATTAATAGGTAAGTGCAAGCCTTTATTATTCAATGAAACTAATTTATTATCTTAATTCTCTGATGTTCTGTCCCACGTTTCTATCGAAACCATTGTTCGCACCATGGTAACCAGCTGCCACCATATGTAGGGGGGTCTCTTTTTATGACCCACACCACCTAATTAGATTGCATTGTTCTTTCAAAACTACCACCCAAAGAGGGGTGAACTGTCATGCTGTAGCTTCCATTGGCGACCGGTGAGGCAAAGCCCTCACTGGTGTTCCTGCGTCTGTAGCTGCAAGAACACCCTTCTCCTCTCCTCTCCTGTGCATTCATACAACTCTATTATTTTCTTCTCCGTTATTTTCTCCTTGATGCTTTTGTGCGTACCTCTCTCCCCCGCACACACACCTTTTTTCCTCTGTGCAGCGGCACAGTCGCCTTACCTGTCCCCTTGTCTCTTCTATTAGGCTCAGCTAGTTAACTGAAAGCAAGTGAAAAGAGCTGAAAGCTAGTGGGTGTCTGAGCTGCCTAGCCGAGAGTTTCCCCAGCTAATTGCCAGTCCTAATAGGCACCATTAGCCGCTACAAGCCCTTTGAGATGGCCCTGGGCTCCTCTCAGGTAACAGCCATCACCAGATAAAGGCTGAAATATGCTCCATTTAGAGAGACACTTGCAGACAGGGATGTCACAGGCTGCCAATTATGTTCTGCCTGTACACAGTCACTTCCAAGCAGTAGGCAAGACACATACATCGGGAGCTAAAGGGAAGAGCTGTGTACTATCTTGAACTACAAAAGTGCAGGGCTTATGGGGACGCACCCCCTTTTCGAATTAGGCCACATCAAGTTTCAATTATCGCCTCTTTTGTTATCTCCCGACTGGCGGACGCAGCTCAAAGCTCCATCAATGTGGCAAAGCCCCAGAGAATTCCATGGAGCAATGCAATGCCTCCACATTTTGATCTGCTCTTATGGAAGCTGCAGAAGCAGGAACACAACCATCACAACTTGTCTGGCACGGCATAAGAGACCCATTCCTCTAAGGGAGGGGGAAAGGGGAAAAAAAAGAATTTTTTAGTCTGGTGAAATTTTGGCTGGTGGTTAGATTAGTTTGGTGGCATGTTTCAGGAGTGGGAAAATAATTGTAAGCAGAGCCTTCACCACACTTTTTTAAAAGCAGAATTCAAATCAAATTGTAAGGTGGGGGAAACTATTTGTCAAGTGAAACATTTGTAGAAACCCAAAGAAGGTTCAACCAGAAAAGAAAAATGATATTTCAGCTGGAGGATCACCACATCTCTATACTAATGAATGAATTACTCGACACAGGATGAATTTGCACAGTCAATGCATTTTCATGATAAAAGTATATAAAATTATGCATGGCGTAGAGAAAGTGGATAAAGAAAAGTCCCGTCCCCCCCTATAACACTACCGTAGAACTCATAGACATCCAGTGAAGCTGAGGGTTGGAAGTTTCAGGACAGAAAAAAGAAAATCCTTCCTCACACAGCACATAGTTAAACTATGGAACTCGCTCCCACAGGAGACATTGATGGCTACCAACTTGGATGGCCTTAAAAGAGGTTTGGAAAAAAATCATGAAAGAGAAGGCTATTTGATGGCTACTAGTCAAAATGACTATGATCTGCCTCCATGGTTGAAGGTGGTAATGTCTCTGAATACCAGTAAGTGGAAACCACTGTTGGGGAGAGGGTTGTTGTGCTTGGGTCCTGCTTGTGGGATTCCCATTGTGGCATCTGGCTGGACATGGTAAGAACAGGATGCTGGACTAGATGGACCAGCAAGGCTCTTATGTTCTTACGCTCATTGTTCATGCATTTTTATTACCGGTAGTATCCTTGTTCATAGATCTTTTCATAGATATCTTCATCCATATGAAGTTGATCCCTTGGCCATAACGGAGCATGAACAACTGCTCTGTAAAGATGACCTGCTCACATTATATACCAGTGGTTCATCCCATTTCATAGATTCACATAGGCATTTTCTCAATATCATCACACCACAATGATTAAGCTTGCTCATGTTCATCTGCAGGAAGTACCATGTGCTGTGATATGGTTAGATGGCATTGCTCTTATTTGTCATGACATTGAGCTTCATGCGAATCCTGTCAATTAATAAAGCTGCCTGAACCTGTGCTTCTTGTTGACATTAAGGTATCTGCTTGGAAGGCATTATTCGCCACAACATTCACATGCAATGCCTATGTCTGAAATCACACGATTCATTCAATACAATCTAAGTCTACAGCAGCAGTAAAATCCAAAGTTGGGTCCAAGTGGCACCACACTGTCTGAAAAGGGGCTAAATACCTCTTCTGATACTCTGGGCATCATCCCATGCTAGTCTTACTCAGAGTAGATCCATCAAAGTTAATGGGCATCACTAGCCTATCAATTCCAATGGGTCTCTTCTAAGTAGGACTTGGTTGGCTGCAAGCCTCAGAGTTCAGCTAGACACCAAAGTCACACAATCCAGTGAAGATGCAATCTAGCATGGTCAAAGTAAAATACTCTGTGGAGCAAGTGCCAACTATGTCTTTATACAAATGAGACTGACGATCAATCTAGCACTGTTTTAGCAGAAAGGCTGCAGCATGCTCATATCTTGGAAGAGAGTATTATTTTTCAATCTTTAAAGAAACTTCACTCACACCAAACAGAAAATCTTGGAAACCCTACAGCAAGAAGTCTGGGTCCACTGCCAACAATATTTTCCCTAAGATTGTCAGAAATCATACCTACATCATGAAATATACAGAGTGTTTTATTTTAAAACTGTTTATTACCCTACATTCGCCATATGGTACTGATGAGACAGTCTTGGTTCCTCTGCAATGCCAGACTCGCAGTACCCATCATAACAGATTCAGAGGAAACAAATGAGAGTTCAGCAGAGGAATATTTCACTTGGTTGACAGGGAATACTCAAAGAATGAAGACTCAACAGCCTTGACTTAGCAAGGGAGTAAGATGGCCAAGGGTCTGGAAACCAAGCCTTAGGAGAAGTGGCTGAGGGCATTGGACTTGGTGATCCCAGGGTCCCTTTGAACTCTACAGTTCAATGCCTCTATAATTCATCAGTCCCAGATCCATGTCTTGGGGACTCCTGGTCCTAAGATGCCTTCAGTGCCTCTCCTTTCTTCCCTGACTTTTCCACTTTCTGCATCTTCTGTGCCCCATTACCACAACTATCTGGCCCCAAAGGGCAAGCGAGGGGAAGGGCAGCAGTGCTTGCTATTCCTTTTCAATCCCCCCTGTCTCCCTGGGTCCCTGCCACTGGGCAAGAAGGAGAAAGCAGAAATGGGAATAGCTTGGGCAGCAGTAGCAGCAGGACCAGGGAGCTTTGTTGGTTACCACTAGACCCCCACATGAAGGAAGGCACACAGCAATGTCCAACACTGGTGCCAGAACTGAGGTTTTCATAGAAGCAGAGGTGATATTTACTTGCAGGCTGACCTGTCTGTTCTTTGAATTGGTTGTGGCTTTTTTTCCTTGCTAACCTGGCACTGCAGGAAGTGCCATGCCAAGCATTGTCAAGGGTCCACTTGTAGGGAATGAGTCATTTGCAGTTCCATATTACCAAGTTACAATCAAAGTCTCAGTCTAGTATAGCATAGCAATTAACCCAGCCCTAGTTACTGCACACCTGTTAATAACTAATGTCCCAAAGACATGTCCTATGGATTAAAATAAGGACAGCACTCCTAAGCAACAAAGGTCTGTTTATTATTATTATTACTTACCTTTGTTGTGCTTCTGGGGATTTCCCTCATGTGTTTGCTGTTTATGATTTGTAGTCTTGCATTTTACAAAATTATTTTTTTTAAAAAAAATAACCTCTAAAAAACATGAGCCAGAATAATTCATTTATGTATATAGGACAAGTCTCAAATAGTTACTTAAGGATAGTTCTCAATATGAGTGGAGGGCAAAGACATTTGATAAATAACCAAATCCACTTTTCCTACTTTCAAAAACTTTTTCCCATGAAATTAATTTTTATCCCAAACATCCTTTATTCCAAAACTCTGTTGGTTTTTCCCCCCCACTAAAGAGTTTAGCCCCCTTGCTTCATTAATCTTGTCTCCCGGATCTTTCCATTGTTTTCAAACCATTTAGGGGGCTTTGTTCCATATCTAGCATCACTGATGAGGACAAATCTATCTTTGATTAAATGAATCAGATAGACGTGAGATAAGGGGAAACAGATTCTTGAGATGCTTCTGGCATTACAAAATACATTTGCAACTGCCCATACTTTGAGGACAACATCAAAGCCTATGATTGTGCATGAGAAAGTAGAGGAAAATGGCATGGCAGCCATGGAATGGTACCTAGACAAAGGCAATGGGGGATTTGAGGCCCTCAGCTTATAACACCTGCTTTCCGCATCACATAGATTCTTACTACTACTACTACTACTAGTATTTATACCCCGCCCATCTTGCTGGGTTTCCCCAGCCACTCTGTGCAGCTTCCAACAAAATATTTAAATACAGTAGTCGGTCAAACATTAAAAACTTCCCTAAACAGGGCTGCCTTCAGATGTCTTCTAAAAGTTTGGTAGTTGTTTTTCTCTTTGACATCTGGTGGGAGGGCATTCCACAGGGTGGGTGCCACTACCGAGAAGGCCCTCTGCCTGGTGCCCTGTAACTTGGCTTCTCGCAGTGAGGGAACTGCCAGAAGGCCCTCTGTGCTGGACCTCAGTGTCTGGGCAGAACAATGGGGGTGGAGACGCTCCTTCAGGTATACTGGACCAAGGCTGTTTAGGGCTTTAAAGGTCAGCACCAACACTTTGAATTGTGCTCAGAAGCATACTGGCAGCCAATGTAGGTCTTACCTACATTATGCCAGTATGTTTCCGAGCACCTGGTCCTTCAGGGGCACAGTTACCCCATTCAGGACCAGGGAGCCTCCACACCTGTCTGCCTCCTGTCTCCCCAAAACAGTACTTCTGTCTTGTCAGGATTCAACATTCAACTCTTGATGTTTTGATGGCAAAAGTGAGACCAGGACAGCAGTTCCCAAAGTGGGTGGTACTGCCCACTGGAAGCCAGTGTGGTTACTTAGGGGCAAGGAGGCATCAGTGGGGGGGGGGCACGGACCTGGAAGTGGTGTAAATGTCTATCAGTCTTTGAAACGCTATTATCACTGGATCAAGACAACAAGTTTGGGGATGAGTTTATGGAGCCAAGGTGGCAGTGCCCCAGGAAAGTTCGGGAATCACTAGGCTATGAGAACCTGCAGCCGTCCAGATTTTTTTGGACTCCGACTCACAACGGCCCCATTGCCAGTGCTCAGGGATGGTAGTTAATGTAATCCAAAAAACTGAAGGGCACCATGTCGGGTATCAGAGCCTCTCTGACCATGCCTCACATTATTAATGCTCTCCCAATGCCTTATACTTATGATATGGAAGCATGGAACAACCTGGTTCTGCCATTTCATCCTTCCCATATTTCAATCCACTTGTATATCTGCATATAAATTTAAGCCAGAGTTCTGTCTCCTGTGGTCACTCTCTAATCACCAACTCAAGATTACTTACGTGACAATCTGTGGATCGCCATTGCAGAGAATGCCCTTTCTCCCAATTCCTTCTCTGGGGCACCTGATGTCCATTAGGAAAAGTATATTTCCGATGAAACCCACCAACAGGGACACTACCATTGCAGTATCTCAGGTGCCAGGGAAAGAGGTACACAGCTTTATATCAGGACTCTGGAAATAAGCAGAAGGGATAGCACTCAGTTTGGGACACAGACACACATTAGAACCAGGTCAAATTCATATCCTGAGTTAGATTTTTTTTTTTATCCCATCATTGAAAGCCCCCCGCCCCATTCTTCACAGAGAGCCTTTAACCTCTGTTAAAAGTAAATCAGAAGCCCACAAGCACATTTGGTCATTGAGGTATAGGCAAAAGCAAGAGACCTCCTTAGACTTTCATACTGTAGTGTGTGTTACCAAGACTCTGCATTAAACATGCACATACACTGAGTTGGGAGTTGGGGGGAACCTCTGTAGCATTTTCGTTTCCTACAAGCTGCAATTCCTATGAACAATAATTATAAGACACGTGAAATATACAAGAGCAGCTGAGCATATTTCAGTCAGCAGTCCAGGAAAGTCCTCAAGTATGCATGTCCACACTTCTGAAAAGAGAGTGCCTTCAAGTATTAAATTAGCAAAGCGAATAGATATGCATTTTTGTATTTCATTTTTACAGATGCATTTGCAACCAAATTAGCAACTGGGTTTTCTCCCATATAAATAAGAAAACCCCTTGCACTTACCTATTAATTAAGAATAATGTTATGCCATAAGCTTTTGTGGTGTAATTTGTAACTCTTCACTCTAATAAATATGGAGCTGATTAAAATTTCAGAGCATCCTATATGCCATAAATTCATAGCACACGGTGTATTGGCCAACATCCATTCACTTTATACAGCCCTTTCCCCAATGAATTTCATTCAAGGAGAACAGGGGTGTGCAAATTAAGGATGCTGTTATAAGTGGTTTCTGGGTGGCAATTTTGGAGCAGCATTATAGAAAATGAAGTCTAAAGTGTATTCTAAGCAGCATAGCCTGGCCACATTCTTCTGAGTTGGGTGGAGAGGAGCTGCAGTCTGACAATGCAAACATTTAGGGGGTAGCGGTAGGGCAGCTCATTGTGCGCCACTACCGAAAAAGAAGAAAGACGTCACTGAAAAAGAGTGCCCATGTTTGCAGTAATGTTGCACATGTAAATGTATGTGTATAGATGCAAATTTAGAAACACAGGAGATCATATGCCAGAGGACAGGTAAGTTTTAATAAGAACATGCATAAGCATATAAGAATAGTCTGCCAGATCAGACCAATGGCCCATCTAGTTCAGCATCCTGTTCTCACAGCAGCCAACCTCAACATAAATATAATGTTAAACACCTCCAAGGAGAACCCAAGCACAAAACACCACTACTACCCCTGTGGTTTCCAACAACTGGAATTAAAATTGCAGTTGCCACTTCCATTATTCTGTGTTGCCCTCTTTTCAAGCCATGCAAGTTGCTGGCCATCACTGCCTTCTGTGGGAGTGAGCTCCATAGTTTAACTATGCACTGTGTGAAGAAGTTCTTTCTTTTGCTTATCCTGAATCTTCCAACATTCAGCTTCACTGGATGCCCATGAATTCTGGTGTTACAAGAGAAGCAGAAAAAAATCTTTTCTTTACCCACTTTCTCCACATGATACATAGTTTTATAAACTGCTATCATGTAGCCTCTTACTCTCCTTTAGTTTTAGTCTAAACTCCTTTAGTTTAGTCTAAACTAAAATCTTCAGAGCAACAGTTGCACTAGTGGAATCTCATTGTGCAACAGATTGCACAACAGAGTTACCAGCAAACGGCTTCCAAATTCTCTTGCACAATGACATTCCCCTTGTGCAAAACATTTCGCCCCAAAGAACAAGTACACCACTTCAACATAGCCATGAGCATATGAGTAGGGGTGCATTAGCTCCTGTATCAAAACTTTCATCTGAAGGAACCTAATACATTTTAAATGCTCATTAAAAACTATTTATATTTTAACTCTGGTAATCATGGTTTTTTCTTTTCTTTTTCTTTTTTTGGAGGTGTGGGGGTCATGGAAGTCTACGTTGCCCTGTTTAGAATGACTGGGAGAGGGATGTGAGGAATACGTTTCTTGGGCTAACCAAGACATTCATTGAGGGAGACATCAGGGAAAGCTCACACCTCCTCTTGCCAGTCGTTGAATCTCCCTGGGGAGGCCTGTCTCACTCTTCAGGCTCCCAAGCAATGGCATTCTGAAAGGCAATGTCAATTGTATGAAACACTCCTGCCTTTAAAGCTGAGGTTTCTACACTTTCAGAGAGAGAGAGAGAGAGAGAGACTGACAACCAACAGATGCAATTTAACAGGGGGTGAAACCAAACCACTTAACTTATTACGACAATGTAGCATTCCATATTATGAGCTGGAGCACGAGGTTGCTTTAATTGAGTATGAGATGCATAGTCTTCAGAATGATCGAAATTCAATTGTAACAGTATTTTTTGGCGACACGTGTAACACTTTTCAGATTTGCTGGAGGTACCTTGTCATTGTACACTCAGAAAGAGCAAAACAGGTTAAGGATGGTCCAGTAAAGAGCGGTCACAGCAGGTTAGAATATACAAATCTGAATTAGAGTCAGAATATTGGTCCATCTAACAGCAGTGGGGCCCATCTAGTCCAGCATCCTGTTCCCACAGAGGTTGATGAGATTCACTAATGGGAACAAGCAAGACCTGAGCACAAGAGGACTCTCCTCTCTTGTGGCTTCCAGAAATTGGCATTTGGAAGCATCACTGGCTCCAGATGCACAGAAGAACAGAGCCATCATGGCTAGTAATCACTACCATTTATGAGAGCTAATGCTATATATGGATGTCAAGAAAGTTAAGCAAGATAGACAAGGTGATCCTTTTCGGGGCATGAAAAATATCAATGATTTGGGTAGGGTGGGAGGAAACACTGGCTCTATGTAAATAGGTGGGCTTTTTATTTTTGACATTTGTCTAGGTCAGTGTTTCTCAACCTTTTTTGGGCCACGGCACACTTGTTCCGTGAAAAAAATCACGAGGCACACCACCATTAAAAAAGTTTAAAAATTTAACTGTGCCGCCCTATATTATAATTATGACTGTAAGAAACACTTGCCAAATATTGCTTTCCGGCGGGTTAGTGTTGTGTATTGGCGGCCGCCAGGCTCGTTTGCACTGAGCTTTGGGAAAGAGGAGGAGAAATATTGCTTTCCGGCGGATCAGTGTGTAGTATTGGCGGCCGCCAGGCACGTGACAATGCAAATCGCCCTTCTCGTCGCCGCACGTCGCGGCACACCAGCCAGCGTCTCGCGGCACACTAGTGTGCCGCGGAACAGTGGTTGAGAAATGCTGGTCTAGGTCATCAAGTAGCAGTTCTCTTAATGCCTTCTTGGTGCAAGTCAAGGAAACATCCTAGCAACTGTTCAAGGTTGGACAGGCGAGTTCATAAAATGCATATCCATGACTCATAGCAACCTGTGTCCCACAAATCCCATGTTTTATGTCTTACATCCTTGCCTTCTTGAACTCCGATCTTATCACCTACCACAAACAAAGGCAGTATCTGAAATGGTCAATACCTGAACTCTGAGCAGCAGGCCAGCTGCAGGCATCATTAGGGATGTGGTAGATAGATATCACCTTGTCCTGGGAAGAGCCCTGAACAAATTATCTTATATGCTGTTATCTCTCAGGCACCATGGAGCTCAAAGTGTTGTCGTTCAGATAAGAGACAGAAGTCAGGGTTTTGCCATTAAATTTCCACAGCAGTTTTTGAAGAACAGGAAGAAGGATGCGGTGCTCAATCTCCCATCTACTTATCTCAGATCCACTTGAGCTTCCTTAACTTTGCAAGAAATACAGCAATCAATGTCCTGTTAAGCACTTGTCCTCCCCACCCCACCCCAGTTTCACCCTTAGAGACATAGGAAGCTGCCTCAGACTGAGTCAGACCATTGGTCTATTTGGTGTAGTATAACTGACTGGCAACCATGGTTTCAGACAGGGACATTCCCAGCCAGAAATTGAAACTAGGGCTTTATGCATGCAAAATGGGTGCTCTACCATTGAGTTGCAGCTAGGGTTGCTAGGTCAGGAGAATCCTTGATCCTGGAATTTCAGGGCTCAACCCTTCGACTGGGGGCAGCAGGCTCTGGAAATGGAGGTTATTTGTGAGAGGGGAGCAAATAAAGGCAGACAAATTCATGGAATGCAAGGCTATTACAATGGCAAGCCTCTACCTCCACTGTTGAGAAGAGTACGCCTCCAAGAACATAAGGCAAACCTGCTGGATCAGGCCAATGGCCCATCTAGTCCAGCATCCTATTCTCACAGTGACCAATCAGATGCCTGTGTTGGAAGCATGCAAGAAGGACCTGAACACCACAGTACTCTCCCATCCTGCAGTTTCCAGCAACTGGTATTCAGGTGATTTCACCTCTGACAATGGAGGTAGAACATAGCTACCAGAGTTAGTAGCCATTGATACCATTGTACTCCATGAGTTTGTCAGCAATCCTATTTGAAAGCCATCCTTTGAATACTGGCTGCTGGGAAACACTGGTGGAGGGGAATGATCTGCTCAGGTCCTGATTGCAGGCTTCCCATTGGGGCATCTGGTTGGCTGTTGTGTATTCCGGATGCTGGACTAGATAGATAGGTCGATCGATCGATCGATCGATCGATAGATGATTGATAGATAGATAGATAGATAGATAGATACTTTATTGTCATTGTACATAGTACAATGAAATTGAATGCCACCCCATAAAAAACAAAACAAAAACACAATTACACACACACACACATACATAGACACCCATCACAACTCCCCAAGATCATATCATTTAGTTACAGCATTTAAGATAGTTATAGCTCTTGGACAGAAACTGTTTTTTAATCTAGTCGTTCTTGATTTAATTGTTCTGTATCTCTTGCCCGAAGGCAACGGTGCAAAAAGACTATATCCAGGATGAGATGAATCTTGTAAAATATTATCTGCTTTTTTTAAGGCAATGGGAATTGTATAGCTCTTCCAGAGATGGGAGAGGATGACCGATGATCTTTTGGGCTGTGGTTATGACCTTCTGGAGCACTTTCCTATCCATGACTGTGCAGCTGGAAAACCAAGCACAGATACAGTATGTGAGAAATGCTCTCTATGGAGCCTCGGTAGAAGGACACCAGCAGTCTCTCACTCAGCTTGTTCTTTTTTAAAAGCCTGAGGAAATATATTCTCTGCTGGGCCTTCTTTACCAGAGCAGTGGTATTTGCACTCCAGGTCATACCCTGCTCAATGGTAACACCCAATAACTTATATACAGCCACCCTCTCCACCCGGTCCCCGCCAATATACAAGGGCTGAACGTCTGCCTTTTTCTTCCTGTAGTCCACCACCAGTTCATTGGTCTTGGCCCCCTTAGATAGATAGGCCCCCTTTGGCCTGATCCAGCAGCCAAACTCTTTTAATGTTCTTAGCGAGAGATGCAAGTATTCCATGCCTATCTCCTTTTGTAGATGCACAGGTGAAGAACATCCTTTCCAATGCTGCTATCTTTCTTCCCCTCCCTCTCCCTTTCTGCACAAAGTACAAATCTTTCACGGGCTTAACAAAGACCCCAAATGACAAGCAGGTTTGCTTTAATGAATTTTTGTTTGCATAGCTGACTAGCATCACGTTAAGACAGGTACCGTGGTGTAACGTAACATCCTAATCAATAGTTAAAAGGTGCTGAACAATTCCTGAGATAGAACAGCCTGAAAAACCCACACAGGGTCTCTAGCTGCTGTCTGGAGAAGGAGAAGAGAGGAAAGCACCACATCAATTTATGCGCAAATTGGTCGCATTTTCACACATAGCCCCAATTATCTAAAAAGGGTTTAACATTATATTTATATTGATAAGCTTAACAATGTTGAACTGCGACTCGCCGATGATCTCTTTACAATTCACATCCAAAGAGAGCAGAAGGAGTAATTGGAAAGCTTCCAGGATGTCAAGAAATAGAAGCAGCCTTGGTGGTGAGGAGGAGAAGGAGAGGGAAGGGGGGGGGAGGAAGGAGAGGAGGAGATGAAAACGGCAGTACAAGGTCTGGCTTTGCTGAAATTACAACATAAATTCCAAATGAAGGATGGCCAAGAATAACTCAACAATTACAAATTCCCTTCCAAAAGACAGAAGGAATGCTTTGCGATTAGAGAAATTGAGCCATCTAAAATGCCTTCAAAGGAGGAAAATGAGAGGCAGTAATGATGTCTGTTGGAGAGAAGGTGGGGGGACTTGATAGGCTGAATCACAGATTGAAAGCAGGAGGGGATGAGTTGAATAATTTGATTTTCCATCATGAATATCGAGACCTGACTATTTACGCAGTGAAATAAACACGTACCAGAGAATTCACACACACAAGCACACTCACACACACCTCTTCCCAATCCCTAGCAAACACTTTGGCTCAGCACTAGTTAACGTAATTCTGCAGCATATGAACATTTTCTTAATTTGTTGCACCATTTTGACAGTCTTCTCAAAGCTTTGGACTTCCTCTTAGCTTACCGGAGACCTCTTAAAAGTCAGAAATGCAAGGCCACCAAAATAAGATGTGATATTGCGGGCAATCAGTAACCAAACTTGTGTCTCCCGTGCCCTGATTAGATTTTGATGTGTGCATCAAATTGAATTTTATTTCCTCAAATCAGCTCTCAATATAAAAGGGAAAACACTGTACCAAGAGGATTGCCTGGGAGATGTAGTAAGACCAGGGTGGGGAGAAAAAGTATTATAAATCAAAACTATATCTAAAGGCATTCACAAAGATTCTTCCTTTTCTCATCAATTTCTCTCATGCTCACCACTAAAAAAACCCAACCCCCTAGCACTGAAATACCAGCATTACAGACTAACTTGGGGTAAAATATGGAATAAAGCAGTTTCGTTTTATTCCTGCTGCAACAAGGGAAAGAAGGGACTCTCTTGATAGTTTCCAAGAATCATACTTTCCTTTTGGTGACAGAAATGACAACGTAAGAGATTTATGGTATATCAGTAGCAACTTTGTGGGGAGCCTAATCCCATAATTTCAGCAATTTATGATGAGGGGAACATAAAGTCATTGGGACTGGTAGGGCAGAAGACAGAAAGACCAACAGGAGGCAGAGGCAGAGCCAATGACCAACTAATTCTCAGTCTCCGTCCCTCACCCTCTTATGAAACAGTTTCATAAAGGCAGCACAAAGGAGGCTGACAGTGCGAGAGAAAACTCCTTGTGGGGGTTCAATTGCAAAGGCTCAGAGCAAATTCCCAATTAGTCAGACTTTAATTCAGTATTGCATTACCGGACGGAGTCCAAAAAGAGTCTGTGACAGCATTTCCATTAGTACACACCCTACATATGAAATATATGTCATCTTGGCTGGTCCATTCTCTAGTCAACCACTTTCTGTCACCTTCCACCACCCCAGCACCTCACCATCTCTTCATCCGACCATCGTCCTTGAAATGCAACTTCACTCTATTCATTTTTACTATATGTGCAGAGTCCCCCTTGCACCATGTCTGGAGTTGTTCTTCAGTCAGTGTTAGGCTCCCACATAGCCAGTCCTTGCCAGTGTTGTGGTCAGGATTTACCCTTGCATATGTGAAGCTGGCCTCTCTGATCATGGATTTTTGCAGACTTTCAACCTCAACAGCCAGGGGCACCTCTGGAGTGGCTGTAACTAAGAGGTCAGACAGCTGGGAACTGATTGAGGGCAGACAAAGGCTGGTGGGGCAGTGTCCCTCTGTCCTCCTTGCCCCCACCCCCCAAAAAAGAGAAAACTGCTCTACAGGGTTGGAGAAAACACCAGAACAGATTGGGGGGGGGGGATGAAGTCCAATTGGTGCAAGAGAAAATCCTTCCACTACCCCGTTGGATCCTGGGATAAGGAACCTCAGAGAAAATGTTTCGATGGTCGATGGCCATATAAAGCACCCAGTGACGACTGATACAATGAAACATTTGTTCTTTTCTCTTCTCCCTTTCCTATAATAGTTTGTAAGAGCTGGATGTACAGGCTTCTATAGAAATGCTCACTTTTGAGCTGGCTTAAAGCAAGCAAGCTAGGAAAGGAAAGCAGGAACTGAATCGTTTTGGAAGGAGATAGCACTATGTGATCTGATTGAAATGCCTCTTATCTGCATTCTATAAGGAAAGAAAGTATTGCTGACAGCAAAGGGTCTTTGGAATAAATGCTGTAATACGGTAATAAACTGAACTTCACCTTACAGCAAGTAACCCCTAGGATGTCTATCCCTGGAAACCCTAGATACAGAATCTGTTTGAATTAGAGCCAAAACATGTGATCACACTCCCCCAGCAGTCACACCACCCAGCAGCCTGGAGTGATAAAATCCCAGGGGAAATGTTACGACTTGACTTGGCCGATTGCAGTGACTGGCTCCCTAGCACTTAATGCTGATAAGGGACCATCTCCAAGGTGAAGAAAGTAAGAAGAGCCTGCTGGATCTGACCAATGGCCCATCTAGTCCAGCATCCTCTTCTTACATTGGCCAACAAGATGCCCATGGTAAGTCTAAAAGCAGGACTTGATGGCAGCAGCGCTCTTCATTTTTGTCATTCTCAGCAACTGGCATTCAGAGGCATATTTCCTACTGGAAATAAAACATAGCTACCGTATCATCCAGCACCTGGATAGCTCCGTTGTTGATGCTGATAACACCCAAGTCCGCAGGCTGATCCCCATATGGGGCAGCTGCATATTCCTGAATTTCATATTCCTGAATTCCTGAATCAGGATCCCTTCCAGTTCTATAATTCTATGATTCCATGGCTATTAGCCATTGGTAGCTTTTTCCTCCATGAATTTGTTCAACCCTCTTTTAAAGCCGTCCAAGTTGGCAGCCACCACTGCCTACTGCAAGAGCGAGTTCCTTAGTTTATGTATGTGCTGTGTTAAAAAGTACTTTCTTTTAGATCTTTCAACATTCAGCTTCATTGCATGCCCACAAGTTCTAATATTTTGAGAGAGAGAGAGAGAGAGAGAGAGAGAGAGAGAGAGAGAGAGAGAGAGAGAGAGAGACCTTTTCCCCATCCCATTTCACCACAACATGCACAATTTTATACATTTCTATCCTCTTACTCACCTATTCTAAAATGTTATAACCTCACATCTCAGGCAAAATATCAAGTGACCCCAAACTCCCTTTGTAGCATTCTCTCTACATCAGTCCCCTACCCAGCCTCAGGGCTTACACAACTGCCAATGCTCTGGAATAGCAACCAGGGGGCGGTCACATTTCTGTCAGGTGGCAAATCCACAGCTTCTTTTGAGGGGCAGAGGAACCACTAATGTATTTGGAGCCTGAGTCCTTTACCATTAGTTCCTGTTGGTGTAGTCTGTATGCTAAGAAATGAGGACTGGAAGGAGTAGGGGACAACCCCACTGCTTCTTTCAAAATTATTAAAATAATAGTTAACAAGAATGAGTTGTATCCAGTAGTGTCACTCAGCTGATGTGAAGGCTTACGTTGACAGAAGGGGGAGTCAGGAATTCTACCACAGTTCAAAGGGAACTTGGAAAAAAATACGAGAAAATTATCTTTGAGAAGAGTCCTAGTGGAGACTGTTGGAGACCTGGAATTTGCCCAAAGGTGGAGAGGACTATTGATGGCTACAAGCAGCAATGCATCTGAATACCAGTTGCTAGAAATCACAGGAGGGGAGGCTGCTCTTGTGATCAAATCCTGCTTGCAAGTTTCACATAATAGGAAACCACCCAAAAAAACTGGAAGGGCTGTTGGTCTGATCCAAGAGGTGGTTTTTAAGAGAGTTGCTGTTGTACTCAGGTCCTGCTTGATGGCCTCTCAGAAGAGGCATCTGTTTGGCCACTGTGAGAACAGGATGCTGAACTAGATGGGCCATTGGCCTGATCCAGCAGGCTCTTATGTTCTTATGTGTCAGGGGCTGAATCTAGGCCAGTACTTATATTACAAAATGTTTGTGGAAGGTTAGGAAAGGATGCTTTAAGCTGAAGATAATGCATTGTCAAACTACAGAAAAATGCAGGGTAGAATTTCTTTAACGTCTTTATCTAATATTTTATCCATGAAACATTGCATCGGCTTGACATTAATTTATATAATAGGGACAGAAAGTGATAATGCCGTTTTAGTGGCGATCTATGCTTAATTAACTGGCAGCACCAGCCTGTATCAAAAGAAGAAGGAGCTACAGAAATAAAGCCTGTTTATACACCTTCCATCTTGCATTATTGAAAACACAAGAAGTCATTATGAGGAATAATAAGCACTCACAGAGCCAGCAACTAACAAATGCATTCAGAGAACTTTTCGTAAAAAGTTTGTAAATACCGTATTGTATGGAAATTCTAATGCACATTAGCGCTCATGTACACCATCAAGTATTTTATTCTTATTTTTTTAAAAAAAAAAGTGGAAAAGATACTTATCTTTTAAATTGGTGTTTAATATTTTATTAGTGTGAGGCACATAATTCTCATCAAATGGAAGGAAACTCTTTTTTTTGTATGGGTATAAATGTCTAGAGTTTAATATTTCAAAGATAAGTACCTACTTCTGCATCTATCACATGGTGGCTTAATGGAATTTACTTTTTCTTAAATATTTATGCCGTATATGTGTTTGGTCGTCAAATGTTTGTAGAATCACAGTGGTAGAACACTTACAGCAGCGTAGCCATCGATGTACAACTTTCTGTGATTTCGTGATAGTTTGCAATAGGCATGGGGAATCTTTCAGTCCAAATGCAGCAGCTCTTTGTAGGCACCTTCCGAGGGCCAAATTGTAGTGGTGAGCAGGACCAGAGGCAAAATTGGGTGGAGAAATGGAGGCAACTATCTCACAATAGGCTACATTTCAACCAGCGGTGTGAGAGCTGGGAAGCAGCGCTTACTCCATTGACTCTGCTATGACAGGCCAGCTTCATCAGAGGCAATGTTCATCTGAGGGCAGCCATTCATTCCCTCAGGTTGCCTCAGTGGGAGAGATGGACAGCAGAGCTCATTCCATCAGCTTTGGTGGATGCCAGTTCCATCAGACACTTTAAATTGATTTTTTTCATTTATTGTATTTATATACCGCCCTATACCCATAGATCTCCTGCCCCAATGTATGCCAGCTGAACATTAGAGGAACAGCTGTTTAGAAATTGGTGCCTGAGTTTTGATTTTCCTTTTCCCTCCCTGTCCCATTTCCCTTGTGTGTCATGTGGGCTTTTTTGTTTGTTTGTTTAGATGGCAAGCTTTGTTTTGATTGTGTGTACAGTAAGTGCAATCACTCCCCTGCCTGACTAACATCTAAGCCTCTCTGTTCCTGGCTGCTTTCTGCAGTTGGCTGCAAACCTTTGCTTGGAGCTGGCTCATTCCTGACACCTGTTGACACCATTGCTGGGATGGCAAACACTGGGTCGTGCTGGGCTTGCTCTGCATCCTTGGTAATGGAGGTGGAGTCAGTTGAACCAGATCATTGTCAGAGTTATCCCCAGGTACTTCTATGGAGAAATAGCTTTGCTGGCAGGAGGTTTCATTAGGATCCCATTGGCCTGCTATAACATTGCGCTCTCTGTAAGAACTAGTGACCCACTGTGTTAAGGGCTGGGAGGGCAGTGGTGCCCCACTCATGCTGCCTCACCAGCCGCTGCTGTACAGGAAACTGTAAGGAGAGGGGAGATCCCCATTCTGCCAATTGTGTTCTGCAGTTGGATGGGCACTGTTGGATTTCCTCCTATTTCACTGCATTGTACACTGTTCCATATGTTAATCCATAAATCTGCCTTGGCACATTTCCACATCCATTTATTTATTTATTCATTCGTTCATTGTGATTTGCACAGACATTTGGATTTAAATATTATGTAAATATGTGGATTTTTAAATTATTATTACGTTTTGCCAAGGACGGCATTGGCACATCTGAGATGCACAGAAGCTGGTAGATAAACTTAACACTGATTAGAACATTTGTCCAAGAAGTGTACAGCAGGTCAGACTGAATGATATATATATATATATATATAGAGAGAGAGAGAGAGAGAGAGAGAGAGAGAGAGAGAGAGAGAGAGAGAGAGAGAGAGAAGAGAGAGATTTAAATTCAGGAAAGGCAACCTGCAATGAGTTATCCTGAAAGGGCAGGGTATAAATACCTTAAATGTGAAGGGTTTTTTTTTTTTAATGCATTGTAAGCCACTCTGGTTGGGATTGTCCTGAAAAGTGGTTTTAAAATACTTTTTAACTAATGTAAATAAAGTAAGCACAGACAAGATAAATCCCTCCACACACAAAAATGGCATTTTTAGGAGCACACAGAACTAGGTAAGAGGGATGAAATTGATTCATTTTACGTTTAAAGAAAAGCCTACCTAATTTCCAAACTGAAGATTTCACTTCTGCAAATTTTGCAATGCAGTCAGGTGACATTCAACTGAAGTGTTCATAAAAATTCATGTGTGTATGTGTGTGTGTGTGAGTGTGTGTGTGTGTGTGTGTGTGTGTGAGAGAGAGAGAGAGAGAGAGAGAGAGAGAGAGAGAGAGAGAGAGAGAATAATATGCAACAATGCATTGTATTAAGGAAAGCTACTTTGCAGAAACGTGTATATTGGGAAAGGAAGCATACAGAAATGTGCATATTTGGAAAAAAATGTGGACTAAAATGCTGATGATCTTCCAAGGTATTTTTATTATTATTAAAAAAATAATAATTCAAACTGATGTAGGATTATAGAGAACTCAATTTAAGATTGGAACTATGAGAAACGGAGAGAACCCAAAACTGATGGATGCACCCATCCCCACAAAGAAGAAACTTCTATGAGGCAGCAACAACAAAATATTTCTGGTGACTTCAAATGCAGAGCGAGCAAATGAAATCAAGACCAGTTTCTACTGCTTCCAGAATAATCCACAGGCAGCCTTATCCGGGTTGTGTAATACTGCAAACTGTTTCATCAGTTCTGAGAAATGCTTTCTGATCCATGCTGATACAATTACCTAGCCTTTATTGGCAATTTAGACCTCTTTTAGGGGCATTTTAGAGCAAATGATGTTTTCTTGATATTTTAAAAAAGCAGCACTATTTGCCGTACCTTTGGGATAAGGTGGAAATGGAGTTACAGGCTCATTAAATATCTGATTGGTACAATGTGGTTTTTGTTCCATGTGAACTAAGCGACCAAAAAAGGAAGCACTTTCTAGGATGACTTGCTCCCTCTTGCAGTCAGATGGTTGTGTGTGTGTGTGTGTGTGTGTGTACGTACGTACGTACACACACACACACACACAGTGTATCATTTTTATCAGAGCAACTGATGAAGGCAGAAGCTGAAATGCTTTGCTATAAGAAATTAAAATGTCTGTTTTGTTGGTCCCTGCAATAAATGTATAGTTTTATTGACTAACTGCATCCTACCAGTAACCAGAACTGACTGTAGTGCTGTTTGATGCTTTCATTACTGTCTGTCTATCATCTATCTATCTATCTATCTATCTATCATCTATCTATCTATCTATCTATCTATCTATCTATCTATCTATCATCTATCTATAAACCATCTGTAAAATAATAACTGACAATCATTAAAATATAGGCAGGATTGTGGAGGTCTCAAAATCTGTCTCTGGACACAGCGGCCCTTGTAGAGCTTTAGAGTGAATCGGAACCATCCGTAGGGCACATAGGCCATCTCTCCCAGAAGCAGATCACCTCTTGTACGCACATGGGTAGGGTAAGGTTACCAGATTTTTTTCAATGAATCCAGGGACACTTTTCAACTTCCTACTAAATACCATATATACTCGAGTTTAAGCCTACTTTTTCAGCACCAAAAATGTGCTGAAAAAGCCGCCCTCAGCTTATATTTGAGTGAGGCAGGCGGTGGTGGAGAAAGGCACAGCACCGGGGGTTCGGAGAAGTGCTGCGCTGTGATTCTCCAAACCCCCATCCTATGCCTGCGCTGTGTGAGGCGGCAGGGAGGGAGAAGCGGCGAGGAAGGGATCCTTCCTCGCCGCTTCTCCCCCCCCCCCATCCCGCCGCCGACAGATGGGAAAGGCATATTTTTATTTTCGAAATTTACCAGTAGCTGCTGCATTTCCCACCCTCGGCTTATACTCAAGTCAATAAGTTTTCCCATCTTTTTTTTTTTTTTAGGTAAAAATAGGTGCCTCGGCTTATATTTGGGTCGGCTTATACTCGAGTATATATGGTAGATGGATTTTGTCAGGGGGCTGATTTGTAAATCTGGGGACTGTCCCTGGGAAACGGGGACTGTTCCTGGGAAAAGGGTAGGTGTCTTATTGAAATTATCTCACCAGTTGAAGTTTTCCCAGAATATGCATCAGGGGAGAGGTTTTTTACTGTGCTTACGGCTGCCCATTTGGATCAGCCATTAAAGTGCATATTTTCATGAAAATGTAAGGAATAACATGTGGTTTTTTGTGAATTTTCACTATTAAGGAAATAGATATTCTTAGGGGATAGCCCTTAATTATCCCTATGGAATGTCTAGCCTACTTCTTCTTAGAGGCGATTCAAGCAGAAAGGCAGAAGAGGCTAATGTGATGGGACTAAGGGACAGAATTTATTTTTCGGGGGGGGGGGATACTCAGATTATGATCTCCTTTCTCATGGAAAACTATGTGTCTGGGAGAAGGCAAGGCTATAGGAAGGGTTTAGATTCCTTTTGCTGTGCCAGTGTGGTGCAGTGGTTAGAGTGTCGGACTAGCAACTTGGAGAGACCATGTTTCAAATCTGTTCATTCAGACATGAATCTCACAGGGCCAAACACAGCCTCTCAGCCTGACCTAATTGGTTCTTGTGAGGATTAAAGGGGCCGGAGGAACCATGTATGCTCCTTGGGGGGAAAAGGTGGGATATAAATGCAATAAATAAAAATAAATAACATTGGACATGTTTTTGGCACACTGCTGTTTTCAGACCAATAGTCTCCCAGACTGGGGAGCCTCTACCTGCACATTTTGAATCGGTCCCTTAAAGCCATCAATTTCCACAAGTCCCCCCCCCCTCTCTCTCTTACTTATCCCGTCCATGTTTATTGTCATCCAATTAACTGTTTGACTCAACAGCCTGCTGAATCTGCCTCAGTTCCAAAGACAACTTTCTCAATGCCCACATTTGACAATCTAGGTTTTCAAAGAGCCGTTCCATTGTTGGAACTTTTGAGATTCAGTTTTTGAGTCAGTTGTCACCATCTGGGTTGGGTTTTTTCTTCTTCTTCTTGTGTGTGTGTGTCATGATGGCCTGAGCAACGAAGTAAGTAGCGTTCAGGAGAAGTGTAGTAGCCCAGGAGCATACTATTGTGATAAATAAAAGCTGCTAATTTAAAACTCTTTTAGCCAGAAGTGTGATATGTCTCGAGATAACTATTGTGGTAAATAAAATCTGTTAATTTAAATCTTATAATAAGAGAAAGCTTCCCGCTGTTAGTGACTGACACAAAACGTAGCTTTTAAATCTAATCATTTTTTGGCTGAAAGCAGACTTTGGCGGAAAGTAACAGCTCTGCTAACTTTTAAGCAGCAAACTACTAAGGACTCCACATTTTCAGTAGGAGCAGACCCCCACACACAACAGCCCCCACTCTACTCTGAGCTGCGACCTGCTCCATTTGCACAAAAGTTTCTTTTATATGATTCATATTTGCATAAAGTTGCAACATAGCAATAGCTTCTACTTTTCCCATCTGGCTCTTTTCTTACAACTAACTTTTCCTTTTGCATTCAGACTAAAGAATAGGGCTATGCATAGGCCAGGGGGTGTGAGAGGGGGCGGTTGGAGGGAGAGGGAGGGAGAGAGAGAGACCCACTTCCTGCAGCCCGCCTCTACGTAGGCAAGCTCATGACTGCCTCTGAATAAGCCTGCACATGTACGAATGGGACATGTAGAGGTTCTGGTAGTACAAAAGCAGGTTGTGCAAGCAGTGCCTAAGCCTACAGGGTTTGTAAAGTAGCCCTGGGACTTCAGAACAGATGGGGGGAGGCTGGAGCAGAGCGGTAAAGCATGTGGCTTGCATGCAGAAGGTCCTAAGCTCAATGATGAGCACATCCAGGCAGGCACGGATTAATAATAATAATAATAATAATAATAATAATAATAATAATAATAATAATAATATTTATACCCCGCCCATCTGGCTGGGTTTCCCCAGCCACTCTGGGCGGCTTCCAACAAAATATTAAAATACAATAGTCCGTCAAACATTAAAAGCTTCCCTAAACAGGGCTGCCTTCAGATGTCTTCTAAAAGTCTGGTAGTTGTTTTTCTGATGGGAGGGCGTTCCACAGGGCAGGCGCCACCACCGAGAAGGCCCTCTGCCTGGTTCCCTGCAACTTGGCTTCTCGCAACGAGGGAACTGCTAGAAGGCCCTTGGCACTGGACTTCAGTGGAAGAATGATGGAGGTAGAGATGCTCCTTCAGGTATACTGGACCGAGGCCATTTAGGGCTTTAAAGGTCAGCACCAACACTTTGAATTATGCTCGGAAACGTACTAGTTAATGTTTTAACAGTGGAGGCAGTGATGTTTCTGAATACCAGTTTGGGGAACTCCAGGAGGGAAGAGTGTTTTTGTGCTCAGATCCCACTTGTGGGTTTCACATAGGTGTCTGGTTGGCCACTGAGAGAACAGGATGCTGGACTAAATGGGCCATTGGTCTGATCCAGCGGGCTCTTATGTGCTAGGGGCTGAAGCTGGGCCAGTACTTATCACCGCTTTACAAAATGTTTGTGGAAGAAGGTTAGGATTTTTATTTATTTATTTTTACTATCATAATGGGCATCTGGTTAGGCACTGTGAGAACAAGATGGTAGACTTGATTGGCCACTGGCCTAATCCAGCAGGAGTCTTCTTAGGTTCTTTAGGTTCTTATGGAAACCGCCAGAGGGGAAAGGGCTATTTTGCTTGGGTCCTGCCTTTGAGCTTCCCTCTAGTTCCCTGTTGCCCTGGGACTACACAGCTAAAGGGAAGCATCTTCTGGTCTCCAATGATCAGCCAAGGAATTAAGGGCTTCTGGGCTGGCTGGGTTTGTGTTACACATGTGTGTGATTTCAACCTGTTGTAAGCCATCTTTAAGGAAGGGCTGTGGCCCAGTGGCAGAGCATTCCTGCACGCAAGAGATAACAGTCAGAAGGTCCCATCTCTACCTGGAGATGCTGAGGATTGAACCCGAGGCCTTCTGCCTGCAGGGCAGATGCTCTATCACTGAGCTACAATCCTTTCCATAGGCAAGCAAGAGGCATTATCACAATTCAGTGGCACATTCTAGCCAGGCAAGAGTCCTGCTGAGCAGGGCTGATGAAGAATGTGACCTGGGGAGAGTCTCAAGGGCCAAATGAAACAGTCTGGAGGGCCACATTCAGCCCCCAGGCCGAGGTTCTCCAGTCCTAAGGTAAATAGTGAGATACTGCACCATATCTGTATTAATACAAATAAATCTTTTGGTAGGAATTCAGTCTCATTAGAATGGTTTTCATAAGCTCTTTCATATAGGCTCTAATGTCTTGTGTCCCTCCCTCCCAGCTCCTGCTTCCCCACGAAAATGAATTTTGAAAAAGTTTATGGAATGTGCAGCACAGTACTTAAGTATTTGTTTTGTTAATTTCTTAAAAAACAAATTGGGTTCACAGTAAATATAAAATGTAGGACGGCTACATTAGTCAAGCAGCAGGGAGGCAATTTCTTAACGGTTATCTTGCAAAAGGCGCCATTTGCCGAATAATTCCCAGGAAAAAAAAATTCATCTAAACTGCTATTTGCTCGATTATAAAACTCTTCTTCAAAAAAATCCAATATGGAAAGGAAGTGGTGGCAGGGAAATTCTAATATCTACATCTACCCCCGAGGTAATTAAACCAAACATATGGGCTATAATCGAGCTGAATGACAATGGAGCCAGGTTAAAAAAAGTATTTGTTCTGCACCAAGTTAATTTCTCGGGAGTTGCATACAAGCTGTGGTGACCATAGCATTGCAAGTGTGGGTTTCAGAACACTTGGCACAGCACAAAGGCAAATGGATGGCTCAGCATTAGACAGAGATCAGAGCAAGCGGTGGACTTTTTGATGGGAGTTGAGCACCATTGGGTAGCTAACCCGCAGGTTAGTTACCCCCTTTATGTAGACTGGCACACATATGAAAGTAGTCTTGGGTTCAGTGGGTTCAGTGGGTTCATTCCATCCCATTATTGTTTTGCCATGAGCAGCCCAAAACTCCATAATGCCTCTATTCCAGTTCAACTTAGGCAAAAGGATGTCTTTCTTCATGCAGTGCATTGTTAAACCATGGAACTCCTTCCCACAAGAGGCAGTGGCAGCCACCAACTTTGAAAGAGGATTAGACACATTCATGAATGGCTGCTAGCCAGGATGGCTGATGAGAAGAGACCAGAGCGGGTTGAACCCATGGAACACACTCACAAACCCAAACATGCCTGTGGGCCTTTTTTTAAAAAAAAGACCCCCATGATGCATTATTCCGAGCAATACTTTTCAGCTTTCCCATCAGTTAGAGGCCATAATGGCTATCTGTTGGGATTTTTCTAGTTGGGATTTCTGAATTGCAGGGGGTTGGAAAAGATGACCTTTGGGAGGCCCTTCCGACTCTACAAATTCTAGGATTCTAGGACTCCTTTCTTGGGACAGATGTGCTTTTAAATTTGTAAGTACGTATTGGATTGGAATGCACCGTGATCAGTACACAAATAAATGAATAAATAATAACTGCTGAAAGCAGTGGAGATTTACCATAAGCTCTTATTTCAAATGATGCTTGATGTTTACAACTATAAAATCCAGGATTTGAGCACAATATAGTGTGTAATAAAAGCTAATGTCTGGGGTGTGGAGAGGGGGGGGGAGAAGAAATATTGTGCACCGGGTCCGTTTTTCCCCCTGCTGAGAAGAAAAAAAAAGTGTTCAAAGCCTTATCAATACAAAAAGAAATGAAGTAAAATAATAATAATAATCTAATTAGTCCAGGTTGCTTCTCTGGCTTGCCCTTGCCCTGGGAGTTAGATTTCTTGTCATGCAGCAATATTATAATCAACCCTACAACACTATAAATCGGGAATTCTAAATAAATAAGAATAATCGACATCTTTTCGCTCAGGTAAGGGGACATAAATACATTTATAATCAAAAAGCTATCTAGATAATGAGCCCTGGCTCCTTGTTTGGGCCATAACAATAAATAAATTTAAGTAAAATGTTACATAAAACATTGAGGGCACGATCCAGCCAAAGTTAAACAATTTTTATGCTCTTTTTTATTATTCTAGTGAGCGAGATTTAAGCATTCGCTTGGCTCTTCCACTGAAATGAATGGAAAGTTGAAATGGCTTCATACTGAGTATCTCTACTTCCAACTGAAATTAAATCATGGTTGTTAATTTCCCTCCCATCACTCTGCATGCTCAGAAATTGGTACATAGACTCAAGTAGGCACGGGGAACCTTGACACGTACAGAAGTGACTGAACTACAACTCCCATCAGCCCCAGAAAGCATGGGCAATGGCCAGGTATGATAGGTGCTGTAGTTCAGCAACATCTCAAGGGCCAAAGGGTTCACACACCTCGTATAGTTTCAAACACAGACCGATATATATTCAGATTAACTTCTCAGAATCTGAGCTGTCTTTCTTTTTTGCAAACAAAGAAGAATCATTAGATCTGGGAATTGCATTTGAGAAGATATGGACATCTACACAATTCATAGGAGGCTTTCAAGCAGAGTTGGGTGGCCATCTGTAATGGATGCTTTAGTTGAGATTCTTGCATTGGGGGGGGGGGGTTGGACCAGATGACCCATCAGGGTTCCTTACAACTTTGCAATTCTAGGATTTCCTGTGGACCATCTCCCTGTTTCTTTTATTTACTCACTTCATTTATACCATGCCTTTTGCAGAACCTGGTCCTTCTAACAACTGGAGATGCCAGAGATTGAACCCTGAAGCTTATGTATGCGCAAAGCATGTTCTCCACCACTATACGAGGGCAACTACCCTCTCATGGTGGAACCTGAGGTAGCAGGCATGGTTTGCAGACCAGATTATGGGCCAGAAGTACTGTTGGCAATTTTTCAGCAGGTTCCCAGGTGTCATGACCTGAGAGTGAGGACCATGAGCCCCCCAGAATAACCTCCTTAGATATACATGACCAGAGCCTGGAACCTTCCCCTTCCCCTGAGGAACCAAATGCTTTTTCAGGACATCTTCAGGCCAATGGCATAGGCCAGGCATCCCCAAACTTTGGCCTTCCAGATGTTTTGGATTACAATTCCCATAATCCCTGACCACTGGTCCTCTTAGCTAGGGATCATGGGAGTTGTAGGCCAAAACATCTGGAAGGCCACAGTTTGGGGATGCCTGGCATAGGCAATAGCCAATGGCATAGGCTGGACACAAGGGAATGGCGGAGCAACCATCTTCAGGCCAGAGAGTTGGCCCTTTAAGAATTGAGACTTAGTCACTAGGGGGTTGAGCCTGAGAGTGGTGGTCTGAGAGGGGGAGCTTACAAAGCTACAAATCAGGGGTAGGCAACCTGAGGCCCGGGGGCCGGATGCGGCCCAGTCGCCTTCTCAATCCGGCCCGCGGATGGTCTGGGAATCAGCATATTTTTACATGAGTAGAATGTGTCCTTTTATTTAAAATGCATCTCTGAGTTATTTGTGGGGCCTGGCTGGTGTTTTTACATGAGTAGAATGTGTGCTTTCATTTAAAATGCATCTCTGGGTTAATTGTGGGGCATAGGAATTCATTCATTATTATTTTTTCAAAATATAGTCCGGCCCACTACATGGTCTAAGGGACGGTGGACCGGCCCACAGCTGAAAAAGGTTGCTGACCCCTGCTACAAAGCTTCAGTGTACAGTACTCTCAGGCTTCATCGGAGCAAGTCGCTCGCTTGGAGCTATCCAGGGTCCTGCATGGTATCCTTTGGTTGCCTTGTTCCCAACTTTGACCTCCATGCAATGCACTCTTTTTAAAACTGTTGTGCTCCCTTGCCCTGGGAGTTAGACTTCTTGTCATGCAGCAATATTATAATCAACCCTACAACACCATACATCGGGAATTCTAAATAAATAAGAATTTGATGTTTTGTTTTTGTGGTGATGTTTTTTTTTTAAAAAAAAACACATTCTTATAAATATTATTACAGCAAGATACTAATGTATAAATAAGAATTTGATGTTTTGTTTTTGTGGTGATGTTTTTTTTTTAAAAAAAAACACATTCTTATAAATATTATTACAGCAAGATACTAATGTATGTGTCGTGCTTTGACCATGTGAACCTGTGCATTTCCTCTAGGCAATCAATGGGACTTTTGCCCAGGGAAGTCCCACTGAATGCTGAGAAGGCATACACAGGCATACATTGTCAAAGCATGACACATTGCTGCCTGGATATTTGAAACACCTTGCACGAATACTCAGGGTTACATCACCCTTCCTGACCTTCACATTATTCCTTGGCCAAAATTCCATTTCATTAATGGAGCCAAAACAAAACCTGCAAATGCAACCAAAGCAACACCCCACCCACTACTATTTGCACCTCACAACACAGAACCTGATAGTTTTGGGTTTCCTTGGTTCTGAATCTTGGTTTGCTTTGGCACAGGATATCAATAGCCCTTTATATAATACAAGCCTGGCTCATGCACACTTCATTCCAGCTGCTTTTCCAGGAGTCAAGAGGCACAGAGAGTCGTTTAAATTCCTAGCACTACATCAGGGTTATGGTCCTATGTTCCAAAGTTATTCAGGAACCTGATTGGCCATGTTCCTGCAATACATTTTTTCTAACCCCAAGATAAAGATCCACGCATCTCTTTACCCTTTAAACAAAAAAGCTATTGTAATAGCATGTAGTGTGATGCGCAGCATGAATACCAAAAACATGTACATGCGCCGCTAAACTGTTTAAGTATGGGAGAAGTAGTGTCTAATAGCATCAGGAAATTGAAATTTGAAAATTTTTCTCACTCACTTATTTGATGAGAACTGGGCTGCTGACAGGTGAAGCAGAAAGTCATTTTTCAAGTTAAATGCCAAGTGGTTATATAGCATAATATTCAGTCAAAATTAACCACCTCACTGCTGCATTGACATACAGCATATTTAATGGCAACTATTTCGGAAAAGAAAACTGTAGATCTTGGGGGAGACCTGGGGAAAAGATGGGAAAGAACATTGTGTTAATATTACAGTACTTGGGTTTTAGGGGGGGGTGGGGGGAATCAGTCAGTAGTCTACACATCTTGATAATAGTGTAAAAATTGTTTTTTAAAAAACCCTCTGAGTCCAAATATCAAACAGTGTAATTTTATAGCACAAGCACAGGTATGTGCAGATCTAGGTGTGGCAAGAATTGTGTGCATTTCATGCTTCCATATTATACACACTGACCTAGAAGCAAGCCTCGTTGAAATAAATCATATTTTATTTCGATATTACAAGACTTCTCTACAAAGACTGTGCTTGGACACTCCAGATGCTATGCCACATAAAGAGCTGAATTCCGTAGGGCACTTATAATGTACAAACTGAGCATATTGGCAGATGTTTATATGGCATTGCCTATTTTTATGTAATGACAACAACAACAACCTTTTATTTATATAGCACTTTTGAGTCTCCAGAGCTCCTCGTGTTATCTGTCTGTCTGTCCACAACAAGGTGGGCTAATGTTATTTTCCTTACATTGACGCCCATCTGCAAACTCCTGCTCCCAACCTCTTCAGGACAGAACCTGAATTATGGGTTGCAGGGACAACACAAAATGGTGCAACATATGTATCAGCAGGAAGGGTGGGGAATATATTCTTTTTTTACTTGAGTAATTAATTTTCACAATACTTGCTACAGATATGACAGCCAATAACGTAAACTCTAGCCACTGAGGCAGAATGAGCAATGTAAAACAGAGCAGGCATAGGTGATGTTGTTATCAAACCAGTGGCCAGATGGGGGATATTGATAATAATAATAATAATAATAATAATAATAATAATAATAATAATAATAATTTATTAATAGTTTCCCCATGCACTCTGGGTGGCTTCCAACAGAAAAATGAAATAAAATAATTGATTAAACATTAAAAGCCTCCCTAAACAGGGCTGCCTTCAGATGTCTTCTAAAAATCTGGCAGCTGTTTTTCTTTTTGACATCTGATGGGAGGGCGTTCCACAGGGCGGGCACCACCACCGAGAAGGCCCTCTGCCTGGTTCCCTGCAACTTGGCTTCTTGCAACGAGGGAACCGCCAGAAGGCCCTCGGTACTGGACCTCAGTGTCCTGGCAGAACGATGGGGATGGAGACCAGATGGAAACCAGATACCCTCTTGGGCATTGTAAGAGGAGCCTTGCTGGGTCTGACCAATGGCCCATACTCTTCTCAAAGTGGCCAAACTAGATGCCTCTAGGAAATGCACAAGCAGGACCTGATCCCAACATCACTCTCCCTGCCTGTGATTCCCAGCAACTGGTATTCAGAAACATACTGCCGCCCAACAGTGGAGGTAGAAGGCCATTGTGACTCCTCCATGAATTTGTCCCATCTCCCGTTAAAGCCATCCAAGCTGGTGGCAATAACTGCACCTTGTGTGTTGGGGAGTGAATTCCACTATGCACTGTGTAAAGAAGTATTCTCTTTCATCTGAACTGAATCTTCAAACATTTGGCTGCATTGGATGGCCTCAGGTTCTAGTATTATTAAAGAGAGTTGAAAAAAAATGTCTGTCTATCCTGCTTGTGGGCTTTCCATTGG
The DNA here is from genome assembly GCF_965207765.1 of Zootoca vivipara. Lineage (NCBI taxonomy): Eukaryota > Metazoa > Chordata > Lepidosauria > Squamata > Lacertidae > Zootoca > Zootoca vivipara. The sequence goes on from NC_142589.1 coordinate 26,491,744, forward strand.
CACATCTAGTTGTCCACTGTAAGAACAGGATCCTGGACTAGATGGGCCATTGACCTGATCAAAATAAAGAAATGTGTAATTTTTGGGGAATGTGCACAAGAAGTGTGTATATTTATTAGTGAAAAAACGTATTAAAATCCATTTTCTAAAGGGAAGTTGCTTATATAATAGGTAAAATTGTATCCAGGTTCACTAACTGAAATGGGGCTACTCAGAGTAGGACTATCTTTGGAGACAACCGTGTGTGTGTGTCTTAGCTACCAAGTTATCCCTTTTTTAAAGGGATTTTCCCTTATGCTGAATAGGCTTCCTCGCGAGAAAAGGGAAAACTTGGCAGCTATGGTGTGTGTGTGTGCAATTAAAAATGTTGCAAATTGTGGAAATAGGGGAAACTGAATGGAAGACTGGAAAAATGAGGAAGCGATGCTGAATAATTCATCCATTCCCACTTGATATGATGCACACAGTGTTGTTTTTGCTTTTGTGAAGTTCTAACATAGTCGTGGCACAGAAGGAACACTAAAAAAAAAAGGAAATGGAAAGCACTGAGATCAAGCTGAACAAAAGCAGAACTAAGAAAATCATGGTCTTGACCCCAAATAAGAGTCCACCACTCCAACCAAAGCAGAGAAATTCTTAAGGCCAAAGCTATAGCTGTCTCTTCCCATCAGTAAAGTCAGGCTTCATAAATGAGCTCCTTGTGAAGGGAGATTATCACAGAGGGGGAAAGCAGAGATGACTTTTTGTATATTTCAAATTCCTTTCTTTCCATCTTGACAGGATCGAGGGAAGAATCCCCGAGAAAGTCGCAGACCTCTTCAACAGGTGAACAGCTGCCAAGGCGATTTCAAAACTCTAGATCAGGATCCATCTTGTAGCTCATGTTAGCTCAGTAAAGATTATTCTCAGGAGATGTCGTACAGAGAGAAACAGATGCCAGTGGAGGACCCAAAAATGTTTCTTTCATGGTGGTGAGTCTACAACAGAGACAGGAAGACAGTGGTCCTCCAGATGTTCCTCCCAACATCTCTAAGCATTGGACAAAGGTCTTCTCTCCAGTCACCACATACCTAATTTCAGATGGTGGGGTAGACATTCAGGTTGGCCTCATGTGACGAAAGGAGACCCAAATTGTATCCCATCCAACTCACAAGTAATTCAGCCAAATATGGCAAGTTGGTCAAGGATTCCCAGTTTGCTTCACAGAGACATGTGGATTTGAACCCAGCACCCCAAAATCTAAACAGCCTTGGCAAGACATCACAAAACGCTTGGTAGATTGCTTTGCAGTAACTGGACAGGTGTATCATTTCTTCAGAGAAGCTGATATGAAACTATGGAACTCTTCATAACAAAGTCTATAGCTGGTCAAACAAGGAGGACCATAAGCCATTTGGAAACTAAGTGCATTTCTGTACAAATCTTTTAGTATTTTTGGGCAGCAGCTTAGCTTTGTTGTAACTCTGTTATAATATTCAGCAAAATGTGGTTTATCTTGTCAAAGAATGCAGTAATGAAAGAATTGTGAATGTATCTTGTTTATCAGTGTGTCTCTGTATATTGGTTATCATGAGATGCATTTTTTCTTGAAGGAACTGCAATGTCTGGTAGTTATTTTGATGAAAATACAAGGGCTCAAAGGCAGCCAACATCTATCTCCTTTGTGCTGATTGCGAATGCTTCTTATAATATTTTTTATAGTCAGTGGTTAGGATATGGATGATGTGGAGCTAATGCTTCTGATGAAACACACTGGAAATAAACTCCACGGTTATTAATGCCCAACAAACTTCAACTGTCGGTTTGGGTAAATTATCTCCCAGGAGAATGATGCTGAACCAACATTTATAAGTCATTGCCATGTATAAACAAGGTGTTTTGATCAAGTGCTGAGACACAGTTGTTCATATGAGGATCATTTGGAATATATTCTATGAGCAAGTGCAGCTTTTAAATTTTTTAAAAATACTTAAAAAAAGATACATCTTTGATATAGGATGGAACACAGGAAGCTGAATTATGACAATTAAAACCTTGGTCTGTCTAGCTCAGCATTCCCTACACAGACTGGCAGCAGCTCTCCAGGGTTTTCAGACAGAGGTTTTCCCCAGTCCTACATGGAAATGACTTGACTTACAAATGTTTCTACTTACGAATGGAGCTCCATCCACCATCTTGGATGCTGTTTAGATAGGATTTTTTCTACTTATGAATTTTTACATAGGGTTGATTCGACTTACGATTTTTTTCTCCCAATGCATTCCTATGGGATTTGACGTACAAATTTTTCCGACTTACGAATGTGCATTTGGAACACATTAAATTCATAAGTAGAGGTACCACTGTAAGTCCCATTGATTAGGTATAACCTTAAGTTGGTATTCAGTGCTAGTCCTATTCAGAGGAGAGTCACTGAAGCTAATGGACATGCTTGCATGGCCAGGCACATTCTATGGGGCCAACCATAGGAATAAGACAAAGACATGTGCAACGGGTTGAAATAGGCCACAACATTTATTGATTGCCAGTGTAAGTAGCTTTTGGGCAAGGCATTGGGTATGTATACAGTATCAAACAGCCCAATTGCTGGTTTATAAATAGGGTGGGGTCAGCCCTGAGCTTAGAGGTCACCCACTGACATGTGTCAGGTCCTACAATCCACCTGGGCTGCCATTGGGAAGGCTGCTGTGGCCCATTGGCTCCTGGCTCCTGGACAGAGACACCCCTTGCTGGACCTCTTTTATGGGGTATCTGATCAGCTAAGGATTCAACCCAGCACCTTTTCCAGCAAAAGCTGTGATCTTTTGCTATGAAGTAGGTGAAAACCTGTAGAAGGGCCAATTTGTCTGCAGGAAAAATTCCTCCCTGGCCCCGAATACAGTGAGCAAATATACCAAGCAAGGTCCTCACACTGACCTGCAGCTTTGGGAAGGTCTGGGTGGGTAGGTGATGAATCCCACAATGTTAGCCGCTTTGAGACTCCTTCGGGTAGTGATAAAGTGGGATATCAAATCCAAACTACTCTTCTTCTTCTTCTTCTTCTTCTTCTTCTTCTTCTTCTTCTTCTTCTTCTTCTTCTTCTTCTTCTTCTTCTTCTCTGGGTGACCTTGAGTCAGTCACTGCCACTCAGCCTAACCTGCCTCACAGGGTTGTTGTTGGGACTGAGGAGCAGGGAGACCTGTACACTACCTTGAACGCCTTCGAGAAAAGGGTGGGATAGAAATGCAACAAATAATATGAAACTCCACCTACCTTCCTTCCTTCCTTCCTTCCTTCCTTCCTTCCTTCCTTCCTTCCTTCCTTCCTTCCTTCTTTCCATCCATCTGTTTTTTTAAAGACTACTAGAGTGCATGTATTTTACCATGTACCTACATATCCTGAATAAAGCCTAGTTGACTGCCATGCAGCAAAATGGCATGTTCACCTCATTACTATTGCTTACTATTTTAAATATTTGCATTAATAGTAATGGTGTGAACATGTCATCTTGCTGGGTCGCAGTCCACTGAGCTTTACTCAGAGTATACCGCTTGAACTGAATGAGCATGTGCAACCCAGATCCATTCATTTCAACGGGCTTACTCTAAGTAAAGCTAAGCTGAATGCCACCCATTGGTATTTTAAAGGGATTGCTTGGAAATATTTCCCTTGCTTTAAAGCCATGCATTTTTGTTTTCCCTGTAGCGAAAGAGAAAGGCGGGGGGTGAGCTCTGATCCTGTCTCTGGCTTATGTTTAAATGAAAATAACAGGTCAGGGATAACACAAAGTAATTTAAAGGACTAACGCAGCAGTACGTGGGATTGCCCAGAGCTACACCTTGCAATCACCCAGTTCATATTTTAGGTCCTGCCACGAGAGTTCATAGTATTTTACAAGTCTATGTTCCATGTCAGTGGCTGACTGTAGAGTTGAATATCAGTCCTATTTAAATCTGCAAGAAAATAGCTGCAGGTGACATAACCTTTCATGTAGTACCACTGTGTACATATACAAATAATTGAGGCTCTTGACCCCGTCGACGCGCATACAACTGTAAGTACAAACTTGACATTTTGATACTGCTCGTAGCCTTTCCCGTTCTTATTTTCTGTTTCAATAACCCATTGCAGGTAGAAAAATGAAAGAAGGAAGCATGAATGATTAATGCTGTCAAGCTAAAATAATGTATTTAGAAAAATCTATAAATCTCTTATTTGTGGCATTTTAAAACTCAACACGACAGTCTTTGGTGCCACTCAGGCTCTTTGGAGGCAGATAGATGTAAGCATATATATATATATATGCAGCCATAGGAGCTCAGACTCAGCCCTACGTCCCACTACTTCTCCGGCAGGGAAAATGAAAGCCTCAGCAGTGAACTTCCTCTTAGAAAAATTACTCATAAGCATCAGCTGAATATTCAAAGACACTCATGAATATTTATTTTGTGATGTAAGTGGGATTTATGTTGCTGTTAAGCCCACTCCTTCTTGCTTTAACCATGCCAAGGATCTCCCCAAACAAGAAAACGCTCTGATTCGCAAGTCGGAGTTGGGTGCGATTCCAACAACCCAAGAAATTCAGGAGCAAAGAAGCCCACATTCTAGACCAAATGAACTTTCTACACATGACATGGACACTTGTATGTATCACCTTACCCTATATGTGCCCACTTAACGGTTTCAACGGGTGGAACAGGGATTGCCGCAGGTGCCAAACAAAACCAGTTCTGCATTGTAAGAACTCATTTTTTCCCCAGTGTGGCAGGACCTACACTTTGGAACTGTCCATGACACACACATAGGTGCCCTCTGCTGGTGGCTGCCATTTTGGTTTCGCGTCCAAACCTGAAATTCACCCAGTGTTCCAAAAGATCTAAAACATCTTCATTTACTTGAGTGGCTGTAAATGTGAGACATTTTCACGCACCTCTACTTTTTGTGCCAGTGAGATGAGCCAAGCCAGGTGCGATTTGCATCAAAGTTCCCCGACTTGATTGGATTTAAAATAAAAAAATTCCTTCAGTAGCACCTTAAAGACCAACTAAGTTTTTATTTTGGTATGAGCTTTCGTGTGCATGCACACTTGCTCTTGATTTTGAGCAACTAGGAGCAATTTTCTGGGTTCAGCCTGCCTTTGCTTTGCCCCTCCCACAACTTGATCTGATACCACAATGGTGTCATAGAGAAGGATGAAGAAAAGCAACCATGTAAGAGAAGCAACACTTCCATGCAACATGCCAGAACTCACCATGAACACTTCCCTTATCCTCTTGTAATGGCAATCCTGAGAGGTGCCGGAACTGAGTTCTGCTGAGTTCCGTATGAAAAAAAGTTGTGCTTCCTAGTGAAAGAAATTAAATAATCTGTGCAGGATCAAAGCAACAACACAGAGAGCCACGTGATGGTGATTCTGTGTAAGGAGTGCTTGAGGAACCTGGTGTATGCAAATGCTGATGTGAACTGATCCTATCAGCATCTCCTGGATTAAAGTGCAGATCAGAGCCAAGTTGGTTTTTGTACTTCACAAATGTTCTTGAGAAGTTCTTGGCTCAAGGTAAAGGTAAAGGGACCCCTGACCATTAGGTCCAGTCGTGACCGACTCTGGGTTTGCGCGCTCATCTCACATTATTGGCCGAGGGAGCCAGCGTATAGCTTCCAGGTCACGTGGCCAGCATGGCAAAGCCGCTTCTGGCAAACCAGAGCAGCACATGGAAACGCCGTTTACCTTCCCGCTGTAGTGGTTCCCATTTATCTACTTGCATTTTGACGTGCTTTCTTGGCTCAAAGCAAGTAACAAAATCCTTTTTTAAAAAATGTGCATTTTGAGAGAAAATACACACTAACATGCATAGTTAAAACATGTATTTAACTTTAATTTTCAAGTTGATTTTATTATTATTATAAAAAATAGGTATTGGCAGGTTAATGTGGAAATGGAATGGAATGAACTTATTTCCGAAGACATGCAAAAGTGATATTGAGTCCCTGCAGACAGATCCCTGAGAAATGCTATATTTTTCCTCACTCAAAGGATCCAACCAAATGCTGGGTTGTATCCAATGTAGCCCTACGTTAAAGTCACTTAGTGATAGACTTGTATCCTTGGTGGAATGCTTTGCACCAGTGCAACTTTGTTGTACAAGAGAATGTGCCAGCAAGTTGCTAGTAACATGGCTGCACAATCGACCACACAAACTATTGCAGAACAACTGTTGGCTAGCACAACTGTCACATTGGATTCCACTGTTGTGCAACATTAAAGATCACCTTAGGAGTCCTTGTGCTAGCGGGCAGAGAATGTTGAATACAAGCAATTACATGTACCTGTACCGTAATTCATTTGCCCTGAGCCTGCTCAACAAGCATTGTGCTCCATTTGGCAACTCCCCCCTCCCCCACCCCATGAAAAGTGCTTTGCTTGGTGCTCATTCACCTGTCTCAGTTCAGAAATTCTCATCCTGGAGTTTCCCCCCTTTCCATCTGATTTTGTGTGTGTGTCCTTTTTGATGAGCATGCATGAATTTGCACTATCTATCAGCACTGCATCTATTTAAAAAGTTCAGTGCCTATGAGACATGTGCATTTTATTAGCTAAGTGCTTGGGTTTGAATTACGCAGGCAGAATAAGGATCCTTGTTCCATTTGTTCAGAGGCTTCCACTGTGGACTCAGGCAGGCAATCAGTGCATGCATTAGTAGTTAAACAAAATATTCTCTTTAAAAACACTAAGGGGCCTTTCATGCTAACATGATGCTTCCTTGCCACTTCAGCATGTGCACACAACAAAGCCATATCTATCCGGCTCAAACCATCTCCAAGACGTTACATTTGTTCGGAGCTCTAGAAAGCTGTTTGAAATTAAAGTTAATTAAATGAAGGCACTATTAGCCCAATTGTTTCACTTGATGAATCTGAAAAAACCCAAACTGTGCAGCTCAAGTTACAGCAGATAAGGGAATTAGCAATGCATACAAATGATAACAGTTGTCTGACTTAAAAAAAAAAAAACCCACCAGATCTATAGCTTGTAACACATTGCACCTGAAGTTATAGCAGCCTGAAGCCTGCTAGATAACAATTCTTACACATCAGCACCACATTAGAGGTGTGACTTAACAGTTGGCGATATAAAGTTGGCTTATCTGTTACTTTACATCTCAAGTGCTAGATCACTAGTTCCCTCATTATTCTCCATATTTCCAATGTCATTAATCCTTAGACATGGACATATTAACTACAATTTTGATTTGTGCTTCATGACCATACATGGAGGCTGTATAAGCCTTCCCATATGAAGACCCGATATTTCATTTCCTGACCTCCATGTCGGCAGCCCGAAGCACAGAATAACAGAATTGTAGAGTTGGAAGTGACCCAAAGGGATCACAGCTAAAGCATCCCTCACAGATGGCTACCCAACCTCTGCCTAAAAACCACCATTGAAGGAGATACCACCATCTTCTGAGGTAGCCCTATGCATTGTCAAACAGCTCTTACCACCATAAAGCTTTTCCCAGTGTTTAAACTCATTTCTTGAAATCTGAATAGGTTTTGGTCCTACTCTCATCGCTAGACATCCATTACTCAATAACTGGGGGGCATCATAGCTTGTGCAGAAGGTCCTTGGTTCAGCCCTTGGACTTCCCAGTGAAAAAAAACTTGGGGATCTGAGGTGGGAAAGAACACTGCCTGACATGGTAGAAAACTACTGCTGGCCAAAGTGTCCAGTGAATGACTAGATGGACCTGGCTCTCCATAAAGGGTGTGTTATTCTACATGATCAGCTGTTTCTATGGAACAGTCACCACAGGCCACTCAACACATAGAGAATGCATTTATGACTGCACATAAGCTCAGGCTCAGTATCCCTGAATGGATAATGTTCATACATCTACCTACAAGTCATCAAGTAATAAATAGTGGTAAAAACATCAAGGGAAGCATGTGTTATTTGGCTAATTAATCTGGGGAACCGGGTTTGATTCCCCACTCCTCCACATGCAGCTGCTAGGTGACCTTGGGCTAGTCACACTTCTTTGAAGTCTCTCAGCCCCACTCACGTTACAGAGTGTTTGTTCTGGGAGAGGAAGGGAAAGGAGAATGTTAGCCGCTTTGAGACTCCTTCGGGTAGTGATATCAAATCCAAACTCTTCTTCTAATTTATCACTGCTTCAAATCAGTGTTTAGTGCAGAGCTAGGGAGCCTGTGGCCCTCCAAAAGTTGTTGGATTCCAGCTCCCATCATCAACAAACCAGGATACCCAATGGTCAGGGATGACAGGTATTGTAGTCAAACAATATCTATCTGGAGGGCCATAGGTTCCCTATGCCTGGTTCAAAGAGAGTTGTTCATTCACAATTTCAGGCACTTATCCTGAAATTCTCACCTCCCGATCTAATGTGTATAGAAATCACTTGTCGATGGTTATTCTGTGGTGTAGGAAAGATGTTCTGTACATCATGAGTAGGGAACCTGTGGCCCACAAGTTGTGGCTGGAGTGGAACTCTTGCCATTACTTCCATATGGACATGCCGGTTGGTACTGATGGCAGCTAGAGTCCAACCAAGACGACAAGATCTGCGTCCCTGCTGTACATGATAGACATACTCCTTCTTTTATTTGCATAATAGCTGGTCTCTTGCTGGATGTGAGACCTAGTTTAAGCCCTGGCACGGAGCAGATTCTGCAGATTTTTAAATGCCTTCCACAACAGCATCGGGGTTTTTTTGCGCTCTCTACTATCCTTCTGTTCTCTTTTCTGATTTGGGCCTATTTCTAACATGACATTTTGAATGCAAGGAATGGGATTTGGAATCTTGCCACAGAGTCATAAATATAAAATCTTTTTTGTTGGAATGCATCACCCATGCGACTTGTTCACGGATGATTCCGTGAGCTGGATCTGCTAGCTCCAGTGAATAGTAGAGTTCTGAACAAGTGTTGGTGAAAGAATCCAACAGAATATCTCACTTTTAATTCTTTTTAAAGTCATTCCCTGTGGATTTCTTTGCTCCACCCAGCTGATCACAAATGGCACGAATAATTATAGAATCACAGAGTTAGATTAAAGGGTGATTGTTTAGATCCAAAGTGGTTGATACTGGTGCTCTGGGCTTGATGGACCTGTGCAGGGGGTGAATTAAGACCTAGGATGGAAAAGAGGTTTACAAGGTATAGTGTGAAAATTTAATTACTAACTACGAGCCTCAGCAATAAAAGACATTCTTGCCAGTGAAGATCTTCCATATTTAAGATGATTTCACAATAAAAGAGTATGCTTTATTTTCTACTTTATTTAGTAACAGTGACTGAAGATTAATCAATGTTGAATACTGGTATTTCTTGACTTGATTTCATTTACATTCCTAAGAATTTGGATTGGAGCTGATACATACTTTATAAGCTCATCAAGGGGTCACTGAGCTCAGAGGTTTGTGAAATCCTGGCTTAGACTCAACCCTTCTTTTTAAAATAGCACCTTTTAGGTTTTACTTATTTATAGAATTTAAATAATTTGAGAATGTTATAGCAGTGTCCAAAAGAAAGAAAGAAATGAATAGTTAAATCAATAACAATGAAAAAATAGTACTTTTAAAGTCCATATTAAAAATGCCTGTCTTTGCAAAATTATTTTCTTATATATGCTTTAGTTTAAAGCAGCATCATGCCACTTAAACAGTCATGGTTTCCAACAAAGACTCATGGAAACAGTATTTAGTGAAGAACTGTACACCTGTGAGGGAAGTAGAGGTGTCCTAACAACTATTAGTACCCTTAAGTAACTACAGTTCCCAGGATTATCTGGAGAAAGCCATGACTGTTTGAAGTGGTGCACTGCTTTGAATGTAGCGCAGATGGAGCCTAAGATCAACAGCTGTAATATCAATATGGTGGCACTTCTCTTTCTACTAAAGGATGGAGTTCCTTGTCTTATCCTTATTCAACCAGTTAATTTGCAGACTCAAGCAGAGTCTAACCCCTTCAGCCAAAGTTTATTTGCATTTTTCAACTCGTAGATTTGGTTCCAGTTTAGAATTATTATTATTATTATTATTATTATTATTATTATTATTATTATTATTTACAACCAATGCAGCAACCTTGAATGAACCTGATTTTGAACCTGTTCAAATATATTTTAAATGGAATCATATGTGTACTACATTCACAAGTCCAGGGCAATCCTTATAAATACATGAATACATGATCAGTATTTTAACTTGAGGGGAAATCATGCAATTTGCATGGACTAATGCCACTTCCTCCAGAACTCTGTCACTCATCTTTGACAACTGACTGGACAGAATGAATTTCAGCTCCCAAATATTTATTTCCCCTACATAAACTAGCATGGGCAGGAAGAGGAACCACTGTTTTTAGTTTATTTTATATACTGCCGCATCCCCCCCCCCCTGTCCCTTCAAGCTGTGAAGAGCTGCAAAAATAAAAACATTATTATATAAATCTGCAGCCATATTTAGAATACTGTTTGTTGTTCCGGTTGCCCCACTTAAAACAACAATAATAATAATATCCTAGAATCCAAATAGTAACAGAAAAGGAGCTTGCAGTGGGATTGGATATTAATTGTTATTAATATTATTATTGGTATTTTTGGTATTATTTATATTTATTAGTAGCATTTTTGCATGCAAGTGCCTAAAAGCGACTCATGCAGCAAAAATAAAATAGCAAAGACATAAACAAAACTAAAAGACTCGTTCAACAATATATTTAAAAGGAGCAAGTTCCCCATCCCTTATAAAATGTGAGACAACAAAGGCCAACAAAATATCTAATTACTCTTCCAATTAAAAAAACAACAACCCTAATCTTGGGTCCAAAGGTAGACAGCAATGGAGCCAGGCATGCTTCTCTTGGGAAAGCATTGCACAAATGGGGAGCCACCACTGTAAAGGCCCTTTCCTCATCTATTTGAGGATAGCCATTTCAAATATCTAAAGAGCTGTCACATGGAAGATGGAGCAAGCGTTTTCCCCTCCTGCTCTGCAAGGTAGGACTTGACCCAATGGCTTCAAGCTCCCCGCACTGCACCAAATAAAGATTGTTTTGTCCTTCTGCAAACAATGGGCTTACCCTGCATCTGCTAATACCTCTCCTGTGTGTAGCTGTGGCCCAGGGCCAGATTTAGGTTTGATGAGGCCCTAAGCTACTGAAGGTAATGGGGCCCTATATATGTCCAGCTGTCCTTTGTCAACAACAAATTGTCGATTTTGTGTGTGTGTTGAATATATGCTATATGGCAATTTATGGACCTAAAGCCATTTGCACATAACAAATAGGAGCCTACACAACACAAAACATTGTTGCTGTATGTAGGTTTTATTTTATTTGTTTATCTTATATTTTGGAAATGTGCATGCAGGTTTTTTTTCCCCTTTAATTTTTTTTGGACAGTGGGGCCCTAAGGTATAGCTTGTTTAAAGGTAAAGGGACCTCTGACCATTAGGTCCAGCCGTGAGCGACTCTGGGGTTGCGGCGCTCATCTCGCTCTATTGGCCGAGGGAGCCGGTGTACAGCTTCCAGGTCATGTGGCCAGCATGACAAAGCCACTTCTGGCAAACCAGAGCAGCACACGGAAACGCCGTTTACCTTCCCGCTGTAGCGGTACCTGTTTATCTACTTGCACTTTGACGTGCTTTTGAACTGCTAGGTTGACAGGAGCTGGGACCGAGCAACGGGAGCTCACCCCGTCACGGGGATTCAAACCACCGACCTTCTGATTGGCAAGCCCTAGGCTCTGTAGTTTAACCCACAGCGCCACCCGCGTCCCTGCTTGTTTAGCTTATATGTTTAGCTTATACGTCAATCTGGCACTGGCTGTGGCCACTTTGCCTGCATCAGGACATACAGCACCAAACGGCCAATTGGTTTCATTGTACTGACCTCCCCAGTGCCTCTCCCCTTTGCCCCTGAGTGAGCAACCTTGGCCAACCTGCCAGGAAGCATGCAGACCAGCTCTGCTCCACCTGTCAAGCTACTTCCGCAAAGAACCGAATTTGAATTTGAATACAGGACCATCAGACGGAGGCCACTGAAGGTTGCAGAGAAGCTGATGCAAGTTCAGGGCCATCTCAAGCATGTCGGGCGCCGTGGTGCGGAGATCGCTCCGGCGCCCTGGTAGGCGGGAGCAGCGCAGCACCCCCTGCCGGCCCGGCGCCCTGGCTCCCCGCACCACCCAGCCTACCCCTAGAGCCGGCCCTGTGCAAGTTCATGTAGGTGCTTCTGGGAAGGGGGCAGGTAAGATGCTGTGCTTACATATGCTACTCCCCCCCCGCAAATGGTAGCCAACTGGTAATGCCACCCGCCGTGGAGAGCATCTTCTTGAGAGCAACCCAAAATTTGCTTTAAAATGCCATTTTGCTCAGCCAATGGGCTTGAATAATTCAGCGTAAAAATGTAATAGCTCTGTCAGGCCCCAAGTGCCGCATGCTAATTTAGGATTTTAAACAATAATCCCGAATAAATGGAAATGTCATTAAAAAGGAAGGCTTTATTTTAAATTAAGTGCATAAAGGGACATCTTGAATCAACACGGGCCATTACAGATACTCTTGGCATGGGCGAAGACTTACAAATGTTATCACTATGAGTGAGCAAGGAAGAATACAACCCAGGTTCTTTTTAAATATATATATATATAAAAGGAATACACAAAAAATCCCCACCCAACTTTGTGTCACAGATGCTAATACATTCCCCATCACAAATCCCGTTATAATCAGATATACAGTGCAGCCTAATTTAGCCACAAAGCCTGAAGGACATCTAAAACATTTGGATAATCAGGAATTCAGATTTAATTTGAAGGAACGGAGGGGGAAGGATGAGAAATACATTCGTTTGGCTGAAAACAGCTCCGGATTGGCTCAACGGGGGAATCATGCCAAGGCTGACTCTGTGCAATTCATAATCCCTAATCAGGCAGCAAATGTGATATCCCCTCACCTTTAAGTCATATAGCAGGTAAAATGCAACTTAACAAAATACTGCCATCTGTGATTATAAAATTATTTGCACATCCAAGCAATCTGACCCACCGGCTGCATAATGGCATGCAAACAAACTCTGAACGGACCACAGACAAGAGGCTTGGGTTCAAAATAGGCCACATCTTTATTGATTACAGATATAAGTGAGTTTTGGCTTGGCATTGGGTACCATAAGTGGGTATCATCCAGCCTGTCTGGAAGGTTCAGCTGATGACATGCATCAAATAGGTTTGATCCCAGCAGGTTTGCCACATTGGGGAGGACTATGGTCCTCAGTTCCAACCTGAACATATGGACAGATCCCCAGGATCACTTTAAGGGATAGCCTACAGCCATAGGAGCCAACTCCTAGGGACTGGGGTCCCTTCTCCTCCCCAATAAAATAATTGAGGGGCTGCCCCTCTCCCAAGTTGCTGGGAATTGCCGTGTGTGTGTGCCATGTCATGTGATCAGATATGTGAGGTTGTGCTTATCCACCCCACGTCAATATTTTATTCCAGTTGGCACCCCTGCCCACAGCCTCGGAGAGGAAGGCAGAGCCATACAACTCCCCCTCCAACAAGGACTAAGGGTCTTACCCACTGTCATATCCACCCAAGCTGTGATGATTGCCATGAGGTAGGCAGCAAAAACCCAGATTGGCCCAGTTAGGCTGAGGATGAAATTTCTCCCTGGCCCCGATATGGCTACCAAAGCAATTCATAGCAAAGTTCAAGATGCCACACAGAAGTGAGAGGAGAGTTAAGGAATGGAGATCTGAAAGGCAACTACTGCCTGGCAAGGAAACAGGCCTGTTTGGCTGGGAGAAGAACTGAGTGAAGACTCCTTCATGAACTGTGTTTAACGATGGAACTCGCTCCCACAGGAAACTGTGATGGTCGGCCACCAAGATGGCTCCAAAAGAGGATTGGACAAATTCATGGAAGAGAGCATGATCAATGGCTACTAGCCACAGTTGGAGGCAGCAATGCTTCTGAATACCAGTTGCTGGAAACCATAGGAGGGGAGAGGGCTCTTGTGCCCAGGCCCTGCTCTCTGGTTTCCCAGAGGCATCTGGTTTGGCCGCTGTGAGAACAGGATGCTGGACTAAATGGGCCATTGGCCTGATCCCAGCATATTCTTCTTATCTTCATGGGTTCTTATGTTCTCTTTGCAAGCTTCTCATTGGCATCTAACAGTGAGAAGAAAGTGCTGGGCTTTGGCCTGATCTACCAGAGTTCTTTTTTTTAATATATAATGTTCTTACCTTATGATCTTCTGTCTGGTCCAGTCAATTTCACATTAGAGAGGGTATGGGGAGAAAGAGCGAGATGGAAATCCATACCAATATTACCTTATCTAATGTATTTTGGATACATTGAGTTAATATTTTCAATACAAAGTATGCTTTCTTTCCTTTACATTTTTTATTTTATAAACCCCAGAGCATTAAACAGTTAGCAAAAAAAGTTTTGTTCTACATAAATACTACAGTTACTTTTACCAGGAGGGAGGAACATGGGACCTCAAATGAACGAATAAATGTATTTATTAGCTGTTCAGCTTCAGGCCATCAGCCGACATCAAAACACAAAAAATATGTATTCTAACTTGCATTATGTATTCTCTCTCTCTCTCTCTCTCTCTCTCTCTCTGTGTGTGTGTGTGTGTGTGTGTGTGTAAAATTACCAAAAATAAAAAATAAAGAGAAACAAATATGAATAAACCACTTTGAATAGACACTAAATTTGAAACTGCTCCTGGTAACTTTACATTGTTGCAGAATGAAAAGAATGGAGCTCTCAGTCCACCTTGTAAGTAGTACTGTACCTTAAAGAAAAACCCTGTAAAGGAACAGCAGCAGAGGGATTTTCTTCCAGGTCATAGTCCAACACTCATCACCATCATGGTCAGGGATGTCAGGCATTGGAGTCTAATAACAACTGGAGGGCACCAGGTTAGGGAAGGCCGGGCTTGGCATGGCACATCTGTTCTGTCTGATCTATGGGCCATTGCTGGCATTTCCAACACTGATACCATAGATGTCGGGGATTAAAGCGGGGGAGAGGTCTTCTCGATGCATGTTCACAACCACCATGATTCATCCCCACGGAGGACATGATTCACACATTATGAGGTGGATCCAAAGATGGCCTTCTGTGAATGCAAGGCATCTCCCATTTGTAGAAGGCAAAGGCCCGTTTCATTGCCAGAAGGTGCTTGTGTTCAACAAAGCTTCTGCAAACAGGAGGGGGAGCGTTTTTTATCAGTTCGTCATTCCCTCTCCACCTCTTTGAATGACCCTTCAAACTTCCTGAGCAGATTTTGGGGTGTATGTGAATTCTAGGAGAAAGGGTTGTGAGAGCTACTTGTAGAATTCTGCAGGCATGCCAACTCATAGGAACCAAGGCTGTTTTGCCCCCTCCTCCCCCAAAGTGTATTTTTTTCAAGGGGCTGAGCCGCCTCAATATCCAAGGCGCATTCTCCGCTCCTCGCTCCTCATGGTGTTGCACAGGCAATGTCAGGGACTCCTGTGTGTGACATCCTGATTTGTTGAGGTCTTGCACACATGACATCATGGCACTGCATGACATCATGCGCAGACCCCCTCAATCCTGTTAAGAAGATGTTGCCCCTGAGTTTGGAATATGTTTTTAAGTGAACATCCAGAGCTCCTTGTCCTGGGCACGTGCAATGTGTAGAAATGCCCACACCCTTGAAATCACCTTCCCAAAGCCTGAAGACATATCAGAAAGATTGGCTAATTGGTCATGAGCAAAAGCTGCTTATTTCCTCCAGTGCACTTAAGCATAATAAAAATAATGAAAAATAATGCTAACAATTTTTATATATTAAAAAATACCTTGTGTGGATGAGGGAGATCCCTCTCCCCCTCCGAATATGTCAGGCTTGTCCAATGTTGTGATGGAATCAAAGATACCTTGGGAAGACGAAAGGTGGGGGAATTTTTTTTGATGGATGCTTGAACACTGCAGCATGGACTTGGCTCTATAAGAAATAAATACGCATGACTAGGAGGGCACTATCAGCAAGTGAAGCATTCAGAAATGTGCAGACATTTAAACGAACCACTTCTCAGATATAATACTCCTACATTCTTATTGAAATGAATTGGATAGACATCAAGGTAATAGAGAGGGAAGCCTACCCCCTCTTTCTCCCAGCCCTCCTCCCTTCCTTCAAGTCTTTAGCCTGAAGTTTCCCAGCTCTCTCTGTTTAAGAACAGACACAAAGAAAGAAAGGAAGGAAGGAAGAAGAAAAAAATCTAATTGCCAGCAGGATACAAAACCGAAAGCGTGTTTTAAAGCCAATTAGGATGTAATTTTACATGTGCCGATTCAGAAGTGTAAATCTCTTTGGAATCCAGGAGTTTAATAGCAGGGACGGCTCCCAATCCTGCTCTGAACTGAGCAGATTCATTGTTCGCACATAGCACAATTCTGCTCAGCTGTCCTCACACCGCATTGCACCTGGGCCAATAGGCAGACTCAGCATGTGCCCAGGGCACCAGCAAAGCGGGGATGCTTCCCCCTCCCCAAAATGAGAAATTGTTGAAAGAATTTGATAGGTCAGAAAAGCATCAAAGCCATGAGTCATCATGGAGGGGGACAGAACATAGTTAGGCTTCCCTGCATGCCAGTCCACATTCTTCCCTCATTCTTCTTTTCTCTTTTTATGAACTGACCCAGACCCTGTGATCATCATCGGGGGCCCTTCTTTGTGTGACCACAGGAGGTTCAGAGGGTGGCTACACAGGAACTAGCCTCTGCTGTGGTGGATCCCTGTTTGTGGAATGCTCTCCCCAATCAAGTCTCGAGCCATTAACAAACTTAGGCCTTTTAACGTGGGGGTCCCCCACCCTAACTTTCAACTGATTTTATCTGGTTCTGGTTTTTGTTTGTATAAGGTGACCATGAAATAATTATCCACACCTATCCACACCTAAATCTAGGTGCGCCATACCACCGTAGATAAAAATAATTCAAGGAAGTCAGATCCTGCCATGTGTTGCACATGACATACAGGCATTTCAGTATATGTGTGATTTAATAAATAAATAAATTACAATGTAGTATTTTTTATTTTTATTTTTTTAAAGAATTGCATATGCTTAGGGCTTCTAAAGGGCTTAACGCTGTCCTGCACATGGGGAGTTTAAAAAATACATGTTACCCCCATGATCTTTGAGCTGGTCAGGCCCATCTTTAGCCTAATCAATGCATGATACGGTGTATTTCTTCACATTTTAAAAATAAATCTTAAGCACATGGGGTGGGGGCTACAGCTGCATCAGCACAGCCAAATGCCTTCATCTGCCCCAGCTGCAATGAAACATGTCTCTACAGCCACAGCAGGCTCTGTGACTCTCCAACAGTTTGACTTCACCCCAAAGGCGTACTCTTCCATTGTCTCCCGAAACAGATGGATGGCAACCTAGTCAGAGTAGGTCCATTAAAATGAATACACATGACTAACAGGTGCATTAATTTCAGCGGGTCCACTCCGAGTAGGGCTTAGTTGGCTACAGCCCATTTACTAGGGAATAAATTTATTTGAATTCAAGATATGCCTAGGATTGTGTTGTAAATTTATATTCTCTTTTCCTAAATATATCTTACATTATATAGATATAGATATATAGTGTGTTTATGTTTTGTACTTGCTATCGTTGCTATAAAGAAACCTTTAAAAAAAGGAAAATATAGGGGCAGCTTTAAAAGCTTAACTGGCTTAACTGAGGAAGGCATTACTTATTGACTAATATCAGCCAGGCCTTGTACCTGACTGGCCATCTACTGCCAAGCCAGGTTCAAGGTCCTTGTATTAATTGACAAAAGCCCTGAATAACTTAGGTCTGGGGTACCTCAGGGATTGCCTGAACCCTTACATCCCAGTCAAATCGCTGAGTTCATCTGCAGGAGCGCCACCAGTCGTTCCCTGTGGGTGAAGCTCATTTCACATAAATGGTCCTGTGGAATGCTCTGCCACCATAGCTGCCAAGTTTTCCCTTTTCTCGTGAGGAAGCCTATTCAGCATAAGGGAAAATCCCTTTAAAAAAGGGATAACTTGGCAGCTATGTCTGCCACTAGAGATTCAGCAGGCACCTTCTGGGCCAGCAGAATACATCCTTCCTCTATGGTGTATTGATACCTGCTTTTTACTCTCTCTCTCTCTCTCTCTCTTTATAAAGTCTGTACTTCATGCTTGTGTGTATATATGTTGTAAACTGGTATGAATTTTTTAAAAATGAAAAAGTGGTCTATACATATTTTTTAGTAAATAATTCATTTAAAAAACCCCTCTTGGTCATTTAATGTTCCAGCTATCATGGATGGAGAGGAAGCCAGCTATTTCCTGACCGCACAAGAGTCCAAGACGATTTCCATCTATCTGTTAAGAGGTCCTTAATATAGGACTAGCAGGAGCTTCGTTTCCTGCACCAACACCCCTCTCTTGAAAAAGAAAAAGAAACCAAATATATATATATACACACACAAATGGTCTCCTGGCAAATTGGCCAACATTGTTAAATTAAGCTTCATCCAATCTCTAAAAGGTAAAGGTAAAGGGGCCCCTGACCATCAGGTCCAGTCGTGTCCGACTCTGGGGTTGCGGCGCTCATCTCACTCTATAGGCCGAGGGAGCCGGCGTTTGTCCGCAGACAGCTTCCGGGTCAAGTGGCCAGCATGACAAAGCTGCTTCTGGCGAACCAGAGCAGCGCACGGAAACGCCGTTTACCTTCCCGCCGGAGCGGTCCCTATTTATCTACTTGCACTTTGATGTGCTTTCGAACTGCTAGGTGGGCAGAAGCTGGGACCGAGCAACGGGAGCTCACCCCGTTGCAGGGATTCGAACCGCCGACCTTCTGATCAGCAAGCCCTAGACTCTGTGGTTTAACCCACAGCGCCACCTGGGTCCGCTCATCCAATCTCTAGCAGGATGTTAATAAATAAATAATGGATTACACACGTAACACACAAACCGTGCTCTACTACTACAGCTATTAGCAGCAAGCAAGAGAGTCTTTGACAGAGGTGCCTGATAAGGATTCCACCTCCCCCCCCCTTTTTTTTCTCCTGGAGACTCGTCTTCATTTCATGTGAAAATTAAGCACACCCGAGGCATCCCAGATCTCAGGTCCCGATTACAATGCATACCTTTTCTACCATCTTGCTCTATTCATACACTTTTGCAAATCCTTCTGAGAGGAAAAACTAAGACTTACCCTAGCAGTTTTTTAAATGGTCTCTCGCATTAAGAATGCTCTAGGTTCTCTCTCTCTCTCTCTCTCTCTCTCTCTCTCTCTCTCTCTCTCTCTCTCTCTCTCTCTGTGTGTGTGTGTGTGTGTGTGTTTTATATATCCACTCCGAAAGGGTAATACAAAACTTATGAAATATTTACTAACTGTGATGCATAAACAACAAATCACCTCATTTCCATTAATTTTTTTTTCCCCACGCAAGATATTTTTAAATAAAATATCATGCCTTGCAATTTAATTACAACAAGTAATTAAAACTTAGAAGATAATCGTTTTTGGCAAAAAGTCAGTTTTTGTTAAAATTTTAAGGTAGAAAAAAGATGCATATTACGACCATAATACTGTTAGTAATTAAGATAAATGCATCAATTATTAAAGATGCAAACATGTCAAGCAAGCATAACTAATTATTTGAGCATGTTAACAGTTGTTTAATGTTAACAAGCAGTGAATTATTAAAGACCCCATGTGTCACATTTTTGGACTGCATAAAATATAATGTTCTGGGAAAGGTTTGTGCTTTTGCAGGTCTTGCTTAGATCTCTGGGAGTCGGAGAAGCAATAAGGCCAGGATAAACTTTAATCTTTATTTCAAACCATATTAGCTGCACTCGCGGAAAAGACACTGAAAAGTTGAGACAAAATTCAGAAAAAGTGCCTGAGATAGGCACTGCTTGTAGTGCAATCAATGCAACAGAGTCAAGTTTTGAACATCCTTTCAGATCAGCTCTCCTGAGCTGTTTTGAGGGTGTGTTCAGGAGGCGTGTGTGTTATCTCTGTCACATCAGAGTCCAGGAGTCCGGGATCCACCTGTTTTTGTGAAGGCCCCCTGCACATTTTGGAACTCTGATTTCCCAATGTTGCAACTGCGGGCAAAGCCGCAGGGAGTGCAGAGGTTCTGTGCTTCAAACTGTCACTCACCAACTGATGGACAGCAACAAGGAGGGAGATCTAGGTCACACTCAGCACTGTGATGCCACTTTAGACAGTCATGGCTTTCCCCAAAATAATTATGGGAGCTGTAGTTGATAAAGCATGTGGAGAGCTGTTTTTTTTAATCTTTATTGATTTTCAAAATAGACATTACATAAATAAAAACAAAACAATATTTAAACTTCAATACATATTGTGTGTTCATTATTTGAGTCTTTATTTACCTCCCCTCTCCCCCCCAATACTGTTTTCCCCTCTACTTCTCAGCCTTCACTATGCTTTGCAATAAATTTTCTATTTTCGTCTACACACTATAATTTTTTTTATTTTTGGTAGTTTTGATCATCCTTGATTCTTCCTTAATCATCATTTTTTCTTTCTTTCTTTCTCTCCCCCCCCTTTCTATCTCTCATTTATTTGGGCCTTTAATATTCTGGAAAGAGATTGGGCTTTTCCACCCGGCACTTAATATATTCTATAAACAATTTTCTGCTTTCTTCTTTCTTTATCCCTTTAACTTCCTCGTATTTTATTGCCATATTGTAATACATTAATAATTTGGTTTGCCAATCCTCCTTGTTCGGTATCTTTTGGGACTTCCAATCCTTCGCTATTAATA
This sequence comes from Zootoca vivipara, assembly GCF_965207765.1. Lineage (NCBI taxonomy): Eukaryota > Metazoa > Chordata > Lepidosauria > Squamata > Lacertidae > Zootoca > Zootoca vivipara. Next base: position 26,512,553 of record NC_142589.1, read on the forward strand.
ATCTAGCTGCTGCTGTGGCATAACTCATTAGACATCTATCTTTTAGTTTAATATCTTCTCCCAGCATACTTCCTTCGGGTTTTTCTTAAATGAGTATTTCAGCATTTTCTTCAGTTCTTGCTATATCTCTTCCCAGAACACCTTGATATCTTTACACTGCCACCACATGTGGATGTAGGAGCCGATCTCTCTGTGGCATCTCCAACATTGATTACTAACTCCCGGGTACATCTTTGCCAATTAATCCGGGGTTAAATGCCACCTATATTGCATTTTTAGTAAATTTTCTTTTATATCATAATTAGGTGTGAATTTAGAATCCCTTTCCCACATTTTTTTTCCATTTTTTCAACATGATTCTATCCCCAAAATCTTGTCCCCATCTTATCAAACCAAAAATTTGAGTCATGTCTGAAAAGGCCAGGTTAATGGGTCTCCACACGCAACTCCCTTCCTAGAGAAGCCGGACTGGCTTCCTCCTTGTTATCCTTTTGCCAGCAAGGGAAGACCTTTTTTATTCTAACAGGTCTTTGGGAACTGACTATATTTTTTTAAAGAAAAGGGCTTCGATAGTGCTGTGCAGTTTATACAGTTTAATATATATTTTTTCTATCCAACACAGAATTGTCTTATACTGACTTGCAGTGGCTCTCCCGATTTTCAAGCATGAGCATTTCAAAGCCCTGCCTGGAAGTAAATATACAGAAATTTGCTTCTGTTCTTTTTCGGTGGAAAATATATATATATGCACTCCCTGAAACAATATGCAAACCAAAGCAGAGCTTCTCTTCAAAAGACACTCTTCTCGGAATTTTGCAATGCAGTTCAAGGTGAAAATAGCATATCGAAATACATTATATTGGAAAAATGTTAGTATTATTGCATGCATGCATGTATATATTGGGAGAAATTTATACTGTATTAAAATGCTGACAAATTTCCACAAGGACTTTTTTTTTTAAAAAAAAATGCAAACTGATGCAAAGATGTGGGGAAGTCAACATAAAGCTGGAAAAATGCAAAAAAAAAATGGAACAAAAATCAAGAGATTTGTCCATCCCTAACAGGAAGTGCCAGGGACTGAACCTTTTGCTTTTGAAGTATGCACTGGGCTCCAGCACACAGCAGCTGATGCTACCTTGCCCCGAGAGAATTCACCTTGGAGTAGTTTGGCTGTTGGAATGGGATCTGCGCGGCAAGTCATCCTATTTTGCGGTGTAACCACAAGCTCCCTCACCCTGGATAGATGGAATACCTCATCTGGTAGCAGAAGCATTTGTCACTGTACAGGAATGGCCACAGCAGATGAGTATTTCTTGATGGCCTTTTGCATGCCATCCAGCTTGGAAGTCCCAATCTTGTTCCAGAGCGTTAAAACATTCCAGAATCAATATTTATTTGGGGTTCCAAGTAAAGGGTTTAAGTTCCAGAAGGTGCTAGGTGAGAGCAATATCTCATGTTCCAACAAAGTTCCAGGGAAGGAAGAAGCGTCTCCTTTGCCAACAATTTCTTGCTGTCAAAACTGCACGCACACACACACACACACACATACACAGACGTGCCCCCCACAATTTTTCTTCCAGCTTCTAGGTGACCTCCTTCATCTGACAAGGTCTCCCCATCATGACAGTGAGTCCTGATGATAATGTAGGTAACGTTCAAATGGAGACCAAGTGCAGCAGAAAGCTATATTTCACTTGTGACCTTCAGCTGGCCCTCCAGTGCAATGCTCACATTACATTTCCCTTCACTCATGGCAAAAAAAAAAAAAAAAGAGGAGGAGAGAGGAAAAACCCCACCTAGTAAAACAATGCGAAGTGAAACGAGTGACATTTCTTTAGCTGTCTTCCGGAGATGAATAAAAATCCCTTTGCCAGTTCAACTCATAGGTGTGATACTTGCCACTTAGCTCATCATGACACATGTTAACATAATTGCTATAAGGAAGCTTCAAGAAGCTGTTTCCCCGTGTTTGCTAGCTAACTTTCCTGATGGCGGAGGGAGTTTCTGAACCTTGGTCATGCAAGACCACTATTTTTTTCCCCTTATCCCAACTGACTGGATGGCAAAGCTGACAGCTACCTTAAGGCTGGGGTGCAATGGCGCTGCTACCTTGAATCTTATAGACTTTATTCAGTAATGCGCTGCAGGACAGAGTCCACAGAGTCTGTGAATGCACTCAGTCAGCACACAAATCCCATATAGGAAATGCATGTCATCTTGGCTGATACATCGACCAGCCAACCACCTTCTGCCACCCCAGCACCTCACCATCTCTTCATAGTCCTGAAAATCACTTACTCAACCCTTCACCATTTTTTTTTTTACATGAAGAGTCCTCCTTGCACCTTATCTGGAGGATTTCCCCCTCATTCTAACAGGGAACTTTAGGTTCCTTCTAAACTAGTTCTTAACAGTTCTATGGTCAGGTCGCACTCTTGCATAGTGACAATGGCCTCACTGATAATGGGTATTGCGGGTTTTTAGTGCAACAGCATTGTCCTCACATATGTCTCCCTGTTGCGTGCTTAAATCTTTAAACCTCCCCCTATAAATAAATCCAGACAAGACAAAAATTTTGGTTTGGTTTTTGGCAGAATTTAGGCCACAACTTTATTGATTACATCAGGTGAGTGGTTGCATAGGCCCCGGTTCGACTAGCTCCCTGCACCGTTGCAGGTAGCGCTGACCCAGGGCATCAGCATAGGTCAGCCTAGGGTGAACACCTGGATAGGCAGAAAGCCAGGAACAGGCTATGTCCACCACCCAGATGTCCCCCTGGACACAGGCACGGGCACAACCCCTCTCAGGGTTGACCAAACCATTGAGTCCCTGGATTCCTTTAACGGAATACCCTTCACATAAGGATGGTGAGAGCGTTCCCCCATCCCTATCACCTGAACCAGAGCCTATCTGCAACCTTACAAGTTGTGGCGATCTGCTATGCGGCAGGTGAAACCCAAGTGGCACCAGTCAATCAGCCAAGTGGGCAAAATTCCTGCCGTGCCCCAGTCCCAATGACAGACGACACACAACGGCATAGCAAGGTCAAGCGTGCAAGCCCTAAAAGTAGGGAGAGGTGGGCGGGTGTTCCGAGGCACTGACCAAAAAGGGAAGCTCTGAGTCACATGCATGGGCATATATAGGTCCCTTGATCGGTTTGGCTAGCATCCCATTGGCCTGATTAACCCAGCATCAAGGGACCTACCAATAGGGTGTTGTGGTTATCCAATCGTACCCACCCACAACACAGGGTTGGGTTGTCAGGTCGCACCGCAACACGTGTCCTCTTTGAGGGAGGACATGATTAAGTGGTATTCAGAGGCATCCACTGACTCTGACTGTGGAGGTAGAATGTAATGACTAGTAGGCACAGACAACCATATCCTTCATGAAGTTATCTAATTCTCTTTTAAATCATCCAGGCCACCATTACATTTTATGAGAGAAAGTCCTATTGAACTCAAAGAGCCAAATTTCTGAGCAGTCAGGCATTGGAAGACATTTCCCGAGGCATCTAGTTACCTGGCATTTTACACCCCACAGACTTAAGAAGGCTGTGGGTGATATTTTTCCCCCACTCACCACCGCCACGTAAAATTTATTGCCAGCAAGTGACAAACCACCCCACGCCACCCCACACGCATCAAATTAACTATTTCTGCCATTCAAGGCTAAAAACAAGCAAGAATTTCAATTGTTCCAGAAGCTTCTGAAGCCAGGAAGGCCATCGCTGTAAATCATACCTTTGCCTATCACCAATACCAACCGCTGAATTATGCAACGCGGCTGGCACAAAGCCAAACGTATCTTTTTAGTTTCAGGCTTGAATATCTTCATATGGGAGGGTACAGCTTCCCATACAGTACTTTCCTACTTCCAAGGCATGTTTACCATCTGTTTCTGTTATGGGAGTACTGTATATGGCACAGAGTACCTCAGACACTGGAGTGTCTGTTCCTTTTCTGTGGTGCAGTTTAGAGTGCTGTAGCGCTTTATAATATATATATATATATATATATATATATATATATATATATATATATATATATATATGTGTGTGTGTGTGTATATATATATATATATATATATATATATATATATATATATATGCTGTACTGACTGGGCTATCCAAAACCCACACAGAATGAAAAATGGAGAAGACGACCCATCTTCATCCACCTTCATATCTCTCCACCCACCCCACCCCACCCTCAACATGTTACAGAAATGGAAGGGATTTTATTTAACAGATCATGTTATTAAGATGAGAAGTGATTTGAAAGAAAATTAGTAAATTATCCAGGACTGTAAAATAGATAGCTTTTGGAAATCCTTTAAGCATGTTGTGATTAAGAGGGATATATATATATATATATATATATATATATATATATATATATATATATATATATAATATCTCAGAACAGTGCTCCCCCCCTCCGCCCGCCCCCCAGCATAATCTGAAGTTTGCTGGGGTTTTGAGGGGAATATGAAAACAGCCTCTATCATAATACATTTAAAGGCTTCACAGTGAAGTAGCGGCTCCACAAGGCCTTGGCTGAGTGGATTTCCATGAGCAATGTTTCACAGTTCCTCGCACACAGAATCAAAGAAGCCCGGCTTCTGCTTCTCAAAGCTCTGCGCTATCAATACATCGAAAGCCCATCTGATACACACGAGGGGAAAGTGCCACTCTTGAAGCAGCTATCGCTGTTGTGTCCTATCTATCCAGAGGCACTCACTTGCGACTTGGATTAAGCAAAGGTGCCACAACGTCCTTAAAAGACTTGGGCGTGGGGCCCGTGTGTGACACATATATGCAATGAATTTGCATATGCTCATCCACACACATAGATGCAACTTGAAGCCAACTTGCGGAGCGGGCGAGATGCATTTACACATCTAGCAAGAGGCCAAGGTTTTATTTATTTATTTCTTGGTTGTAGGGGGGGGGGGACTCTCAAAGTGGTTGACCAATAAGACGAATTTAAGCAACAATAATTTAAGGCTTTCAAAAAGTTTTTTTTTAAAAAAGCAATATACTGAAAAGAGATTAAAACTCACATTAGCTTTCTCAATTTCTGTGTAGATGTGTCTGAACAAAGATATTTTTAGCAGTCACCGAAAAGACTACAGTGGAGATGCCTGCCTGATATCCGGGGGCCGATTTAGGTTTGATGAGGCCCTAAGCTACTGAAGGTAATGGGGCCCTTTATATGTCCAGCTGTCCTTTGTCAACAACAAATTGTCACTGTTTTTTGTGTTGAATATATGCTATATGGTAATTTATGGACCTAGGTAAAGGTAAAGGGACCCCTGACCATTAGGTCCAGTCGTGACCGACTCTGGGGTTGCGCGCTCATCTCACATTATTGGCCGAGGGAGCCGGCGTATAGCTTCCAGGTCATGGGGCCAGCATGACAAAGCCGCTTCTGGCAAACCAGAGCAGCACATGGAAACGCCGTTTACCTTCCCGCTGTAGCGGTTCCTATTTATCTACTTGCATTTTTACGTGCTTTCGAACTGCTAGGTTGGCAGGAGCTGGGACCGAGCAACGGGAGCTCACCCCGTCACAGGGATTCGAACCGCTGACCTTCTGATCAGCAAGCCCTAGGCTCAGTGGTTTAACCACAGCGCCACCTGGTTTATGGACCTAATAGGTATCTAAAGCCATTTGCACATGCAGAATGTACGCACCCTATACAGTATATAGAAATGAGCAAACCAGTGATATTTTAGGGAGCAGGCTAGCAGGCAAGGACATTGCTTACATCGTAGGAGCCTACACAACACAAAACACTGTTGCTGTATGTAGGTTTTCTTTTATTTGTTTTTTATCTTATATTTTGGAAATGTACATCCAGTTTTTCCCCCTTTAAAACTTTTTGGGGCCCCCAAGAGACTGGGGCCCTAGGCTATAGCTTGTTTAGTTTATACGTAAATCCGGCACTGCTGATATCAATAGGCAGGGAGTACCAAAGTATAGGCGCCACATGTCCGACATGCTAGATTTTTGAAGGAGAAAGAATCATGTATTTCCCATGAACACTCGCACCCTGATCACATTTTCTCTAAAGTTAAGTGCTGTTGCTTTTGATTTTTTCTCTCAAGTAACTCCTAGAGCAGTTCCCTAGGAAGAATGATTGATTGTTAAGCCACTCTGGGAATGGTCACTCTGTGGGAGGAAAGTGGGGTCTCCTAACAACTCTCAGACCGACGGGGAGGGGAGCTGGTCACAGCAGGAGAGGGAGATTCCCAGGCTTCAGCAGCAGCCTGCCTCCTCTCTGCCTCTTGACCTCTCCACTTCTGCCTCTGATTCTGGGCTGCTCTTTGCCGCAGCCTCTTCCTGCTCACTAAACCCAGGCATCTCTTCAGCTTCTGACACCTCCTCCTCCTCCCAATCTGTTCCCTCTTCTCTGAGCCTTCTTCCCTTGGGGATTCCCCAGCTTGTGCCTCCCACCACTCCTCTGCATCCTGCTGCAGGGGGGGGCAGGGGGATTCCCTAGGCAGGGCACTAAAGGGCAAGGGGGTGGCAGAGGGACACTGGAGGTATGAAAGACTATCAGACATTGCCAAGCTGGAATCCCTGGATCGAGTTAATCGGTTTTGTTGAATTAGTTAAACTAGATAGTTTGAATTGGATTCTGAATATGTGTGCAATTGATTGGCACTGTTCTGAATTTTATTGTGTTATTATTTATTCAAAATACAGTCATACCTCGGTTTAAGTATGCCTCGGTTTGAGTATTTTTAGTTTAAGTACTCCACGGACCTGTCTGGAATGGATTAATCCACTTTCCATTACTTTCAATGGGAAAGTTCACTTCAGGTTAAGTATGCTTCAGGTTAAGTACGGACTTCCGGAACCATTTACACTCATACCTCGGGTTAAGTATGCTTCAGGCTGAGTACTCCATGGACCGTCTGGAACAGATTAATCCACTTTCCATTACTTTCAATGGGAAAGTTCACTTCAGGTTAAGTACGCTTCAGGTTAAGTACAGACTTCCGGAACCAATTGTGTTTGTAAACCGAGGTACCACTGTAATGCTTTTTATAAGGTTAGGGGGAGCACTGGGGATGAATTTATGGAACCAAGGGGACAGTCACTCAAAAAAGTTTCGGAACCACTGATCTACATCGCCAATGCTTTTAATTACCCCCATTGTCAATGAATGAACATGTGTGGAACACACTCCATTGAAGAAGAAGAAGAAGAAAGGAGGGTATCTAATGACTAAAGAATGAACACAGGCTTATAGAAGAGTGAAGGTATGAATTTGGCAAAGAAACTGGATATGGATGCATCCCATTTGCCTGCAGCAGGTCTGATCACATGTAGACCATCTGGAGTTTTGATAAGAATCTTCTTCTTTTTTTAAAAAAAAAGGATCACACTTTTGCAGCCATCTCCACAATGCATTAATATCTCTTCAGTAAGCACGGCAAGAAAGTGGTGATAAAGAAGACAAAAGCCATCTCTCACATACTCCGATTGCAGCTCGGGGTTTTTTCACGCACACACACACAGACAGAGTTGCTTCACTTGTTTCCTCCCCTGATCTAAACATTATGGCTGAAATTCTGCATGCTAGGCCCTTTAAAATTTCATTCACTCAATGAAAGATTGAGCTGACATAGCTAGGTGCCAGATAAGTTCAGAATCCTAGAGTTCCAACATGACCTTGGTGGCCAAAGTTGAGACGGGGAGGAATCTGTTTGCTATACATTTTGCAGTGGATCAGCCCAGTCTTGCTTACAAACTGGAGGGAAGCTCCCCGCTAGACTATGCCTTTCTCAGGATCTTGCCATGCATGTGTGTGTGTGTGTGTGTGTGTGTGTGTGTGTGGCATAAAATTCATTTGCATTTAAAATAATCATGTGAAATGCATGTATTGCTGTTGGACTCCTTGAGAAACAGGAGATAGTGTGCATTTTGGGTCCATGGAATACATTATCAGCTGCATCGCTACAAATCTGGATATTGGGACCCTGTAGAAAGAGAGTTGGGAGGGACCCCCATACAGGAATCACAGCTAAAGAATCCCAAGAGTGATCAAATTATGCTGACATCTGAAGCAGAAAGTCCCAGAACTGCCTCTCCTCCATGGCAGGAAAAAAAGTTACAACATTATTTGTATTCATATTCATAAATAACCAACTAAAACTTTTCTCTTGCTTCATGACACCTGAAATCATCTGCCTGATGCAAGTGCCTCACTCCGCCTAATGACTGAGCCAGCCTGGCTTGCATATGTTCTCCCAAACGCACATGGCCTGCACTCAGCACAGTATACAAATGCCCATTTTCCAAGGAGTAATGTGAGCAGACACTATCCACCCTATATCCTTGGACCTGTGGTAATCGGGAAGGAGAACAGCTAGCGTGACCCTAATCACATCACTCCATGCATGCTTTCACCGGCATATACAACTGAAATGCAACCCATGTTATGCCTGACCATCACACCCAGTTAGGGATGGGATAGTATGCCAGTTTCTTCCAGTTCTCTATTCCCCCTTGCCTAATTTTCAGTTAAGTTCTCCACTGTTTGTCTGTTCAGTTCACCCCCCCAATCAGTATTTCATTGCAATTTCCCTGTTATATGCACAATTTTGTATGCAATTTTGTATCGTACACACATTTTTGCAAAGCAATTTCCCCTAATATAATGTTTTTCTGCGTGTTGTTTTCACTAAAATGTGCATTTAGGTGTGTGTGTGTGTGTGTGTGTGTGTGGAGAGAGAGAGGTGGAGAGGCTGGAGAATTACCTAACAAATGTTGGAAAAGTACAAATTTCAGTGGTGGTATGTCAGTTCACGTATTGTTTCAGAAAGTATTGTTTCAGAAAGTGAATTATGTAGGTTCACCTTTAAATGTGAACCAAATCAAATACCCCCCTCCCTAGACCCAGTAAACTAAAAGTTAATCTGTAACCAGCATGAGTAGGTCTTCCTGACCTAGAAGCTTTTATAGGCAAATTTGCTCTGCACCATTAAAAGCCAGCATGAAGTTCCATGGAGATTCCTTCTTTGGCCAGATCTTCAAGGCAGAGCACAGGCTGAATCCCCACAGTAGCTTCCAGAACAAATGCCAAACCCATTTTAATTGTGCAACCTAAATTTCGCAGCATATGATTGAATCCTACCTGTACAATAGCACAAGACTGAAAGTCGCCATAGTCATTTAAAGCACAGGTGACAATAAGATCCTGCTCAACACAAACCCTGAACTCTGGAAACACGATCCTGTCTTTTTAAGAGATATTATGCATGATTTACATATTAATTTCTGCTTTTGTTTTGCTTTAGTAGGAGACACTGCTTATACCGCTGTACAAATGAGCAAAGTCAAGAGATTTGATAAAATGGGCCCCCCGCCATATGTCCAAAAAAGCATACCAGAACACAATGCTGTTGACTGTGACCATTAGTCATTTTTGGGTTATAAGCTTATGAATTATCACCTCAAGGTGCAACGTGCTTAATTTATACTGTACATGCTTGCTAAAGAAAGCTGCTTATACTGAATGGAGACAAGTGAGGTCCCCTTTGCCATAAGGAAGCAGTTAATATGGAGAACACATCCAAACATTGTATTTTTTTGGGGGGGGGGAATCTATGCAGGGGGATGACTGCTGGGGCTGAACCCACACCAGGAATATTCTGATAGTTTACCTGTGAGATTGCCTTACCCAATATGCACCCTCTAGGCTACTGTTGCCTATTGACAACAGGCAGGCTCCTTCACTGTGCCCTTTTCAGCATCTCTCAAAAACATCTTTGTTTAGAAAAGTCTGCCCAGGTGTTTAGGAAGTTGGTGTGAATTTTCGTCTATTTTCATTTTTACTTGTCCAAAGTTTTAAGTTATTGTTCTTAATTTTTCTTATTGATAATTTTATTGTTTTATCTTTTTTTATAAAACGCTTTGAGGTTTTTTTTTTAAAAAAAGATTAATGCTCAAGTGGTCTAACAATTTTTTCTGAAATAAATAAATAATGGTAAATTATGTTAGCAAATAAATTCCCACATCGGTTAATGTCAATATGGTAATGTGCTAATTAGTTTATCACTTGATAGCCCAGTCATTTCATAAGAAAAAGCCTATTCTTCCCCATCCATCTATGATAGCTTGAAATGGCTATTGTCCAGTAAGCAAGGTCATATATTTACCGCTCATGATAAACAAACAAACAACACCAAGTTAAGTGCTTTTTAGATCAGCTGATTTCAATGAGAGAATTAAGGACATTCTTACCATTCTCCCGTTGAAATAGTGGGAGTCAAAGAAGATCAAAAGGAAAGAGTTTGTCATGTGATAGAATCCAACTGAGAAATGTTGTTGGCTTTTATCAAAAACATTTGTTTCCTTTCAAATCCTTCAAATGTCTCTCTTTAACACAAGTCTCTAAATTAACCTTAGAATGTCACTTTAAGCAAAACTTTAGGATGCATAGACTGCCTTCGCCCCCATGAGAAATTTCTGCAGTTTAGCCAGAATGCTAGAGACGCTCGAAATCCTCTCAGCAAAGCAGAGTCCTCCAAATTTACTTTTGCTTCTGGAGAAATTCAAAGGGAATTCTTGAAATTGCTTAATCAGGGGAAGACTCATAGCTGCCAAGTTTTCCCTTTTCTCATGAGGAAGCCTATTCAGCATAAGGGAATTTCCCTTAAAAAAAAGGGATAACTTGGCAGCTATGGGGGAAGACCCAGAGGGAGCTGGTGTGCATCGCATTTGGTAGGGCGGAAGTCAGGGAGGCGGACAGTAGGTGGCGCCAAAGCCAGAGTCAATGGCAGGCAGAGGCAGAGACAGTAATAGGCAGACCCAATTCTGGTGGGAGCTGGCTGAGAGCTTGCTTATGCTTGGTGGCCCGGTGGCCCATTTGCCCTAATGGACCAGCCTCCACTGGACAGATGCCGCTTCAGAACAACTGCTACAGCTGGCCCACATTTCCTGCGCCCACTGAGTTTCCAGCGATTGTATTAGTAATAGTAGCATCTGCCATCAGGCAACCTAGTTGCACTAGGCCTCATCGCTCCAGAAAAAGCCATCCATTCTAGTTGTAAATGAATGAGGGTCACTTTCCAGGGCTGGCTATTGAAATGGATGCCCTTTCATTTGCCTCGTGAAAGAAACACAAGTTCTTTTTATGCTGATGGATTAGAAAGGATAAAAAAGACTCAATCAGAAGAGACAGGGCAAGTGCAAAGAGAGATGCCTGATGGATAGGCGCAGCCAGTGCTCTGTGTCACAATTTTGCAAACAATCTACTCCCAAGAATAAATTTTAATTTAATGTGGAGAGGTGTGATATTCATATCTGAGACCTGGCTCTCCGCTATCTATTGTTAAAGGACAGTTACAAATTTTCTCCATTGTGCTCTGTATTTTTTATTCAGCAAAGTACCATGTTGTCAGGGAACAGATACAAAAAAATAATAACCCCAAAGCAAAAGAGCGAAAGTTAATTTTTTAAAAAAGAAAGAAAAGAAAAGAAACCCCCAACAGCCTCAAAACATTTAAATGCCACGTGTAGTTAAAGCTTAAACAAATGGCTCTGCCTTTCTGTTTAGATCAATATAGTTTTAATAATAGCAGTATTAATGTCTTTAAATATATGGGGTTTTTGTGCAAATCACATATAGAGAGAGAAATGGGGGGGAGGGTGTCTGTCTCAAGAATTGCCCCCCCCCATCTCCTGATTTAGTTATGTGTCAGACAAACTTCATTCTCTCATTTTTCTCTTTTCCGGGGCTGAAGGAAATGCTTATTGGATCTGTACTTTAAATCTCAGCCAATAGAAAGCAATGCTTCACCATCTATCTGACCCTGACACAGTTTTTTCTCTCCTTAATGTAAACTCTGTTCTGGAAACGGAGGAGGTGCTCTGCAAACTCCCCCTGATGCATAAATAAAAAGATACGCGTTGGTTCAAAGAGTTAAATTCAACCAACAGTTTCCCTCCCTTATTCAATGCTGACTCCCCCCACCATGCATGCACCCTAACATAGACCCCCACCCCACCCTACTACACTCCTCTTCTCTCTCTCTCTCTCTCTCTCTCTCTCTCTCTCTCTCTCTCTCTCTCTCTCTCTCTCTCTCGGCTTTGCTTGATTTATAGCATGATCCATCCCTGTTGGGAGTTGACAGTCACTTTCATTTTCTTGCATTCTCTCCCCCCCCCCCTTTGCCACCAAGGTCATAAGAGAAAGGGGCCCTCCAAGTTTCCTGCATTCGTCCTCCTTCACCCTTCTCGCGGCCCGGCCTCATGAATCATCCCGTCTCTGCATTGAACTCCTGATGCTTCTCTTCCACCAGAGCGCCCGACTTCCGCAATTTTTCTTCATTCTCACTAACAATTTGGTAATGAAATATTGATTTTTAGTTAGATTCAAATAGATGTTATTAAGTTTGCATTGATAAATCGTTCCCTTTCTCAGGCTGGAAGTACCTCTGTCAAATTCTAACGGGTGCTTTCATACCTGGTGATGTATTAATTTGACATATTTGTCACCCAAGCAGCCGGGCTTAGATGGAGAATAGGGTGTCTAGAACTAATTGCTGCCAGTTCAACAGGGACAGTATAAAACGAACTGATTCAAGAATTTGAAGACATGCACACGCACACCTTATGGACTTCTGTGATCAAGAACCAACTACTCTTTCTCATCAAACACAATCCAAGGTTCAAAATGATAAGCACTGGGCTAATTGGGCTCTTGCTTAATGAAAAGGAAAACCCATTTGCCAACAGATTTGTTATAGCTTTGAAACAGGGAAGTTAGCTTCTGCTGAGATGTTTTTCCTCCTCCTTGTTTTGTTTTTAAAGAGAACCCTCCACGGAATTACTTGAGTGATGAGATATTTCAAAAGTACAGTCACTAAAAGACGAGATGAACTATCTCATCTGTGTGAGAGTGAAGGGTGAAGGGCGGGGCAGCCTGGGGGAGTGCAAATTGTATCTGGCTCCTTCCTAGCTGACCTGTGACTGCAAGCCATTCTTTTCCCAAGAAAGTCAGAAAAAGAGAGGAGGGGGGGGGATGGTGATAAAAGATACACATACAAATAGATAGTGTTTGAAAACAAGCACCAGCTGCAGCCAGTGATGGACTCACATGCAGGAGCATAAAAAAAAGCAGAACTGGCCTTGCTTAATGATAATAGTCAAGCTAAACTGAAGTCCTTCCCTCCCCAACACCACCAGCAATTTCAGAAAGAATGGCGACCTCCCTTACCCCCAGTGGAAATTGTGGACCCTGCTCCCTGCTGGATCAGGCCAGTGGCTCATCTAGTCCAGCATCCTGTTCTCACAGCGGCCAACCAGATGCATGGGGGAAACCTGCAAGCAGGATCCAAGCACAAGAGCACTTTACCTTCTTCTGCTTTCCAGCAACTAGGATTCAGAAGCATTGCTGCCTCCAGCTGTCGAGGTTGACCATAGCCATCATGACTAGTAACAATTGAAAGCCCCTCTGCTCCATGAATCTGCCTAATCCTCTTTTTAAGCCATGTAAATTCGTGGCCAACCCTGTCTCTTGTGAGAGTGAGTTCCACAGTTCAACTATGCACAGCGTGAATACTGACGTCTTTTTTAAAAAACTGCCATTACTCGTCCAAAATTTAGATTCATTGGATGCCCATGAGCTCAAGTGTTAGATGAGAGAGAGCAAAGAACATTTCATAGAATCATAGAGTTGGAAGAGACCACAAGGGCCATCCAGTCCAACCCCCTGCCAAGCAGGAAATACCATCAACGCATTCTTGACATATGCCTGTCAAGCCTCTGCTTAAAGACCTCCAAAGAAGGAGACTCCACCACACTCCTTGGTAGCAAATTCCACTGCCAAACAGCTGTTACTGTCAGGAAGTTCTTCCTAATGTTTAGGTGGAATCTTCTTTCTTGTAGTTTGAATCCATTGCTCCGTGTCCGCTTCTCTGGAGCAGGAGAAAACAACCTTTCCCCAATTTCTCCATGCTGCACATGTTAATTAGTAATCTTAGTAGTAATGCAAATTTAAAGTGAAATGGAAATATAGAAGATATGTCACAGGGCATAGGCACTCCCACCAGCTATAAAAACTCCCATTATCCCATCTTTCTCCTTTTATTGAAAAACAGGCATCCCAAGCCCTATTATAGATTGAACTTAATCTTGTGCTTTGCAATATGCTATATAGCATTTGTTCATGTGCCCTGTTCCCTTTCTACAGCATGTGATATATGATGGGTCCGAGACATAGTGCAGAGTGTTTTTGAGTACAGAACATAATTCAGCTGAAGTTAAAGGGGGGGGGGGACATTCATCCATTTCTGTGGGAAGGACTCTCCCCCATTTGTAAATTATGAACTCAGTAAGGCAATGCGTGTGCACACCTACAGAAGTCTCAATCCGCTGCGCCTGCTCAGATTGGTGGAAGACAAAGACTAGAGATGAGAAGGGGGAGAGAGTCTTCTTTTTGCAGGGCTGTGCATGACCTCCTGTAAAAAGTTTTACTAGGCATTCTACATACCTGTTCTGCAGGGGCAGACGTTGGTCTTTCAAATTTAAGCAGTGCCCTATGCAAGGCCAAAAACCAATTCCTACTCAGGAGTAAGTCCTATTGAATTCAATGGGCTTGCACCCAAGTGAATGGGGTTAGGATCTCAGCCCTGGCCACTAGCTCCTCAGATGTATTATGTATAAACTCAGCATTCAGAGAAAAGTTCCACGCAAGTCTTAATAGGGGGAAAAAACCCGATTTTTTTTTAATTTAAAAAAATGTCGCTTTAATAGAATCAGAGAGCCAAGTGAACAATTTGTGATCTTAAGAAGTTGGATTTCTCTCAGAAACACAGAGAAAACAAGCAAATATATCCATTGGAATCGCAAACTCTAATCCATATGGAGCTTGCAAGGAGAAGCCAGGGCAGGATGTAAGAGCCATCGGAGAAAGCAAAATATTAAGGGGCTGAAGAAAAGGAAAATTAATCAAAATCAAGGAAGACTCGGAAATCTGATTAGGAAAAAGAATGTATCCTGCAATATATATGGATGGGCATGTTAACGGGTGGCTGATTCCTCTGAGATTAAAGAAAATAACCTAAGGTTAGACCTCCCTTTCAGTTCATGTGCCAGCATCAACAAAGCTGCAGACCTGTTTTGCCATGGCTCCAAGCAAGGAGCTGATAAAAATGATATTCTTGCAGCAACATTCTCTCTTTTCCCAGTGGCTTCCGAAGTCGCTCTTCTTGAGACAACCTGCCAGGAAGTTGAGCGAGTATGTGGCCTTTCCAAATAATTTCCCTCACCCACATTTTATGTCTAGTACATTCTAAACAGATGGGTTCGATGATAATTTCTAAAGGTCCAAAATGAAAAGAAAATATATTTTGTCCTCGCAGGGCTCAGAAAGATGGAGAGCAACTAGGAAGCATCCCAAAGTTTTGCGTTCATAGTGCAGGAAATATTGAAACTGCAGAATAGATAGATAATAGAGTATGTGCCGGGGGGGGGGGGGAGGTAATCTCTACACATTTATGTGATGGTCGAAACTCTGGTCTGGATCACACGATAGTCTGTGTTGTGGGTCCAGGTGCAGTGGGTTCAGATTAAGCCACAACCTTGTTGATTGCAGATGGAAGCAGATTTTGCATAGGCATTGGGTACATACCCAGCAATCAACCAACACATTTACTCACTGATGAATAGTTTGGGTTGACCTATGTAGGGGTCCCGTTATGACATAAACCTCATCACTGATCACTGGCAGGGGTCACTGTGGCCCATCAACCCCTGAGGTGGGCATCTGAACAGGAACCATCGCCAGGGCCGTCTTGAGCAGATCGCGCGCCCTGGTGCTGAGGGGTGGAGATCGCTCCGCCCCCCGCCCCGCCCTCGCACTGCGCCACCGGTGGTCTATGTAGAGCCGGCCCTAACCATCGCCCTCCAATATATGTGATTCAGCCACCAGATGTTTAGAAGTCAGAATCAATGTAGTAGCAACGGGTATCAGAACCGATCACTACAAGCACCTATGGACCTCCCAGCCCAGCCACAACAGCTTATGGCTTCTGGGAACCGTGGCAGACAATGGAGAAGCTACATCCCTTCACAACAACTTCCGTGCTCTTCTCTGAAATTAGAAGAAGCCTGGTACTGCTGGAAGAGGTTGGCATGGTAGAAGTGCTGAAAGGTTCCGGAAGTTTCTGATATTTGGTGGATGGTTCAGAGGCTGATCCATGAACAGAGCCACTGTTACGTTACAGAAGGACAAAGTCTTTCCCAAACCACCTGTGTCATTAATACCTAGGTGAGGGATAGAAGGCCTGAAGAACTCCAGGTGTTGTGGGGTTACAACCCCAAACATCTGTGACCACTGGCCCACTGGCCAGGGCTGATGGGAGGTGGAATCCAACAACTTCTGAAGGTTACAGGTTCCTCATTGTTTACCTTGGATACATATGAGAGATTGGGATTGACTTGCAGCACCATTTCTGACTTCTCCAGTCACATGGATCAGGAAGCCACCTTGTTATGAAGACTCCTGTCTGGAACTTCTGTGGTTGTTAAATGGTTAATCAATTTCTCTAAGATTGTGTGCACTTTTACCAAGGAGTAAGTTCCACTGAACTCAACAGGATTTACATCTGAATAGCTTCTGAATAGGCATGCCCAGGATCACTGTAAAGTATCAACAATCTTCTTATTTTAAGGATCATCTCATATTTGAAGTGCATCCAACCACTGTACTTTCATTCAACACTAGTGATGAAAGAGGAACAGTTTTCTTACATCTGAAACTTTATTAAGAGTTTTGTGGTGGCTTAGAAAACCGTAGCCCAGTCTTTTACATCATGGAAATTCATAATTCCTTGCATGATAGGAAATCGTCCTATATGGATTGGAATTTTTAAAATTGCTATTTACACCCACATTTCCTTCAAGGAGCTCTTGGTGGTGCGCATGCCTTCCCCCACCCCCACCCCATATTAATCTCTCAACAACCCTGTAAGGAAGGTTAGGCTGGAAGGTGGTGATTGGCCCAAGGTCACCCAATGAGTTTCATGGCTGAGTGGGAATTGCAACACTTGTCTTCCAGATTCTAACCTGACACTCTAAATTCTATACCCACTGAAATTAAAGGGCATAATAAATAATTATTTAACATTTACTAGTAACAGCATACAAAATCATTCTGAGTGAGAAACAATCGAGAGAATTTTCTCTGACATATTGGTAAAGAAAAACATGGAACCATCATCATCATGGAAAACAACAACAACATATGTAATTGTGGGAAGCCGGAATTTCACTCTGTGACCAGGGCCGTCTTAAGCATATCTGGCCCTCTGGCGCCATGGTGCGAAGATCCCTCCGGCGCGCCCCCCGCCCCGTTTCCCAGTGCGGTTGGCGGGTGAACACAGCGCACAGCGGGGCTGCCGCGGGCGTCGCAGCGCGGCGTGCCCTGGCGCATTGCACCACCCAGCCTTGCCTTAGGGCCGGCCCTGTCTGTGACATCCTCTGCTTGAAAATATCCAGAAACCCATGCCCACCAGATCACAGGGCACATTTAATGTGCTAAATCGGAGTTAAACTATCTTTGTTTTACAGGGTTATATCCATCTCAGTTAGTTGTGCCCTTCAATTTCAGTGGGTCTACTCTGAGTAGAATTGATGCTGGACACAATCTATTGCATCGTACTGTATTTTAACTTCACTTTGCACGTTCTTCCTTTGAATTTTATTTTAGCCCTATTTTTAACTTTTCAGTGTCCAAATTGCTAAGAGCAAAAACAACTCCCTGACACGATAACTGGTCTTTGTTAAATAATAAAGAAATAACCCTTTAAAAATAATCCATAACCTAACTGAATTCTGATTTGCAGCAAATCTATGGCATCCTTGAATAATTCAAAGAAAAACGTTAAAGGAAACCTTGGCTCTTGGATTGACTTCAAGGTTGGCAGGGCTTCAAAACTTACTAGTGACTGATAAAATACCCTCTTCCCACACTCACCCTTGTGGGGTTCTCAGCAGAGAGTATAACAGCAAATTCACAGGTGCGAGATAGTTTTGCAACTTCCCAGCTGCAGCTGGTAGAGAAAATAATTATTGCACTTAAACTTTTCAATCAAGAGTTTTCCTTCCTCCCCCCCCCAATCCCGACCCACCCTCAAACTCCTTCCCCTCCTTTCTATTCAGGAATTGTCCTCCCGAGGTATCTGTAGTCAGGGAGGGAGGTTAACAGCCTTTAACAACTTCCATTACTTATTCATATCTACGTGGGGAGCCTTTTATTCGTAAATCAAAAATGGTGTTTCCATTATTATTGTTATTACTCTTTTTAGACTCACATGTAGGGAGAACAGGGGTTGTGTCTGTAAGTAAGCACCAGCCTTGAATTTAATCATGCTATTTATTTGCTTTAAATTATCCCATATTCATCCCCACCCCCTCTTTACTCTTAGGCATCGATAAAGTGGCTCTTACTATTAGAGCAAATGAAATGCACTTTAAAAGATTATCTCTTACATTTGTCATAACAAGAATTTACATTCCTCCTGCATTAAGTGGGAGTAAAAAACTCATATACATTTTCTAATTTATTGTGTAGTATTTATTACATACAGCAGGTTCCTTGTCTAATCACGACTTGTTACAATTATGTATTATTCACAATAACCCCTGGCAAAAGGCTTAATATGGCAATGGGGGTGGGGTAGGCTGATGAACCTGCGAGGGTTAAGGAATTTAAGCGGGGGGGGGGGGGTCTCATAAGAAATCAGTATGTCCAGGTGCAAGCAATTTCATAATGGAACCCCGGAGAAGACAAACTTTGAGGGGGAAAGGGATATAAAAATATGTGACATAGAGACACCTACATTGAAAAAGTTAAAACAGTTGACCAAAAAAGAAATTAGAAATTAGAAGGGGATGTGGGTGGTGTCCACTGTGCCCCATGTCCCCACATTCACCAGCCACCTCAAATCTTCCCACAATGATTGGGTACCTCTGAAAGGTGCTCCTTGGGTACACTTAGCTCAGGCATCCCCAAACTCGGCCCTCCAGATGTTTCGGGACTACAACTCCCATCGCCCCTAGCTAACAGGGATGATGGGAATTGTAGTCCCAAATGTCTGGAGGGCCGAGTTTGGGGATGCCTGACTTAGCTGAATGCATTTAGAAGCCAAGGGACAAGGGTGGCGCTCTGGTCTAAACCATTGAGCCTCTTGGGCTTGCTGATCGGAAGGTCAGCAGTTCTAATCCGCAAGATGGGGTGAGCTCCCATTGCTCTGCCCCAGCTTCTGCCAACCTAGCAGTTTGAAAGCACGTCAGTGCAAGTAGATAAATAGGTACCGCTGCGGTGGGAAGGGAAAAATTGTTCCCGTGCACTCTGGTTTCCGTCACAGTGTTCCATTGTGCCAGAAGCGGTTTAGTCATGCTGGCCACGTGACCCAGAAAGCTGTCTGTGGACAAACGCTGGCTCCCTCGGCATGAAAGCGAGATGAGCACTGCAACCCCATAGTCACCTTTGACTGGACTTAACCATCCAGGGGTCCTTTACCTTACTTTTACCTTTACCTATTTAGAAGCCACAGTGTGACCAGGAACCCTGCATCATCTAGATAGTTCAGATCTTCCCACTCAATGCAGGAAGATCAGGGTAGCTCATATAGTGACCTTCACTCATGATGACCCTGGGGGCAGGGGCAGAGAGTGCCCCAAGGAGCCCCCTACTCACGTTTGTTATAATAAGCAGGGGTCGATTTGCTAGACCAGACCAAGATCCATTAGCCCATCATTAGGTTTCCAACCTTACCTAAACAGATGCTTTGGGAAGCTTCATAAGCATGATGTGAAGGCCACAGCCTCTCCTCCTATGGTTTCTTTCCCAGTTGGTCCTTCAAAGGCTGTGGCCTCTGAACCAACACATTCCATTTTGCTGTCAAGACTAGTGATGGGTGACTTTGCTATCATGTGACAAGTGTATTACATCCAGGTTTCCTTACTACATACAGTATATGTTTCATACACCAACACTGTTTGGCCATACAGCAAAGACTTCCTCCGTGAGAGGTACCATGGTTTTAAACATTTTACATCAAGACTACAGGATGCAAGAATCCTGTTTTTATGCAACCAAATCAGCTCTGGAAGGCCCTGCCCCTAAACTGACAAGGTTTAAGTGTCTATGAACTAATGACAACATTGATAATTAGGGATGGAAGGATATGTCAGTTTTGTTTGTCTTAACTTCTCATTTTTCCCATCTTAATTTCTGTTCTCCACATTTGTTCAGCAATTTGTGAACTTTTGTAAACAAAATTCTCATGAAATTCACCAGCATTTTAGTGCAAATTTCTCATTGCAAGCACATTTTTGTAAGCAATTTCCCCAGATCTAATGCTTTTTTTGTATGTTATATTCACAAATATCTTCTTTTTTTATGTACAGCACACTTTCTAGAATATATCAGATTTTGTAAACACTGTTTGGTTAGAGAACTGCATCACACAACTTGTATAAGTGTCAAAGGGTAGTTGTCTTTTGCTACTCCTCTTCAGCTTCTCTCCATTGCTTTCTGTTGTTTTGCTTCTTGCATCCACACAAGCCCTGCTGTTAGTTTTAGATCATCCACCCTTCACGTGGGTGGTTGTCCCCTTAGACTTTTGAAGTTGTCGCGTCTCAATACAGACACCGCTTTATTCCGTCTGCCTTCTACCCACATGTCCTGCCTTTGTCTGCTTTAACCTTGCAGCCTATTATTATTATTATTATTATTATCATCATCATCATCATCCTCCTCCTCATCATCATCTCACCTTGCACACAAAAGTGACCCAAAGCAATTTACAATGTAAACCTTGAAACTATTTAAAAATGCAACTGTAAAAAACCTAGAGAACGCATTGAAAACTCATATTCGAAGGACGTCTTTTAAGTAAATCCATCCCAACCCACCTACAGCTGTACATTCGAAATGGAGGCCCCTTTGAATCCCATTTGTTAAATACTGTCTGCTTGATATTTAGATTTCCACCCCCTCCTCCTTTCCTTTCTCTACCCCCTGCTTCAGGTATGAGGAATCTTCCACTATGTTTAGCAGCAGAGCAGTCATTTGCCTGGACTATATATGCCCCTGTGTACTTTTTTTTTTTAATGCAATAAAATTGACAGATGACTTCTTTTTGAAACAGGTTTGGTAGAAGAAAATGTTGTGTTTTTCTTCTCTCCCCCTTCCCCTCTCTCCTTGATGGCGGTTGAGACAGCAACCCTAAAAAATGACTAGTCACTAAAATTCCTCGCGCTCATTTCGCATTGTGTTGATTCATATTAAATTCATGACAACGAAAAAAAGCAACTTGAGGTGGTTTTGGAAATGACCACTCTTTAGTGGCTCTCTCTCCTCCAGGCGCGGTAGGCCCAGAGTCCATAAAGCTGCCTGCTGTCTTGTGTCATGAAAAGAAACAGCCTTGCCTGGGAATGCCATTACTGTGTAATGAGGCATGCAGCAAAATATACCTTCAGCAGCCACTTGATGAAGGCTTGCTGACACACCAGACCAGACAGAAATGTTTTTTCTGTGTGTTCTTCCTTATTTTGTCCATCAATCACATCATTAGTCAAAGCAGACAGCCTTGTCAGCTGGGCACAGATGCAGACTGGCAGCCGATCAGTGGACAGGTGTTACAGCTCTCCCAAAACAAGATCTTGAAATGAGAAAAAGGAGTGGAGACCTTGCTTCAAGGGCTGGAATGTCAATAAGAAAAAGAAAAGGGAAAGAGAGCAAGCAAGGGAGGGAGGCAAACAGAGGAGGGGAGAGACCCGCAGGGGGGAAAGTTCAGAGGGGGCGCTCCAGGGGACAGCGTGGGCACTTGAGAGGGGAAAGGAGCCACATTTTAATTTCTGCCTAGTACAAAGCTAGTGGTCCCAAGTTAACTGTTTCCAGGGTTTCGGCACAGTAATTCTGTGCCATGACTCTTTACGTTCAGACAGATGAGAGCAGCAGGGAGACTAAAGCTGCCTCCTCTGGCTGAAGATGGTGTTGAGCTGAGGGAAGGGGGCTTGCGGTAGTGGCCATTTTGTTTCGGTCCCAAATAAGAGGGTCATGAGTAAACATCATGCACAAGAGACACAGACAATGTTTTGTTTCACTTGGGAAAACTTCCAGGACATAATGTGAGCATTTTCCTCCTCTGCCATGGCCAGGATGCTCTATGACAAGCATCCGTCATTACTAGGTATGGGAGGAGCTGTCAAATTTTGGTTTATCTCAGTTTCTTGTTTTTCCAATCTTCAGTTCAATTCTCCACATTTTCCACATATGGTGGTGGTGGTTGTTTAAAAGGTCCTCTTGAAAATCCATCAGCACTTCAGTGTGGATTTCTCCTAACAGGCACATATCTCTATATAATTTTGCCTAATTGACACCTTTTCGGAAGGCAATTTCCCCTAATATAGTTCATTTTTGTATTCATAACCCGGATGCAGAACTGCATTTTGAAACCCACAGCAAAATTCTCCCTGATAGACCATTTTGGAGTGCTTTGCAAGGGGCTGGAAAAGACCTGCCTTTCCCCTGATCTTCAGGTCTTGTGGAGCATTGTACAAAGGGCATCTCAGGTTCTGCCAATTGGCAGGGCCTGCATACCCCTTTTGGGCTCAGCCAGGTCTTTAATTTCCACATACCTGACACCACACCTGGCATCAGATATAGGGCTGGTTGGTGTGGCATGGCCAAAATAGCCTCTTGAGCTATTTAGGGCCTGATGTTCCTAAAAAAACCCTGTGGGCTGGAGGTTCCTCAAACTTGTTCTAGTGAAGAATACTTATCAAATTCCCTGAAAAACAGGGAAGTTCTTGCTATGGCTTTAGAGCTGTCATACAGCACATGGGAGAATGTTCACACAATAGATTCCCAAGCAAAAAAGGCAACCATCCTCTTGACTTCCTTATAGTAGGTGACACCGTCAGTGCAACGTATGATCTTGGGCTACCAAGGATCATATAATTATAGAGTTGGAAGGTACCCCAAGGTTCATTTAGTTCAACCCCCTACAATGCAGGAATCCCTGACAGATCCAACCTCTGTTGAAAAGCCTCCAAGGAATCAGAGTCCACCACCTTCTGAGCTCATATGTTCCACTATCGAACAGCTCTTGCCATCAGGAAGTTCTTCCTAAGGTTTAGACAGTATCTCCCTTCTAGTCATTTGAATCCACTGCTTCAAGTCCTCCGCTCTGGAGCAGCAGAAAACAAGCTTGCGCCACCATCCATGTTATAGCCCTTCTGATACTTGAAGGTGGCTATCATGTCACCTCTCACCCTCCTCCTCTCCAGGCCAAGCATACTCAACTCTCTCAACTTATTCTTCATAAGGCTTGGTTTCCAGAACTATGTATAGAGCAACCTGTTTGATAAAGCTGATTTGGACAGAGCATTTCCAGACCAGCTTGCTGAGATTCCCTTCACTGGGAATATGTCTTAAGTGGAACTCTGGTCTCTCTAAAGGGTGGGTGGGGAGAATCCACTTTTACCAGTCAAAGCCAGTACCCCCTCTTGTTACTATGGCAGCAATGTGTATGTCACAAACGCTGCTCCAGGAAATAGAGGCTGTAGAAAATGTTATTTACTTGAAAGAACAGATCCTTACCCGGTTTTATGTTGCCATCACTTCTGTTGTTTATCTCCCTTTTTAAAATATCTCTCCTTTGGAGCACTTGTCCCATATCTAGGTCTTAAATAATTTTCATCAAGAACATAGATGATACAGTGATTAATGGACAGTTCTCTGCTTATGAGAAGTCCAGGAAGAGAGCATGACATCAATGTTTTTGCATGCTTGGGGCACACTAAAAGTCCCACCAACCGGAAACCCTTGGATCTCTGTAGACAGATAGGCATCAAATGGTCAAACAGAAGCCTTTTTGAATTCAATATTTGCTCAGATGTAGGTTAACTGGGTGCTCTTGGAAAAGGCAGGCCACAGCCACACCACACATAGAAGCACAGAATTGTAGAGTTGGAAGGGGGTCCAAGGGGTCATCTAGCTCAACCCCTTGTGATGCAGGAATCCAGATGGCATCCAACCTCTGCTGAAAAACCTCCAATGAAGGATTTCCCAAATGAAACCACCAGTATCATGCCACTTTAACAGCCGTGCTTTTCTCCAAAGAATCTTGGGAACTGTAGTTTGTGAAGGGGGGGTGAGAGTTGTTAGCAGACCCCCATTCCCCTCAAAGAGCTACGATTCCCAAAGTGGTTTAACAAGCAATCCATCTTGCCAGGGAGCACTGGAAATTTTAGTTCTGTGAGGAGGAAAGCATTATCTGAACAATGCCCAGCAGCCTTAACAACTACAGTTCCCAGTATTCTAGGGGTTTTAGTAGACCACAAGCTTAACACGAGTCAGCAGTGTGATGCAGCAGCAGCAGCAGCAGCAGCAGCAAAAAAAAGCTAACGGCTTCCGGTTGACCGCGCCATCTTGATCAGACGGGGGTCCGTTCAGCGGAGCGGACCTCGGCGCTTCAGAGGTGGAGGGAATCGCTCCAGCGAAGCGAAACCTCCTTAAAAGCCCCAAATCGAGCTTTTTGGGGACGGATTTTGCCTGGCGGCGCCAAAAGCGGGCTCTCTCCTCCCCGGATCGGCTTTGTTTAAGCCCCCGAGAGCGAGGAGGTGAACCGCAGCGGACAGGCTGACACTGCTGCTCTGAGAGCGCGAAGCTGCGTGTCTGGAAAGTGGAGGCGGCCAATTCTTCCAAGAATATTCAGCAAAAGAAGAGACTGTGAGTAATTTGGATTGTTTGGAATTTAAATTAAGGCAATAATTTGGACCTGGGAGAAAGGGGGAAAAGAGGAAGCCACCCCCCCCCCACGGTAACATAAGAGACAGTAAACAGAAACCCGAAGCCGTAAACAGAAGATCTTAACTTAAAAGGATCCCTCAAAGGCATCAAAGAGAATCTCCCCTAAATGGGGAGAGAGACTGTGGTTGTGAGAGCCCTGCAGAAAAGGGTTAAGACCAAGAAAGACCTTTCTTTTCCTCGGGAGCCGGCAGCCCAGACAACCCAGTGAGCTGATCAGGATTTATAAGTCAAATTTTATTTCTATCTTTATTTCTGAATTTTTTGGAAATTCCTTTTTGGTTTATATGCTTTTGAAATGTGAGTTCGAACTTTATTTTTTTAAAAAAAGACTTGAAGAATGCAGCCAGCTTGTTAAAATGGAGTTGAGAAAATAAACTGTGATCATATTCCACCCCATGTGACAAGTTTTGACCTTGACAGGATTGAACTATGTCAACAAAAAGGTACTCGCCTGAGTTCCAGCGGACTGTTTTGACCTTAATGTGGGAAGTAAGAATAGAACTATGTCAAGAGGAGACACAACAGCGAGAGTTACAGCAACAATTCCGGATGGTGATGGCAGAATATGATTTCATAGAGGATGAAGCTATTGAAACTGAAGAAGACGAGAGAGAGAATGACAATGATGGGGACTGTGATTTGGAAGGAAAAGAGGAAGATGAGGACTGTGATAATATAACACTAAATGAAGCCCACCAGGAAAAAAATGATGATTTTATTCTACAAAAAGCCGGATGGAGTGCCTCCCCCCTAAGGGCACGATTGGATCTACTGGAACTCCAGAATGCCCACAGGGAAGAGGGAAAAATTAAGCAGAGAAGAGAAGAAGCTCAGGGGTCTGGTATGGAGGCCTGGATGGCAAAAGACTGTAAACAAGGGGTGGGGTGAAGGGAAAGTGAAGTGGTGATTGTAAGGATGGATTAATAGGATTATAACTGGACTGCTGACTACGGAACTTACTGGATTGGTGGGGTGGAGCCGGTACTCGGGGGTGTAAGGTTAGATTGGGAATAGTTATAGTTTTAAAAGTGAATTGATTTTGGAAAAAGGTGAAAATATGGAGGCCTATAGAGGGGGTAAAAATTAGGCACGGGAAGAAAAAATGGGAGTTTGATTTTTCAGTGATTGGATATTAGGTGAGAATGATAATAGTTAGTTTAAAAGTGGTATAAGGTATAAAGGTGTATTTTATAAATATGAAACTGTTGAAGATGTTAAATAAGGGAGGAAAACCGGGGAAGGGGGGAGGGTGGGGAAGCCCACAAAATATGGTTTAACAATTATGAATGCAAGAAAGATTTTTTTTGTCTTTTTTTCTTTTTTGTCACTTTTTTCTTTTCTTTTTTCTCTTTTTCTCTTTTTTATTCTTTTTTTGGTATGATAATAGATGGTTGGATGGATGACCTCCTGCGTACTGCCCTGGTTTACTGGAGCTTCCTGGTGGCAGGGGGGGGGCTTCGGGGGCAGGGGAGGGGGAGGAGGACAAAAATCCAATCATAAAATGGACCACCTCTGACTGTCCACCTGCGTGGGATACTTCTGTGGCAGGGGAGGACCCATGGAGGGGGGTGGGAAGAAGGTGGAAAAGGTGTTCATGTATGTACCATCTTTTGTAATCTGTAAAATCAATAAAAATTATGTTCAAAAAAAAAAGCAAAAAAAAGCTAACAATATTCTAGGCTGTATCAACAGAAGTATAGTATCCAGATCAAGAGAGGTAATAGTACCACTATCACACCAAACATGTAATATTGTGTTCACTTGTGGACACCACAGTTTAAGAAGGATATTGACAAGCTGGAAGATGTGCAGAGGAGGGCGACCAGATGATAAAGAGTTTGGAATCCAAGCCTTATAAGGAAAGGGTGAGGATATTGGGTATGTTGAGCCTGGAAAAGAGAAGAGTAAAGGGAGATATGAGAGCATTTGTGCATCTCATTTAACACCTTATTTTTGTGATTGTAAGTTATTTAAAACGGTTTTTAATATTGTGCTTCAATTTCATAAGCTGCCCTGGGACCTTAGGGTGAAGGGCAGGAGAAGAGGAAGAGGAGAACAGAAAACAGAAGAAAATACCCATTCAGCTTCAATAAATAATAGGCATGACTGTAAGAAGGAAAAGGAGGGGAAAAATTAGGATCACTGAAAGGTCAGGAGCCTTATACAGAGCAGGGAATGTGGAAAAGATTCTCAGATCATTCCTCGAGCTGACCTTTCTGAAGATGTGCTCAGCATGTCGGGGTAAGTTAGTGGAGACTAAGTTCTGCCATTAAATAAGAATGAGTTGTCAGCCTTTCACTCTCCATCTATTGCTCTAAATAACAAAAGTAAGGCACATTTCTCCTATAATGTTGCTCTGTGTGTGACATATTTGTCTAGACTCTATCTGTCTATCATCTATCTATCAATCATCTATCTTTAGGGATGCAATAAGGGAACTATTCCACTTTGTCTTCATCACCTGCAGTGTCCTCTCCCTTCTACTGAAGTTCATATTTTGTCAAAAACTGTGTTCATCTCTGTGGCAAAATTACCTAACTTACATAATTCATTAAGTAAATTGTGTAAGGTATTTTGTCATGGTGTTATTCCAACCCATTCATTTAATGCAAAGAAAAAACAATGCAAATGGGGATGACTGCAATCAAGTACATGTTGTTTGCAGACTGAGCAGAACATCACAATCAGCAACAACAACAGTGAAAACCAGTTTTATTTGCTAGATTGATTTCCATTTCAGACATGGGACAGATAAGTGAGCTTTGATCATTTCCACTCTAGTCCCACAGCAAAAGAACAGCCACAAAGTCCTTATTCCATTTGTTCTTACAACAGATTGGAGGTTGGATGTACAATTCCCATTTCACAGATGAGGAAGTGAGGCAGAGAGAAGAGCCCCAACCCATCTAGAACAGGCTGCAACATTGTACATACAGGCCACACTCATATTGCATGGGGGCTCCGTTCCTAACCCCCCCCCCCACACACACACATAAACCAACCCCATCCCAGCTGTAGATTAAATATTCACATATTTAATCAGGCCTTGTGCATTTGTAGGGTGTAAGCAAAGCCTATGCATGTTACACACAGCTTCTACACAAAGGTCTAATCAATACATAATATTTGTGCATACCACAGTTACCACAGTTAAATACAAATCAAGCAACAGAGTCAATGAACAACCAAGTATCAACTCTCATTCGAAATGTCCAACTAAGAGTTTTAAGGGCAAGTTCACACATGACCATGAGTATCCCTTGATTATAAGTGGCTGAATTGGTGAGTTGACTCCAACGTAATGCATTGTGTTTGAGGCAAAGTGAGGTGAAAATGAGCTCGTTTGTTGCTCATCTGTGTGAAGTTTGTTAGCTCCCATTCAAATTTGAGAAGATGCTTAGGGAATAAAAATGCCCTGCCACAGGGGGCAGTGATGGCCACCAACTTGGATTAGACCATAGCTGCCAAGTTTCCCCTTTTCTCGCGAGGAAGCCTATTCAGCATAAGGGAAAATCCCTTTAAAAAAGGGATAACTTGGCAGCTATGGATTAGACAAATTCATGGAGGATGGGGTTATCAATACCATGATGGCTGTGCTATGCCTCCAGAGTTGGAAGGAGCAAAGCTTCTGAATTACCACTTGCTGGAAACAGCCAGATGGGAGAGGACTCTTGTGCCTGAATCCTGCTTGCTGGCTTCCCACAGACATCTGCTTGGCTACTTTGAGAACAGGATGCTGGATGCATAGCTGCCAAGTTATCCCTCTTTTAAAGGGATTTCCCCTTATGCTGAATAGGCTTCCTCGCGAGAAAAGGGAAAACTTGGCAGCTATGGCTGGATGAGATGGGCCTGTGGCCTGATCCAGCAGGCTCTTCTTATGTTCTTAAATCCTTAAAGTCATCACTGAAACCCCTAGAAGAAATCTAGCTGACTTTACACCAGGCATCCCCAAACTTCGGCCCTCCAGATGTTTTGGACTACAATTCCCATCTTCCCCGACCACTGGTCCTGTTAGCTAGGAATCATGGGAGTTGTAGGCCAAAACATCTGGAGGGCTGCAGTTTGGGGATGCCTGCTTTATACCTTCCCAGATTCTATGCAGATTAATATACATAAAGTGAAAACAAGTGGCCCACCTTTGAAGAGCTGGAGACCACCAAATACTCAGCTATTGAAGAACTGTCTAAAATAGAAAAGGAGGATAACCTTGACCAATGGAAGGGAAAGTAGCTGATAAAGATCAATTCATAACAACATCGTGACATCAATTAAACTTGAAAGGACCAGGTTTTAAAAATTCTGCTCCTGGGTTCATGTAAGCTTTTTTAAAAAAATATTGAGAGAACCACAGGGATAGGACCTGGTCAACTTGATCGCCTGAAGCACTGCATGCCTTGTAACGATGTAGGTTGCCAAATGCCTGGCTTTCTGGAATACAAAGATTATACATATGTTCCTCCTGCCGCCATCTGAAACCTGTCTCCACAGCGTTACCATTGATCTCTGGTTCTACATTAGGCTCCCAAGCATTCCACCGGGGCCAATTTGTCAATAATTTCAAAGGTTATTTAAACATTTAAGCTTTATTGTTATTCTTTAATAGATCATCTCCATAGAGCAATTTAGGAGTGGAGTGGAGTGGGAGGTTATAACAACCACACTCAAGAGGCTGAAGATCTGAGCCGGTGCTGGGAGGCTGTACATTATACCTCTACAGTTTATGATACATTGAGAGAGCTTGTGGGGTTATTTCTTTCAGGGTTGCAAAACCTGAGAAGTAGCTGTATCACTTTGTTCAGTGCTGGGAAGGCTCACCTGGAGAACTGGGTCCAGCACCACATCATGTAGTTGAAGGACAATACTGACAGGTAGGAAGGAATTCAGAGGAAGAAGATTATTAAGGTTCCAGAGGGCAAACTTGCTCTGGGTAAACTTGTCTAACCCGCTGTAATGCAGGAAGCACAGCTAAAGGCTCCCTGACATACGGCCAACCAACCTATGTTTGAAAACCTCCAAGGAAGTAAAGTCCACCACTTTCTGAAGGAGTCCACTCCACTCCACTGTCAAGCAGCTCTTGCCATCAGAATGACCGCTCCACACATCAATGGGGGGCGACTTTTGCATGGACGCACGCAGCCCCCTGATCCCAGAGGTGACTCCCTTGTAGTTCGGGGCTGGCATCACCTTCCAAGGTAGGATGCCAGGGGTCTCCGCCTACCCAAGCCCAGCGTCCAATTCTGCCTGGGGAGGTGTTGCCACGGGATGGCCAGGTGAGGGGAGGGACTGTCCGGCTCACACAAGATAATTTGAATCTTACCTCCAAGCACCAGTTGGTTCCAGAGCTTCTCCCACCCTCCACCCCCTCATTCATGTTCTTTTGCAGGTTAGCCTTTTCTTTACAGGTTCACAGGCGCTGCTACGTCAAGGCCGCTGTCAAAGGGCCGGAAAGGAATTTTCTTGCATTGGCAGGTTTCGCCTTTCCCGCAGCAATACGTCACAACTTTGGCGGTGTCAGGCCTTGGGCAGAATTCTTTGGCGATTTCCCTAGAGGGAGGCGCGTGAGGTGGAGACCTCACCCCCTTTGCGGCAACAAGAGTGGGGTATTGGGGGGAAGCCTTCACCATGC
Source organism: Zootoca vivipara (assembly GCF_965207765.1). Lineage (NCBI taxonomy): Eukaryota > Metazoa > Chordata > Lepidosauria > Squamata > Lacertidae > Zootoca > Zootoca vivipara. Next base: position 26,543,027 of record NC_142589.1, read on the forward strand.
CAATAGGCGTCATCACTTCCCCCTTCCAGTGGCGGCGAACAGGGGGCGGGCTCTCTCTGCCTGAACATATGTTCTCCAGAGCCAGCCCCAACCCCCATACAGTTCTTCCTAATGCTTGGTTGGGAACTCCTAACTTGTCATTTAAATCCAGTGGTACGGGTCTTCCATTCTAGAGCAGCAGGGGGGGAAATGCTTGCTCTCTACCTTCTACGTGACAACCCTTTAGATCCAGACAGGAGAAATCAGAACTGAGACTGGAAAAAGGACGGAAATGGTGCTCAAACATCAGCAGCTTAAGAGAATCAGCACAAGGAACAGGAAGAGAAACAGGGGAAGAGTCACACAATTTGGAAACGTGACTCGTTGGAAACACCGTTGTTTAAAAGCTGAAATCATTTAAAAGCTCGGCGTAACTAAATAGATGTTTGTTGCTCCTGTGCAGGCGTTTGTTTGTTTGTTTGTTAAAAATAAAAAAATAAATGTAGGACATCTAGTCCCCACAAGGCAGCGCATTGCTACCAGACTCTGCAGCAGAATGAAATGCAGTGGAAAGCGGATTTTGGGGCCAGGGTGATCAATCCCTTCTCTCCACAACCTTGGTTTCTCTTCTTCTTCCCCGTATGGGTTTTCTGAATGTCAGCGCAGTCCTAACAATGTCTGCTGAAAGGTAAGAGAGCCAGTGCTTAGAGTGTCGGGCCAGCCCCTGCCTCTTGGCCTAACCTACCTCACAGGGAAAGAAAAATGGAGAGGAAGGAGAGAACCGTGCACACCAACCTTGCGCTGCTTGGAAGAAAGGGGAATTCAAAAGATAGACAAATAAGCTCATAATCAAACCAAATTCAATGCAGTTTACTTCCATGTTAGCGGGATTAAGATGGCAGCCTGAGTCAGGAAAAGCAAGCCTTAAAGGTGCATATATTTTAGGGTTGCCATATGTCCAGCCAAAAATAACATAGGAGTACGCACAATCCAAGTAGAGCATTATGGGGGAAATGAAAATGGGGATTTTTCTTTTTCAAAGGGAAGACGTGCAGTTCTCTGTTGCTTGCAAAGTGATGTATAACAGGCATTTTGATCGCCAACACTAAGAGGGGTGTTAATGAGAAATAAATGTTAAAATGCACGGGTAAAATTATTAAGTGCAATTAACAATAATAGTATCTGTAAGACTCCATAGCAATTAGACAATGAATGAAGGGCTTCTCCTCTAAGTCCCCCCCCCTCCACTTCATATGTATGTACACACGCACACACACACACACACACCACATGAACTGGTAACTGCAACCCTCCCTTGACTTGCTCTCCTCCCAGTGCCTGTCAGTTTGCTCGCCAGTTCCCCCCCCCTCCCTCAGCAACTGGACTCCAATCAGGCGCCACAATTTGTAACCCAGCAGCCATTTTTCTGAACATAAGCAGCTTGCATTTAAAACTCCCCCACTCATCCGTCTTCATTTGAAGACTGGGTTAAAAAATAAAATTAATGATTGCTATCAGAGAGAAGATGAGCAACATCACCAGTGAAAAGTAGCTCTGCCACATTTTGCCAAGGCTAACATTTTTCACCGGCTGGAAATGGCTGGATATACTTGTAAACATTATTAAAAATAATAACTTAATGTTTCCTTCCTGTGACTAGCTAGCATTAGCAAGGTAGTTTCAATTAGCATTTCCTCCCAGCGATGTGGGGCCTTTTTTTTTACTTCGTTTTATTTAAAAGGGGATTTGTTTTCTAATTTTTTCTACTTCTGCCGTTGTCAGGGGGAGGGTGGCTGCAACGGTTTCCTGCCATCACTTACAGTTTGAAAAAAAAAAAGCCACCGAATGGGGATGTATGGCTTTGATTTTATTTGCTTTAGCATAGCTGTTTGGTGAAAAGGGGGAGACATAAGTATGCATTCCAGTATACTGTATCATATTACACAAGACTTTAAAAATAGAAGTAAATAGCCCCATGCACTTAAATCACGCCATTTTATTTTTGAAGAAACAGAAAAAAAGAAAAACACACTATGATAAATTAATACAGATGCCTCTGCCTTTGGAATATATATATATATATATATATATATATATATATATATATATATATAATGCATTATACAGATAGATCCTCAAAGCCACATTAAAGATCCATATGAAGTCAATTATCTTACATATCTAACACACTTCTCCAGAATGGACTGATCTAACATCATTAAAATAATAAGCATTTAAAAGCGACCCTCCGCCATGCACTAAAACATGGCGCTCTTGGGTCGGCTTAGTTGAATTCATCCCTGACATCTATTGCTTTAGTGGCACAGGAAGCTGCTTCATGCTGAGTCAACTAATAGCCCAACTAGTTCAGCACTGTCTAGAACAGGGGTCAGCAAACTTTTTCAGCAGGGGGCCGGTCAACTATCCCTCAGACCTTGTGAGGGGCCAGACTATATTTTTTTTGGGGGGGGAATAAATGAATGAATTCTTATGCCCCACAAATAACCCTGAGATGCATTTTAAATAAAAGCAGACATTCTACTCATGTAAAATCACGCTGATTCAACTAGGGCCTCAACTAGGGCCAGGGCCTTTTCAGTATTGGCCCCAACTTAGTGGAACGCTCTTTCACAGGAGACCAGGGCCCTGCGGGATTTGTCATCTTTCCGCAGGGCCTGCAAGACAGAGTTGTTCCGCCTGGCCTTTGGGTTGGATTCAGTCTGACCCCTGTGTTTTCCTCCCTCATGGTTTGGATTTATGGACTACTTAAAATGAGGCTGCATTTTAAATTTTAATATTGTATTTTAATTAATTGTTTTCTTTTCTTTTATGTCTTATTGTAATTTTATTATTGGTGTGAGCCTGGTTTTGACTGGGGAGGGTGGGGTATAAATAAATAAATAATTATTATTATTATTATTATTCCCAGACCATACGCGGGCCGGATTTAGAAGGCGATTGGGCCGCATCCAGGCCCCAGGACTTAGTTTGCCTACCCATGGTCTTTAGAATGACCAGTAGTGACTCTCCAAGGTTTCAGGCAGGGGACATCCCCAATTATAGCTGCAGATGCTACAGATTGAACCTGAGAAATTCTGCATCGGAACATCAGCACAAAAGAATAGCCTGTTGGATCAGGCTAGTGGCCCATCTAGTCCAGCATCTTGTTCTTATAGTAGCCAACCTGATGCCTGTGGGAAACCAGAAATCAGGATTTGAGTACAAGAGCAACTCTCCCCTCCTGTGGTTTCCAGCAACTGGTATTCAGAAGCACTGCTGCTTCCAGCTGCGGAGGCAGAGTATTGGGTAGCAGCTACTGAAAGCCCTCTTCTCTCTGAATCCGTCTGTTCCTCTTTTGAAGCCATGTAGGCTGGTGGCTGCCCCTACCTGTAGAAGTGAGTCGTCTGCTTCTGGATCCTTTTAATATGAGATGGTGAGGGACAGGACCTGAAGTCAGTTGTAGAGTAGATGCATTGCAGGCCTCAAGTCCAGGGTCAGTCCTTGGTACCTCCAGGTAGGGCTGGGAAAGATTCCTGTCTGAGACCTTGAAACACTGAAAGCCCATGGCCTCAGTGTAAGGCAGGTTCCTGCTGGTGAAATATCTGCGTTGGACTGGATCCAAAGAACCACGAGCAGCAGAGAAACAGAAGTGGGTGATGTCCCAGCAATGGCTGTGCAGGAGTTCAGACAGCATCACAAGTAATCGTTCCAATGAAAGTCCTTATCGGAGAGGTTGTACAAGCATTGGCGCAAGCAAAGGAACATTGTTGGATTTCAGTTCACTTGCAACACTTTAGCAAGAGGTGTGAAATAGCCCTTCAATGACCTGAAGACATGCAGAATAGAAGGTCACTTCTGGACCCAACTCAATACACTTACGTTGCAAACATTTTCAGTATTGAATATAGTAGGGAATACAAACTCAGTGTTAATCCTGTTGTCCAGGAAATTTTGCCTTCTGACATTTGCCTTTTATAAGTGAAAAAATTACCATCATCATCCTGATCATTGACTGCAACAATAAAGATTTGGCTTGATACCTGAGAAGAAGCCCCATTGAATTTAATGGGGCTTATTTCTGAGTAGGCATGGTTAAAACCACGCTGTTAAGCTGGGACTGTTAGGGTTGGGATGGATCGATCAATAGATAGATAGAGATGTAAATGCTTGAAACTCTAGCAGCAAACAAACAAGATTTGTTTGGGAATCAGTATAAATGTCTATGTGTACTATACAGATGTACTTGTTTCCCCACTTGCCACAGAAAGGAAACCGCTTTATGGCGCTTGTCCAACCCTTCACATTATTTCTCTGGCAAACGCTAAAATATCTGTCAACATCACGTAAACAGGCTGGTGGAGAATTTTGAAGAAGGAAAATGAAAGCTGTCATTTATTCTGCGCATGACACCATTTAAGCGCTCTTCAAAACATTAAGTGTGGAATTGCCATTTAGCATTTTTGAATCGTTCATCAACCCGACATAACACGGCGCGTTTGTCCTTATAAATTCAAACTGATCAATCCCGGAATGACCAACTAAAAAGCAATCAGGAATCTCAAGACCCTGTTAATGGGGCAGGGGCTGGAGAGAGAGGGGGGGAAACAGAGCACTGAGAATCCTTGTTTTGGAAAGTGTCATGTGGTCCGGCCATATGTTTGTCCAGCCGCATGCAATATGGTTGAGTAATTGATCAATACCTATGTTGTTTGGAGGGCCTACAGGGCTCCAATGGAGGCTGGTCTATTGGAGAGCCAGTGTGGTACAGTAATGAGTGTCACACTATGACCTGGGGCAGGGCGGGGGGTTAGGAACTGCCTTGGGCAGGTTTGTATAGGAAAATATAACCTTTCAGATAGTCCTCGTAGTCAATGGCGGCAAAAAAATGATGCCTTCCCAACCAGAACTTGAAACCTTGTTCAAACCATGAGCATAACATGGTTCCTGTGAACATTGGATGCAACAGCAAGCAAAGTTCCTGTGAACTGAGAAATGAATGAAAGAACCGGGGAGCAGGAAGAGGGGAAAGCATGTGAGCTTGAAGTATAGGCTACTCAGCCCAATCCTGGTTTGTCTGTGACCTGTAAACTGAGATATTTTGAATTCTTAAAAATGGTGCAAACTGAAACACAGCTGTCCTTCAAAAGTCACACTTATCCAAATTTTGCAAGGCAGCTATCCAGACAAATAACGTGTGCGGAAAAAATGTGTACACAAGTGTAAAGTGTGCATATAAATGCAAATGTAGATGAAAATAATTTGTGTGTTCAGACCCACAAACCTCCCCCCCCCTAAACAAATTCACACATGACTCAAATTTTGGTTTGGTTTTTGGCAGAATTTAGAGCACAACTTTATTGATTACAGAAAGTGAGTGGTTGCATAGGCTCTGGTTCGACTAGCTCCCTGCACCCTTGTAGGTAGCGCTGACCCAGGGCACCAGCATAGTTCAGCCAAGGATGAACACCTGGATAGGCGGAAAGCCAGGAACAGGCTATGTCCACCACCCAGATGTCCCCCTGGACTTAGGCACAGGCACAACCCCCTCACAAGGGTTGACCAAACCATTTGAGTCCCTGGATTCCTTTAACGGAATACCCTTCACATAGGGATGGCGAGAGCGTTCTCCCATCCCTATCACCTGAACCAGTGCCTATCCACAACCTTACAAGTTGTGATGATTTGCTACATGGCAGGCAAAACCCAAATGGCAACAGCCAATCAGCCAAGTGGGGAAAATTCCTGCCATGCTCCTGTCCCAACGACAGATGACACACCACGGCATAGCAAGGTCAAGCGCAACAAATCCCTAAAAGTAGGGATAGGTGGGCGGGTGTTCCGAATGCATGCACCAAAAGAGGAAGCTATGGGCCATGCGAATGGATATATATAGGTCCCTCAATCCGTTTGGACTGCGCCACATTGGTCAGATTAAACCCAACATCGAGGGACCTACCAACTGGGTGTTGTGGCTGACCGATCTTACCCACCCACAACTCAGGGTGTCGGTTTCCAGGCCTCACCGCAACACGTGCCCTCTTTGAGGGAAGGCACGATATACACAACTACTAGGGGAAACAACTCACAAAGCTGTGTGTGTTAGGGAAAAGGGCATCTAAAAATGTTTCTACTGGGAGAAATTTGCACTAAGATGCTTGTGAATTTTCATGAGGACTTTAAGGGAAAGAAAGGAATCGTAAACTGATGCAGGAATGTGGAGAACAGAACTTAAGAGTGAAATTGGCATAGTTGGCCATCTCACATTGTGACTGATGAAGGCAATATATGGGTATTTATTCTCATGCTACCATTGTGATGTGAGTCAGGAGAGGAGGGTCGTGCATGTTTACCCTGAGTGAATCTTCTACCTCAAATGAGCCCCTCCCCAGTGCTAACCAGACATGGGGGGCAAGTCTGCTGATGGGAGAGTTCCTGTGAACATTGGCTGTCACTATGAGCTGAAACTTAAGGATGCTCAGGGTGGATGGGCCTTCTTTCCCGCCTCACACAATTATAGCTGTGTGAGCCTGAATGGCCAAATAAGGCTGCAGGGATGTCTGGATCACAACCACCCCTTATCTGATGCAGCATATATATATATTTGTTTGGCCACAGGCAAAGTTATGCAAAACACGGCATTCTCATCATGTGGAGGAGCCTGGCAGTGAGCATGGCATCTCCGACTGTGCACAGGCTTTGAAGTTTAAGTAAAACCACAGGCAAGAATTGATATCTTAAAAATTTCCCTTTGAACACATCCCTGCTGATCCTAATGATTTGCTGGGCACTTCGCTGTTTGTTGTGTGACAAGTTGGAGTTTGGACAAGGTCAGCTCCTGAATCTTGATTATGTTTTTTTCCCCCTTGAGCCAGAAGACATTGATCTGTACATCTAGTTTACCTTGTTTTCTTAGCCATTTGTGACACACTACAACAGTTCCCATCGAAGGAAGTGTCATGTAAATAAATTACGACTTGGGATGTATACATTAAATAATTTTATAAATGAACTTTAAAAATGATGGTCTGGGGGGAGAAATGCCATTCCCAGCCTCTATGGCTGCGGTGATTATTCTGATCATGTTGTCATGTGTAATGAAGCACGGTCCCATCATTAATCAAAAGAACCAATCAGATAACTAATTTAGGCAATATTCTTTACCACAGGACATGTCGGTCAGTAAAAATGCATTAAAATAGCAAAAGATCAATAGCAGACGCCAGGGACTGTATTCAGAAACCAGTCTTAAACTTTAGGGCATTGTGTTCTCTCTGTCATGCTGGGCACCTGCATTTGAATGATGTACAGAACTTCAGATTAAGGTCCAATATTCCTTTTTTTTCTCCCCCAAAAAGAAGAAGTGAACAATGGATGAAGATCATGAGGGGGCGGAGCCATTCATAGAGCTTGGGGTGAAGATGTAATCAGGAGCTGTGAGGGTGTAGGGAATGGCTGGAGTATCCGGGGACATATTTCCTGGGCATTACTGGGATAAGGTAGGATGTTATGTGGGGTAGGGGAGAAATGTAAACATCAGGCCACTGGAAACTGCCTTCTGCTGAGTCAGACCATTGGTCCATCTACTTCAGCATTGCCTATCCTGGACTGGCAGCATCCCTCTAGGGTTTGAGATTGGGATCTCTTCCAACCCTTTCTGGAGATGCTGTTGGGGGTTGAACTTGGGACCTTTTGCATGCAAAACAGATGCTCTACCACTGAGCTACAGCTCTTCCCCGTCCTTGCATTAGAATGATCAACCCTACCTGCCAATAGATGGGCAGCTGCATTCTGTTCCAGTTGAAGTTTCTGTACTGCTTTTAGGGTCAGTCCCAAGTAGGGTGCCTTAGAGCAGTCTAGAACATACTAGGATACATGCAGCAATAAAACTCTTGCTGCCCATAAGCTGCTTATTCCCAATCATCTAAGCATAAACAAAAAATGGCACTTCCTTACAGAAGGATGTCTTCCTTACAGAAGATGTCTGAGGAACCTGTGACCCTCCAGATGTTGTTGAACTACAATCCCCATCATCCCTGAACATTGGCCATACTGGGCTGGGGTTGGTGGGATGTGGAAGGTTGTTACCTTCTAAGTTCTCGTTCTGGCTTAGAAAGTTTTTACTGCAGTACTTTTTACTGGATGGCTACAGTTTCTAAAGCTATATGTGATGAAATTACTTTCCTCCAGCTAACGAAAAGAGTGTGCTCCAAACCTGAGTAGTGATTCCTTTCTTGTTTTGGCCTGGTTGCAGTGTTACATTAGGGGAAACGCCTTGCAAAACTGTGTGCATTAGGCAAAAGTGCACCCAATCCCCCCCTTTCCAGCTAAGTATTCTCTCCCCTAACCGCTGCCCAACACACCTCCAGTGCTTGGCAGTGATCCTTTGTAAGAGGGCAGGATGCAGAACAGAGGCAGCTGTCTCTGTGTCAGGATGCTACCAAGTCAAGACTTGATTAGTGGGCTGCACAGCTGACCATGACAGGGTAAATAGATTTCTGGCTACGGAGCCCCTTCTCAAGCAAGGAAGGCCAGCCCCCTATTGCTTGAAAGTAAACCTTTCTTTTCCTTTTTTAAGGTAGGCAGGAACTTGGGTTTTTAGTGGAAGGTTAACCCTTTGACTCCACTGGCAGATCTGGGTTAGAACTTAGCACACTTTATGCAAGTAATGAGTTCAATTGTACAGATGACATGGCTAAAATACATCAATATTCAAAAGGAAGAGACATCAAATCATCATTACAAACAAAGATAAAATCAATAAGATGCTTAAAACAAATGTAACTATCATGTAATGACAGCCTGTCCTTGTGTCCCATGGCCTTTAGTTGGGCGTATGGAACTTCAGGCCCGGAGTGGGGCAAATATGGCCCTCCAGTACTATTTTTCTGGCCCTCAGGACACTCCCCAGGCCACCCAACTCTTGAGCCACCCCACTTGCCAGCCCTACTTTGCATCCTCCTTGTGTGTCTAGGATGTGCCTGGAGCTCTGAGAATGCTTCTTGCTTGCCTGAATGGAGAATATGAGAGAGTGTGAAGAAGCTAAGCATTGCATTCTTTTCTCTGTATACTTGGGGCCCTGGAAAGTTGTTTGGCCCTAGGGCTGCAAAAAGGGTGACCCACTCCAGCAGCGGCGCTGGGTATATGGGGCTCAAGGGGCTTCAGCCCCCTCAATATTTTAAAGCAGGGAGACCAGCCCCTCCCAACACTGAGGGGGGCTGACATCCCCTTCCACCAGGCACCCTCCATGTGCCACAGCCCCTGGCCCCAATGGGGAGGGGGGCAAGTCGGCGCCCCTGCACTCCAGCCTTGAGCAGTTTGTTGAAGGCACAAGAGCCAGGAATGAATGAATGAATGAATGAATGAATGAATGAATGAATGAATGCCACCATAGCTATTGCTTGACCCATCAGCAGCCATCCTATAGGAACGACAAATCTCCCCATCAGCAACTATGTTTACTGATTTTCTGCCCCATGAAATCCATCAACTCTGCAGGTTGCATGCCTTGAGCTATTTTTGGTGACATGTTGAAAGTTATAGGATAGGAGGAACTTTTGATATGGGTTGTAATTATCCAGTCTGGAATTTAGGCCAGGCTGCATGGTTTACATCTTCTTACTTTTGTGCTGCGAGATGAGTTAAGCCCCAGATAAAATTGACTTGAAATTTATAGCGTGCAGGTATCCCAGGCTGGCGTCTCCAGTAACATAGTTGAGTCAACTCCTAACACAATATTGGGACAATAGTTCAGTATTGATCCCGAGACTGTCACCTCCTGATTTACCAGCAGCACTCCCTGAAATGCTGGGAATCTTCCTGGAGGTCTCTTTCAGTGCGGCTGTATGTCAGCATTAAGCTGCATTGATGCAATCTGTGTACCCTCTAAAAGTCCCCCTTTCAAATGAAAAGCCTTGGGACTTCTCTCTATATTTCTCCCTCCCACCCCCACGAAAGCTGCACACGTATTAAAAAATCATTAGGAGCAATAAAATGAAGGATACAGGTGACGAGTGATGTACAGTGTTATTTGAATTCGCCTGTATGTTCCTAATTAAAAAACCCCGCTTTTAAAAACAAATAAATATATCCCAGCATTCCATCACCATCTCCAGCTTTCATATGCAAAGCACATGAAAAGTGCGTAGCGGCTGAATTTCTAAAGCTATGGCAAATGTACAAAAGGAGGAGGGAAATGACTTAATGTCTTTAAGCCAAAATGAAGGCTCTGCACAATGGTAACAAAATAAAATTCTAGGCCAGATCCCCATATGTAATAAATTAGGTATATCCAACAATGGGGGGTGGGATTATCTTGTTGCCGTAGAATACAAAGTAGTTGTTCTAGAAACAGTCGCCGTCTTAGATGAATGAGAAGACAGACCTAGAAAATATAGATGTGGCTACCAACTCCATACAAAACAGCGCTTTATATCATTAAATATAAAGCAGATTGTGGAAGGGCTGGGAAGAAATCTAATAAGGGTTTTGCTGGGGCCTAGGCCCCTTCAGTTGCTGAGTAATGGGGGTGTGGATATTTAAATGTGTGCAATGGGATTGGCGGAGGGGCCCCCATTTAAACAAAATCCCTTTCATTTTGGGTCACTCTTGCCTTGGCGTTTGAATCTCCCTCCCACCCGCCGCTTTCTTTTACAGGTTTTAGCCTGACATTGCTTTGCCTTTCAAGGGGTCGCCTGTATTCAGGGGCCCAGTAGGAATTTTCCCAATTGGCTGATTGCCTTTGCCTCTTGGTTTTCACCTACTGCTTAGCAAATCATCACAACTTGTTAGGTTGGTGGTTCGGCTTTTGGTTATTGAATCGGTTGGAAGATGGGTGTGGCATCCCCCCCCCACTCCTTTTGTTGCTCCACATAGAAGTATTCCGTTAAAGGAATCCCGGGGCTTACGCTCTCGTCCTTACATCCCCGCCATAGGTGGGGCTGGAGGGGCCAATTTATAAGAGTACGAGCCTTGGGGAACATTCTTGGAAGAGAGGGGAGAATGTCTGGCCACAGCTACCTCCTCTCCCAGGGGTGTTCACTTGACTTCCCTTTACCCTTGGGGAAGTCGGAGCTGGTACTGTCCAAGTGGACAGTTGTGTGAGTCCTGTCCCAAGTGGACAGATGAAGTGAGTCCTGCCCCCAAGAGGGCAGGTGATGTGAGTCCTGTCCCAATGGAACAGATGATTGGAGTCCTGTCCCAAGTGGACAGATGAATTGAGTCCTATCCTAAATGGACAGATGTAGATGGTCCTTCTTAGTGAAGGATGGATAGTTAACCAAAAGCCTAAGCCAACACTCGAATTAAATTGTATTTAAATAAAGTTGTGGCCAAAATTAATGCCAAAAACCAAACCTAAAATATTGTGTCTGTTGTGAATTATTGAAGGTGGGATTTCTAGTAAGCCTCGTCACACAACCAGTTACAATAGGGCCTACAGTGGTACCTTGGTTCTCAAATGCCTTGGTACTCAAACAACTTGGAACCCAAACACTGCCGGCCTGAAAGTAAGTGTTCCGGTTTGCGAACTTTTTTCGGAAGCCGAACATGCTCTGATTTGAGTGCAAAACTTCTGTTTTGAGTGTTACGCTGCGGTCTGTCTGTTTTTTGCTTTTTATTTTGTGTTTTTGTGGCTTTTTGTTTGTTTTTGTGACTGTGTGGAACCCAGTTCAGCTACTGATTGATTGATTGTGTGACTGCAGTACATTGTTTATTGCTTTCATTTTATGGATCAATGGTCTTGTTAGATAGTAAAATTCATGTTAAATTTTTGTTTTAGGGGTTGTTTTTAAAAGTCTGGAACAGATTAATCCATTTTGCATTACTTTCTATGGGAAAGTGCACCTTAGTTTTGGAATGCTTTGGTTTTGGAATGGACTTCTGGAACGGATTAAGTCTGAGAACCAAGGTACCACTGTATTTATGTATTCTTGCATTGCATTGCATTTAGATCCAACCTCTTTCCCCAGGGAGCTCAACCTGGCATACATGGGTCTCCTGCTCCTCATTTAATCCCCACAACAACTTCATGAGGTAGGTTATGTTAAGAGGCAGGGCCTGGCTGAAGGTCCCACCTTTGTGGCTTAGTATGGGGTTGAACCCTGGTTTCTCCCATGTCATAGTCCAATACAGTCATAATACAGTCATACCTTGGGTTAAGTACGTTTCAGGTTGAGTACTTTCAAGTTAAGTACTCCACGGACCTGTCTGGAATGGATTAATCCACTTTCCATAACTTTCAATGGGAAAGTTCGCTTCAGGTTAAGTATGCTTCAGGTTAAGTACGGATTTCCGGAAACAATTAAGTACTTAACATGAGTTACCACTGTACTCTAACCTCTCTCTCTCTCTCTCTCTCTCTCTCTCTCTCTCTCTCTCTCTCTCTCTCTCTATATATATATATATATATATCTTTGATTGTGCATTCATGATGATTTATGATTGCAATTGAATCGGGGCAGTTATGGGATGCATTCACATGGCAGTTTATTCCATTTCATGAGGTTTCCCCAGCAGTTAATTTCTGCATTGCATCTGAGCTTTCATATGATGTAAAAGCCACTTCCAGAATACTAATGGAATATAAGGGAAAGGGACCCCTGACCGTTAGGTCCAGTCGCGGACGACTCTGGGGTTGCGGCTTGCGCCGCTCATCTCGTTCTATAGGCCGAGGGAGCCGGCATTTGTCCACAGACAGCTTCCGGGTCATGTGGCCAGCATGATTAAGCTGCTTCTGGCGAAACCAGAGCAGCGCACGGAAACACCATTTACCTTCCCACCGGAGCGGTACCTATTTATCTACTTGCACTTTGACATGCTTTTGAACTGCTAGGTGGGCAGGAGCAGGGACCGAGCAATGGGAGTTCACCCTGTCGCGGGGATTCGAACCACCGACCTTCTGATCGGCAAGCCCTAAGCTCTGTGGTTTAGACCACATTGCTACCCGCTTCCCACATATATATAGTGGAATAGTGAGTAAAAATAATAATAATACTACTACTAATAATAATAATAATAATAATTGATTTATACCCCATCCATCTGGCTGGGTTTCCCCAGCCACTCTGGGCGGCTTCCAACAGAAAAATGAAATAAAATAATCAATTAAACATTAAAAGCCTCCCTAAACAGGGCTGCCTTCAAATGTCTTCTAAAAATCTGGTAGCTGTTTTTCTCTTTGACATCTGATGGGAAGGCGTTCCACAGGGCGGGCGCCACCACCGAGAAGGCCCTCTGCCTGGTTCCCTGCAACTTGGCTTCTCGCAATGAGGGAACCGCCAGAAGGCCCTTGGTACTGGACCTCAGTGTCCGGGCAGAACAATGGGGGTGGAGACGCTCCTTCAGGTATATGGATGACTCACTTCTGTGTTATTTGATATGGGGGTGGGGTTCTGTTTTCAAATGATACGGAAATGAGGGTTAAACTTGTGCTGCGTTCCACTGTTTCTGAAGGTGGCTTTCATGTTGCATCAAAGCTCAAATACCACGTGGAAATGAACAGTTGGGGAAATGTCATGAAAACGGAATAAACTGCAATGTGAATGTTGTCATGTGCAATCTCACTTCCAAAACTGCTTGCACAAACATCGGTTTCAGGGTTTCCAATCCATGCATGCCCTGTAACTTCCTGCTAAAAGCCTGTAACTCCCCACCCCCCACAAATGTTTCAGGGTGTGATTGTGTGTGAGTGTGTGTATGTTTGTGTTTGTCTTGCTTTGGTTGCATTATAACACTACAGTGTCCCTATAGATAACAATTAATGCACTGTGATTGTATCAGTGAGGTGTTGGCAGAAGACACCAGCAAACAAAAAACCACCAGTATGGAAGGGCCCCCAGGGTCTAAATTTGTTCCCCACTGTCTCTTGATCCAACATAGGAGGTCCAAGTTGAGTCAAGGCTTCTACCTGGTGCATATAGGCAATGTGCCACATCAGCTTTCTGAAACCTGTTGTCATCCAGGTGTTTTGGACGACAACTCCCAGCAGTCCTGTAATTCCCAACAGCCTCAGCCAGCAGGGGAAGGACTGTGATAAATCTTCCAAGTTTCTTGATCATCATGGCACAAGGGATGGATGTTGCTGGGTGCCAACTCCCATCAGCCCTACCCAACAGGACCAATGGTCAAGGATGATGGAAGTTGGTGCCCAGCAACATCTGGGAAGCCACAGGTTCCCCATCCCTGCAACAGAGCATGATGCATTTATAATAGAATAATGTACTGTTTTAGGGACCCAGGTGGCGCTGTGGTTAAACCACTGAGCCTAGGGCTTGCTGATCAGAAGGTCGGCGGTTCGAATCCCTGTGACGGGGTGAGCTCCCGTTGCTTGGTCCCAGCTCCTGCCAACCTAGCAGTTCGAAAGCACGTCAAAATGCAAGTAGATAAATAGGAACCGCTACAGTGGGAAGGTAAATGGCGTTTCCGTGTGCTGCTCTGGTTCGCCAGAAGTGGCTTTGTCATGCTGGCCACATGACCTGGAAGCTGCACGTCGGCTCCCTCGGCCAATAACGTGAGATGAGCGCCGCAACCCCAGAGTCAGTCACGACTGGACCTAATGGTCAGGGGTCCCTTTACCCTTTACCTTTAATGTACTGTTTATGAAGCGAATCCCTAACCCAGTTATGTCTTTCATTTATCTAGCCCACCTATATCCCATCCAAGCATTGCCATGATTATCATTAGTTTGATTTCTGTGGTTTCTGAACTTAGAATGGCTCTTTTGAGAAGGATTTTGGATACTTGGTTCCAAACACGTTCATTGCATTCATGGGGCCTTGCTTCCGTGAGTTCTAGAGGAGCGTGTGAGCCCAAGCTCTTCTGGGTTCTTGTCATACTAGCACAGAAGTCCCCAGAAGGACAATATATTTCCCCTCTCTTAATTATTTAATGGCTTTTACCTTTATTTTTACTATGCTCTAGAGTAAGTGGAGTTGCTCGTCAGTTAACACTCCTTTCTTCTATACCATAATATGCTTTAAATATGAATTTGGATCGTGCCTCCTTCTCCTCGCAGAATCTGCTTTTAATATTTCCCTTAATGTAGAATCTAAATTATTTTTGGTAATCTATGTCAAGATTAAGTTTAATACATTTAATTGATCTAAGTGGTTTTTATCCTCCTTAATATGACAAATCTCTTGTGTGAAATATTCTTCCTTAATGATCAACATAAAATAGATAGAGTTCATTTTTAATGCAAGTACAAGATTTGAATTAATTCATAGTTGGGGCACAGTTATTAAACTGTATCAGATATATTTGTACACATATATAAGAAGGGGGTGCTATCCTATATAAACAACAAAAATCATGTGTATTTGTACTGTTTTAAAGTGTGTAAGTTATATTTTACACACATATACCTAGGCATACTCGAACATAAACAAATCTATGAATTATTGCAGTCCTAGGTGACCTGGCTACATGGCCTTATACACGGGCAGTCCATTAGCCCATTTAGCTCTGTCTTGTAAACTCTGACTGGCAGCAGGCAGCTCCCCAAGGATTTAGTCAGTAGTCTTTCCCGGTCCAACCTATTACAGTGGTACCTCGACTTACGAAGATAATCCATTCCGAAGGCGCCTTCGTAGGTCGAAAATTTCGGAAGTCGAAAAAGCGACTTCCCCTTTAAAAAACAACACAAAACCGGAAACAGAAACATTCGCAAGTCGAGTAAACCACATCTAAAACTTCATAAGTCGAGGAAACCGCATCTAAAAGTGCCGCAGTTTCCCTTCGGAGGTCGAAAAAACGTAAGCGCGCGGCCGTTTTTGCAGCTCGTAACTCGAAAAATACAGAAGTTGAAAACTGTACTCCGTAAGTCGAGATACCACTGTATTATTATTATTATTATCATCATCATTATTATTATATCCCACCTTTTCCCCAGACCAGGACTTAAGGCAGCTTACACCAACCAAAACAGCACAGATAAAATACAAAAAGCTACTCCATTTTAGAGTTTAGAATTTTAGAAAATATAAAAAACCAACCTATTAAAATAGAGGTAATAAAAACAGTGCAGCATTATTAAAGCCCTTTCCTGTAAAAAACACAAAAACAAACCACAGTTCCCAAAGGCATGTTGGAATGAAAAGGTCTTCATCTGCGGGCAGAAGGACTACAAGGAGGGAGCCAGTCTGGCTTCTGTAGGGTGGGAGTTCCAAAGCTTCAGGGCAGCTGCTGAGAAGTTCCTCTCCATCATCCCCACCAAGTGTTCCTGTAAGGGTGCCAAGGACTTAAGCTGAGAACTTTTGCACATGGAGCATGTGTTGCGTGTTCAGACCCAGAGACCTCCCCCCTGAATAAATTCAGACTTGACTCAAATTTTGGTTTGGTTTTTAGCAGAATTTAGGCCACAACTTTATTGATTACAGAAAGTGAGTGGTTGCAAAGGCTCTGGTTCGACTAGCTCCCTGCACCCTTGCAGGTAGTGCTGAGCGAGGGCACCAGCATAGGTCAGCCAAGGGTGAACCACTGGATAGGCTGAAAGCTGGGAACAGGCTATGTCCACCACCCAGATGTCCCCCCTGGACTCAGGCACGGGCACAACCCCCTCACAGGGGTTGACCATCCACCTATGTGGATGGTATCACCTGAACCAGTGCCTATCCGCAACCTTACAAGTTGTGACGATTTGCTGCATGGCAGGCGAAACCCAAATGGCAACAGCCAATCAGCCAAGTGGGGGAAATTCCTGCCGTGCCCCTGTGCACGCACCGGAAGAGGAAGCTCTGGGTCACGTGCATGGATATATCTAGGTCCCTCAATCCATTTGAACTGCACCCCATTGGCCAGATTGAACCCAACATCGAGGGACCTACCAATCGGGTGTTGTGGCTGACCAATCTTACCCACCCCCAACACAGGGGATCGGTCTCCAGGCCTCACCGCAACACGTGCCCTCTTTGAAGGAGGACACGATAACTACCACAAAGTTACACCTAGGGATGTCGGAAAATTCTGACAAATAGTGAAATGGCAGTGGAAAGGGCCAATGTTTTCTCCTATTTGTCCCACGTCCAGAATGGAAATCAACCCAGCAAATACCATTTCTTTTTTTAATTATAAATTTGTAGAGTTGGAAGGGACCATGAGGGTCACCTAGTCCAACCCCTTCCAATGCGTGGATGTTGCTGCTTTTGCTTTCAGTTCACAAACGATGTGATCTCCCTCTGCCTTCTGCCTTCTGTTTCCTTTGCACTGAAGTGGCTGGGCTGCTTAAAAGCTCCCCTCTGCTTAAAAGCTTCCAATGAGAAGAGTCTACTACCTTCCGAGGAAGTTCGTTCCACAGCTGAACAGAAAGTTCTTCCTGATGTTTAATTGGAATCCCCTTCCTTGTAACTTGAATCCATGGGTTCAGGTCCTACCATCCGGAGCAAGAGTAAACAAGCTTGCTCCTGAGCCTTTTGTTTTTGCAGTCCCAGGAAGGCACCAAGAAGTTGGTTCAGAAAGTTTACTAAGCCACCAGGTGGGTTGGTAGGCTGTATACAACTTGGTTGTGTGTGTGTGTGAGGCTGGGGGTGTCTTCTTCTTTTCCTTCTTTTTGGTACATATTCAGTTTAGAGCAGGCATAGGCCAACTCCGGCCCTCCAGATGTTTGGAACTACAATTCCCATCATCCCTAGCTAACAGGACCAGTGGTCAGGGATTATGGGAATTGTAGTCCCAAACATCTGGAGAGCCGGAGTTTGCCTATGCCTGGTTTAGAGTTACCATCAACGTTTCTGTGCGATGGTAGCTCTGCTTTCTGCACTTCCCTGCTGTTATTTTAAAAAATAAAAGTATCAATCACTTTCTTTTTTGTGGAGGTGGGGCAGGATACTCAAGTCAAGGGGATATATGATAACCATTCGAAACCATGCTAAAATGCTAGAATCTCAGAATAAAGCCTGTGTGTGTGTGAGAGAGAGAGAGATGGAGGAATTTCGGCTAACATTAAAGGACCACTCCTACCTTAGATTTTCAAGAAAAGTTATACAGTTGATCGTGCCATGATTTAGTCTCCCTTTTGGAAAGAATTCAGAAAAAAGAAATAACTTCCCCCTCATGTTGGGACCGTGCTTCTGATAATCACTTGCATTATTCCCTGTTTGCACTGCTACCCTTCCCCCTCAAAAATGGTTTTGTTTTTGCTTAGGCATAAATAATATTCTGCAACAACCCGTTGATTTCAAGTTAAGAGGAATTGATGGTATATCTTTCTCTCTGTCCCCACCCCCACACCCCGCTCTCTTTTTTTAAGGCGGTGGTTTCTGTAGAAACCTTTCCTCTCTTTGTCCTCTCCTATCTGCAGGGTATTGACAGCTCTGACAAGACTTTGATTATCTAGTCAGCGGGAGCCCGAGACTTGTCACTTGTCAGGTGTGAGCTGACAAGTCAGGCAGCTGATGAAACAATTGGAAGGAGGTAGGAAGACAGAGTGGGAGAAGGATCAGGGTCATCGGGCCCAAAATGGAGATCTGTCGAGGAAGGTAGAATGGATTACGCCCTCATTAGCGACTCAAAATAAAGCCATGGGTGGGAGGAGCCAGGAGGACAGGGAGGAAAGCACATAAGAAGGTGAGGATGGCTGGAAGGCTGGGATTGTCAACATACATTTCTTCCACCTGGATACACAGTTCCAAGCTTATTTCCCAGTCTCTGCCTTCCCCGTCAAAGTGAATGTTAACTGCAGGTGTTAAGGCCTTCCTGGGTATCCAAGTCCTAGTTATTATAGGGGTGTAAAGTTGCAAGAGATGATAGCAGGTGGTAAAAGAGGCATTCGGCATCACCCAGCTCGCGCCTCGTTGCGAGCTCTCGTCCCACTTTTATTTTATTCCCAAGGTTTGTGGTTCTTCTTAAGAAACAAAGTCCTCCCCCTCCCCCCCCTGTAACGTGGAAGACTCGTGTTGTCAGATAAATTGGAACTGTGATTTTGCATTTGAAGCGCGCGCCCCCCAAAATGGAAAGGATGGGGCGATGAATGGTTTGGATAAATGCAAGGCGAGCTGCCAGTGGCCATGGGGATGTGTTTCCTCTCGTGGAACAAAAGTAAGGGGTGGCGGTGGAGGAATTCCCTCCAACATTGCACAAGGGAAAACATTCCACAAACTCACAGTAAGGGTCACTGCTCAGTGTTTAATACACTGGTGAAAGCAGTGGCAGTTTCAGCATAAGATTTGGGACCGAAGCCCAGGAAGCCACTCGTAGAACATCTGCTTTGCATGTAGAAGGTCCCAGGTTCGATCCTTGACATCTCCAGGTGCGGCTGGGAAAGAATCCCTGTCTGAAAGTCTGGAGAGCTGCTGTCAGTCAGTGTAGACAATGCTGAGCTAGATGGACCAGTAGACTAGCTCCGTATAATGCGGCATCCTATGTTCCTCATGAGCCCCTGAAATACAGCAAGGCTCCTGGATCACCACATTATGAAGTCATCCACAAGGTCATCTCAATAGAGTAATGGGGATAAAGCGATTAAGTCCAGAGTCTAAAATTTTATTGCCCCTCTGGCTAAAAGTGTCCTTCATCTGCTGGATTCATGTCTTCGGCAATAGCCTTTCCTGCACTGCTTTTTTTTAAAAGCATCAACCAAGAAGGTGCTTGTTCCTTTGGTTGAAGATGACACTAGGAAAATGAATGCTAGCAACAATTCAAACACAGAGCCATCAATGTGTGACATGGTGCCTTGAGGATCCCACATGTTGCATTTGCAAAAGGGGTTGGGCCAGGGGTCCAAATGCAGCCCTCAAGGCCTCTCTGTCTGGTCATCAGAACTACAGACCCTCTCCATGGGCCACACCCTTCATTCATTCATTTCGTGAAATTTATACACCAATGGATCATACAAATAACAACCTCAAAGCAGTTTACGAAAAAACTTGGCCCTCCTTCACACTGAACATTTTTGTCTACCTGGAATATGTCTTCAAACTCTAATATTGCATCTTGTTTGCATAGATCAGGCACCCCCAAACTTCGGCCCTCCAGATGTTTTGGACTACAATTCCCATCTTCCACTACCACTGGTCCTGTTAGTGAGGGATCATGGGAGTTGTAGGACAAAACATCTGGAGGGCTGCAGTTTGGGGATGCCTGGCATAGATGGAGGACAGAGAGGCTTGTGTGAATATGTGTTGAAACTAGCCTATTATGTAAAAGTCTCCCGTGGCTCGGATGCAATCCATCAGGCGCTGTGCATTCAGCATTTTGGGCTCAGTTATATGGAACTCCCTTCCTGCTATGGCCAGGCAGCCTCCATCTGTGTTGACTTTCCAGTGCCTACTGAAAGCTTTTTATTCCAGAAGTCTGAATTTTTAGTTTGATTTTACAGTTTTAACCTATCTTTACCTTTCTTGTTCTTGTGTTTCTTGCACGTATACCGCTTAGAGGCAATTGCAATTAAGCTGTGTATAAATTGGAAGGAGGAGGGATCAGCTGGCATCTTCATTTTCTGATTTCCTCCACAAACGATGGGGGGAAAACTTGAAAGCCTTGTTATCACTTCATTCAGTTGCCATCAACTGCCCTGGTGCTCAGACAGATGACGTCATCGCTCCTACTCTGAAGAAAAGTTCTGGAGCCATGTTCCTCTGCGTTCCTTCCACAGGCAGAAGGAGAGAGTGGACTGACATGAATCCCAAAACTTTTCAGCTGCTCTTTTTTTTAAGTGGCTTCAGCTTAATGGAGGATGAAACGCCCAGCAATCCATTTCGATGTGTTCATTTTGCTAGTGTAAAAATCTATCACTCTTGGGTAGGATTTCTGATTCAGTGTTTTAAAGGCTAAGAAATCAAATCCGAAAGACATCAGTAATGTGCTGCCATTCATTTTGAAAGTGGAGATTAAATTAAAGGATTAATAACAATGAAGCCAGGTTGAAGCCATAGCAGGGCAGCCATTGATCTGTGTCTGTCGCTCTCACCGCACCTCAGTGTTTCCACCCAAAGTGTTTTATTTATCATACTGTCACTCTGCTATCAAATAGCTATTCCAATGAAGAGCATTGATTGGAAATTCAGAAGTAGCTTTCCTATGGGGTGAAGGGAATATACCATTGCATTACTTTTTTTGCAGTTAACCTTTAAAAGGCTACTCAATGTGCACAACATGGAGGGGGGTGGTAGAGTCAGAAGGTGGTGATATGCTGCACCACTTCAGACTGCAGGTGGCAGGTTCAGACAGTGGGAGGACATTTCTGCAGGCCCCTCTCCATTAAGAACATAAGAAGAGCCTGCTGGATCAGGCCAATGGCCTATCCGATCCAGTATCCTGCTCTCATAGTATCCAGCCACATACTTCTGAAAAGCCTGCAAGCAGGACCTGAGTACAGCAACACTATCTCCACTTGTGATTCCCAGGAACAGCTATTCCAAAGCATTGCTGCCTCCAGCTATGGAGACATCGCTAGTAACCACTGATAACCTCCTCCTCAATGAATTTGTCTAATAGTCTTTTAAAGTAATCTAGTTTGGAATTAAGATTGCTAGAAGAAATATCAACAGCCTCAGATATGCAGATGATGATGATAATAATAATAATAATAATAATAATAATAATAATAATAATAATAATATTCAGGCGCTGAATTCCGGAGGGTGCCAAATGTATTCTGGGGATTGCCAAATGCTTACCTACTATATACCGATCCCTCTCGATTGGTGGCAGTGAAAAGCAATGGAGTGAAAGTCCCCCCCCCCAATCGCTCTCTTACACCGTAGCGTCAAATATTCCCACCAAGTCAGGAAATAAAAGCAGGCATTTCCGCTGTGTCATTGTTACAGGTGAGCGATTTTCCTTCCACCCCAAAAGGTCAATAACTTTGACTTTAACTTCGCCCCCTCCCCCCAAAAAAACCTCAACAATTTTGAGTCCCCACCCTTAAAAATTTGGGGGTGGCTAAACTAAATTTGAGGGCCCTGGGCGAAACTTTGCACCCCAGTGGCGCATATGCTAAAGATGGCCCTGATCCTGTATAGGCATCTTTTTTTCAATCTTTAATGTTCTATTATATTCTGATATATGTTGGAAGCTGCCCAGAGTGGCTGGGGCAACCCAGTAAGATGTGAGGCGTATAAATAGTAAAATTATCATTATGGAATGGGGTGTCCCTATTTTCATCAGAGAAATGTTGAAGGGTATGCAGTCTGGAAGGACAAAAGAACAGTAAAGTTCCAAAGGCATAGTAAGATATTATCCTCAGCTGGAGGAAGCTTGGAACAGGTGAGGGTCACCTGCCTCATCAAGCCCAGATGCTGCAATCAGCATGCAAAAGTATAGAAGGCTTGCAGAGCTGAGGTGGAGGTGCTGTTTCTGTTCAAGTGTCCATGTTGATGGGCTTCAGTCGGACTGTGCTTTGGTTTGGACTATGGACATGCGGATTGACCCTGGAGTGAGGACTTGACATAACTGACTTGCCACACAAGGTAGGCCTGAAGTTCAGGACGCCAATCTCAAAACCGTACAAATGTCTCTCTGTGTGTGTTTTTTTTAGCCTTGCCCTTTGCCAATAGATTAGAAACTTTCAGTTGACATTATTCTGGAGCCACATCAGTTAGCAAAATTATCAAAGGGACTGATATGTCTTTCAGTTTCTCCGCTTCCCTCAGCGTCCACCATTGTGTTGCTAAAGAACATATCACCATGTGAAGTGGTTGCTGCACAGCTAACACTGTACACATTTAAAACGCACACACACACGCGCACACACACACACACACACACACACACACACACACACACACACATTAAATCCTCCAGTTAATATAAAATAATTGTGGAACTGGTTGGCAAATTAAAGATGGTTGTTATTGATTCCAAAAATACTTTTGCTTTCAGCAAAATACATTTTTAATTACTTTCCTACTAGCTGTCATTTTTCATAAACCAGTCTAGACAACTCGTGCCAAATCATGCAAAAACTGATTTCAATGAAATGCCTTCCCCTAATATCAAAGATCTGAAAATATTCATAATTCTTATATATCTGAATCTAAAGTAAGAAGAAGAAGAAAAGACTCCCTCATTCCACATGCAACTCTAGGGAAAAAAACCCAAAGTCCTGTTTAGGAAATAATTGCTATAGCCGATTAGTATTTTTTTAAAAAATAAAAAACAAAAACCATGAATCTGCCTGTTTAGAAGGAAGGTTTAGAAGATAAATGAGGAGAAGTCCATATAATATGCAGCTTAGTTTTCTTGCTTTTTTTTTTACTTTTCTAATAATTTGTCAGCCAGAGATTCACATTTCCCTTTTCCCAAAACAGATTACCTCAAAGATAAAAATCTAGCAAAATCTGCATAACATAGCTTTTAAAAATATGCATTCTCCGCTGTGCCTTTATGCTTATTTATCTCGAGCACATTGAGATGGAGAGAGAAAATGGGGAACAATCTTAACTTATATTTTCTTCACACTTTCGACTGAAATGATTAAACCAAGTGGTAGAAAGTAACAGGGGAAAAGAGAGGGGGGGGAGAGAGAGATGGGGGGGTGGCCCTCGCAGTAGTGCAGAATGTAGATTTTGCTTTTAGCGTCACAATCAATGTCCAAATCTAAAATTGATATAATTGACTGTTAATTAATTCCCTTGATATTTTCATTAGCACATCCAAGCAACAAGTCTTCTGTTTGGCACTTTTGAATTATTCAGGAAGAATTCAGATTGCTAGAACGAAAGCCTTATGCAGCTGCCTCTATGCCTGCTAATAAAGTTAAGCGTAAGGTGTGTGTACGTGGTTTTTGTTTTTGTTTTTTTTACAATGCTTCCCCTTCCAATACTTTATGAACAAACAATGCTAGGTTTTTCAAAATGCAGCCCTTAATCCTAGCAATGTTGGACCCTAGCAGGGAAGAGAAGAATATATCTACAATTCTTTTATTTTATTTTTTAAAAATGAGAAATATAGCTACAGATAGATAACAGCCCTAGTCCTTGAAAACCCCTCTTCAAACCATGAACCATAGTTAGTTGTGATGCTGCATCACAGTTAATAATGGGGCACTGTTGTTAAAGCGTTGTTGTTTGATGAAACAGGAGGGCTGCTTTGCTCAGAAGACGATAGGCAAATGGCAGCAATGGCCACCAACTTAGAAAAGTATTAGACAAATTTATGTAGGAGAGGCCTATCAGTGGCTATGAGCCATGGTGACTAGCTATGCTTCTGAATACTGTCATACCTTGGGTTAAGTACGCTTCAGGTTGAGTACTTTCAGGTTAAGTACTCCACGGACCCAGAAGTGTGTACTTCCGGGTTCCACCACATGTGCATGCGCAAAAGCGCTCTATCGTCGTTTCGTGCACATGCGCTATCGCCGCTCGGGTTAGGTACTTTTTTGGGGTGCGAATGGCACCAATTAAGTACTTAACCCGAGGTACCACTGTAAATGTTAATTTTTTTTCATCTACAATACTGTCTTATTTATTTTATAGTACAGTACATTGATTATTGCCTTCGCTTTATGGATCAATGGTCTCGTTAGACAGAAAAAATTGTGTTAAATTGCTGTTTTAGGGGGTGTTTTTCATTGTCTGGATCAGATTAATCCACTTTCCATTACTTTCAATGGGAAAGTTCGCTTCAGGTTAAGTACGCTTCAGGTTAAATATGGACTTCCGGAACCAATTAAGTACTTAACCTGAGGTACCACTGTACCAGTTGCTGGAAACTACAGGAGGGGAGAGGGTTCTTATGCTCAGATCCTGTTTGTGGGTTTCCTCCAGGCAACTACCGGTAGTTGGCCACTGTGAGAACAGGATGCCTGGACTATATGGGCTATTGACTGGATCCAGAAGACTCTTCTTATGGCAGCATGTCGGCTTTTGTGGCACACTCAAAACCTCCTAACCAAGCTTAGGAGGCTATCGGTTCCAGTGTGGTGCAACGATGAGAGTTTTTCACCATGAGCCGGGGTTCACATCAACCAGGAAACTCACTGGGTGAGCTTGGGAGCCAATCACTATCTCTCAGCCTAGCCTACCTCACAGGGTTGTTGGGAAGATAAAATGGGGAGAAAAGAACCACACACACACACACACACACACACACACACACCCTAGTGTTCATTCTCCTTGGGGGCAAATGTAATATATAAAATGTTGTAAGTGAAATGAATTATCATAGGAGATCAAGTAGGTTATATCTGAACTGAGCGTTAGAAAGAAAAAGAATGTGATTTGCCTGAACTTGTTGTTGTTGTTGTTTAGTCGTTTAGTCGTGTCCGACTCTTCGTGACCCCATGGACCAGAGCACGCCAGGCACTCCTGTCTTGCACTGCCTCCCGCAGTTTGGTCAAACTCATGTTCGTAGCTTCGAGAACACTGTCCAACCATCTTGTCCTCTGTCGTCCCCTTCTCCTAGTGCCCTCAATCTTTCCCAACATCAGGGTCTTTTCCAAGGATTCTTCTCTTCTCATGAGGTGGCCAAAGTATTGGAGCCTCAGCTTCACGATCTGTCCTTCCAGGGAGCACTCAGGGCTGATTTCCTTAAGAATGGATAGGTTTGATCTTCTTGCAGTCCATGGGACTCTCAAGAGTCTCCTCCAGCACCATAATTCAAAAGCATCAATTCTTCGGCGATCAGCCTTCTTTATGGTCCAACTCTCACTTCCATACATCACTACTGGGAAAACCATAGCTTTAACTATACGGACCTTTGTCGGCAAGGTGATGTCTCTGCTTTTTAAGATGCTGTCTAGGTTTGTCATTGCTTTTCTCCCAAGAAGTAGGCGTCTTTTAATTTCGTGACTGCTGTCACCATCTGCAGTGATCAAGGAGCCCAAGAAGGTGAAATCTCTCACTGCCTCCATTTCTTCCCCTTCCATTTGCCAGGAGGTGATGGGACCAGTGGCCATGATCTTGGTTTTTTTGATGTTGAGCTTCAGACCATATTTTGCGCTCTCCTCTTTCACCCTCATTAAAAGGTTCTTTAATTCCTCCTCGCTTTCTGCCATCAAGGTTGTGTCATCTGCATATCTGAGGTTGTTGATATTTCTTCCAGCAATCTTAATTCCGGCTTGGGATTCATCTAGTCCAGCCTTTCGCATGATGAATTCTGCATATAAGTTAAATAAGCAGGGAGACAATATACAACCTTGTCGTACTCCTTTCCCAATTTTGAACCAATCAGTTGTTCCATATCCAGTTCTAACTGTAGCTTCTTGTCCCACATAGAGATTTCTCAGGAGACAGATGAGGTGATCAGGCACTCCCATTTCTTTAAGAACTTGCCATAGTTTGCTGTGGTCGACACAGTCAAAGGCTTTTGCATAGTCAATGAAGCAGAAGTAGACGTTTTTCTAGAACTCTCTAGCTTTCTCCATAATCCAGCGCATGTTTGCTATTTGGTCTCTGGTTCCTCTGCCCTTTCGAAATCCAGCTTGCACTTCTGGGAGTTCTCGGTCCACATACTGCCTAAGCCTGCCTTGTAGAATTTTAAGCATAACCTTGCTAGCGTGTGAAATGAGCGCAATTGTGCGGTAGTTGCAGCATTCTTTGGCACTGCCCTTCTTTGGAATTGGGATGTAGACTGATCTTCTCCAATCCTCTGGCCATTGCTGAGTTTTCCAAACTTGCTGGCATATTGGGTGTAGCACCTTAACAGCATCATCTTTTAAAATTTTAAACAGTTCAGCTGGAATATCATCACTTCCACTGGCCTTGTTATTAGCAATGCTTTCTAAGGCCCATTTGACTTCACTCTCCAAGATGTCTGGCTCAAGGTCAGCAACCACACTACCTGAGGTGTACGAGACCTCCATATCTTTCTGGTATAATTCCTCTGTGTATTCTTGCCACCTCTTCTTGATGTCTTCTGCTTCTGTTAGGTCCTTACCACTTTTGTCCTTGATTATGGTAATCTTTGTACGAAATGTTCCTTTCATATCTCCAATTTTCTGGTATGAAACAGATCTCTGCCCGAACTTATCCAGTGATAAATCCATGGGCGAGTGGAATTTTTACCCCTGTACAAGGTATCCTCACCAGCACTGCACTTGTTGTTGCCTGCAATTCCAGGTTTACATAGTAAGGGATTAAGTGGCAAGAATCCCATAAATCTTGGCTCTCCATAAGAGGAGGCTGGAGGGGACTGGGTGGTGTGCTTGATGGATGCACTGTCTTTAATGCACTTGCTTCTTTCCTGAGGGATTATGAGTTTAAATGAGCTGATTCTCAATGGATGGCTTTGAATGTTCATAAGCAAAAGAAAAAAGAAAAAAAGGGGGGAGGACTTGAACCTGACGCATGGAGATTGAGCATTACTCTGCTCACCTATACGCCTCGCAGATTATTCCAAAGAAAGAGGTTGGGTTCCTCTGCAAAGAACTATGCTGTTGGGGAAAAAAATATTTGGGGTAGGGGGGACATGCACTGCTCCATATTTCAAAGCCTGTCACACAATCATGCAAGCCCATGGAGATATCTAGGGAGAGGCACAGCTTAACAGAGAGCCTTACATGCTGAATAGGGGGTCATTTGCTGCTTTGGCCACAGAACAGAATCAAGAAACAACAGGCTTAAAATTACAGAGAGGCAGGGGCAGGCTAATTGTAAAGACTAAGAACCTCGGAAGAACCCAATGGCCCATCTAGTCCAGAATCCTCTTCATGCAGTGTCCAACCAGATACCCACAAGAAGGACCCGAGTTTCAATCCCTCTCCTAATGGCATTCACCTTTTTTCACATCTGCTGCATGCTGGGTTGACGTCTTCACAGAGGTCTCCACCATGACCCCAAGGTCTCGTTCCTAATGATAAATCCAGTTCACTCTAAGAAAAAGCTGCTCAGGAAGCCATGAGATGTCTGCATGTGAAAACATTTCAGTGATTTCCTTTTTTTTAAAAAAAAAGCTGAACAATTTTCGGGGTGTCCTGGTTTTTACTTTTTGAAATATGGCAACCTTAAGGTTGTGCAGTCACCAGTTGTGGTGCATTAGGTCCTAATGTTCTCAGATGAAGACAGGGATGAAGCATTTGGCTGAGGGGTTTAAGAATATGTTGTTTTCTGTTCTGCAATGTCTTCGTTGCCTGCGACACTGTTTTCATTTGACTTCAGTTCGCCCTCTTGTGATACAAAAACAACCCTGTTTATTTGTCTTGCTTTCCACCGCAACAAAATGATGTAATTTAGCAACCTACTCATTACGTAAATCATGTTATTCCACTCCGTTCATTTCAATGCAAAGGGAACACAATGCATTTTTTTGGGGGGGTGGAGCACAAAATCGATGATGTATCATTTTCAGACTGCAAGCAATGACAACAACAGTGAATAATGGTTGTATTTGCTGGATTAATTTCTGTTCTGGACATGGGACAAATAAGTGCATAGTTAAACTTTGGAACTCACTCTCACAGGAGGCAGTGGCTCCTAGATGGCTTCCAAAGAGGACTGGGCAAATCCATGGAGGAGAAGGAGACCGATGGCTCCTAGCCAAGACAGCGATGCTCTGTCTCCACGGTTGGAGGCAGCGATGCTTCAGAATCTCAGCTGCCAGAAGCCACAGGAAGACAGAGCATTGCTGTTGTGCTTGATTCCTGCTTGCAGATTTCCCATTGAGGCACCTGGTTGGCCACTGTGGGAATAGGATGCTTGGGGTGGATGCTACGGCAAGCAAAGGCATCCCTGGAGTCTCTCACTTCGTAGGTATTGGGGTGGATGCTACAGGATTGGGGTGGGGAATGCGAAACTGCATTAAGCAAAGGAGGCCTTGGCTACATGATCCAACCTTCCCAATATGATGTGACGCTTTTGTTAAATTGTTGCAGCTTTCTTGCTTCTCAGCAGTGATGTCCTCCTGCAGCAAGGCCCGGTATTGTTTCCCTGTGCATTTTAGAAACCAAATGAACAAAGGTGGTGTTGAGATCCCACGTTGCCTAGAAGCAGCAGCCTGTGTGGTGTGTCCTCCCCGCCCCCGCCCCAGGCCCCGCCACTCCTCCATAATGTGGGACATTATGTAAATCAGAAGTAAGAGTCTATTCCTGTAGATACAGAGGAGCAATTTGGTATAAGAAATCACAAAGCATTCCCTGACAGCCGAGGCTCAATCAATCTGGCAGCTCTATCAATGGCCTCAGGATGGCTGCCTGATTGACAGCCAGCAGATGGTGGAGGAATGAGGTTGTCAGTGTAGCTGCTGATTGCCCCTGAGTTGTTTGTAATGACAGAAAACAAAGAATGGCTGCCCAAGGTGATCTCTTGTTTTACAAGCAAGGCACGAGACTTAACACCCTCCGTTCCTCATGTAACTACTTAGCCAACATGGTCGTCTCTGGGAGAAAATGGCTCTCCCGTCTTCGAAAGCAATGCAATTTTAATCAGAACCATGAATCTCTTTTGCATTTGCTGCATAGGTACCATCATGGCACGGTGAGCTAGTGCTGCAGTGCTCCAAAGAGAATGAGCTATGTGCTGGGAAGGGGCCATTTCAAAGCTACAAGGCGCTCCATGAGGGGCTTCCCTTGTGCTCGATCTGGAGCTGCAGTCTATGCAGAATGCTGCTAACAGCAGTGAGACCTTGTGATCGTATATCACCTCTGCTCAGAGACCTGTACCCTTTGCCCATCTGCTACCGGACCAAGTTCAGGATGTTACTATTAGTATGTATATGAAGCCCA